>NW_026623426.1:1155355-1158112 GCF_030028575.1 Malurus melanocephalus
AATAAACCAATAATTTCAGGCAGCATTCAAGAGTCTGAAAAGGCTTTGGAAGGATACACTGCAAAGAACTTGAGAGTTGATGCAGCTTGTTACAATTTGAGAAAATGGGGGAAGGGTAAATTTTTCTTTTCTTTTAAAATACTATCTTTTTATTTGTCAGAGACAAATCATCTCTGGCTGGGATAATTAAAGTGTTATCAGAGAGAGGTTGAACTGCACAAGGTAGCAGCAATTCTCCTGAACCCTATTCAATTCACTGGTGCAATTCTAATAAATGTTTTCATGAAGCCCCAGGTAGGCCACTYCAACCTATGGATTTTACAGTCGCATCTTGTTTCAGGATTTCTTTTTCAGAAGAAAGCAGTATAGAAGTAGCAGTGAACCTATTCTATAGGTATAGAATGTAGCTACCTATTCCCTGATCATTACCATAAATAYCTTCTAAATCATGCTCCATATTGATGCGTAGCTTCATTTTCTTAATGTGTATTCAGAGCAAAGTCCTGCACACCAAGAGTTTTCTTGATGCACTGAACAAACAAAAAAAGCTTTTTTTTGGAGAAGAGGTGCTGTAGAAAGTGAACAGAAAAAATGACCCCCTATTGTCCAGTCACTTTATTGACTTTGTTATGCTGTACATGAGATAAGTGAAACCAAGGCTCCGTCTGTTTCTGTTTCCTTTCTCCAGCCAATTTCTGACTTAATCTTTAGCTGGAAATTACTCCTACATGGACTTTGCTTTTCCCATCAGGTTGTACTCAATAGTAGGTATAGTTGCCTCAATCTTTCAGATACATGAAATTTCTTACTCTGGAAGGGTGCTTGAAAACACAGAACAAGACCATGAAATAAATGTTCAAATCCTTGGAGTATGACACTTAATTGTCCACATGTATCCTTCCACAGGACTGTAGAAATGCAAAAGTCTGAAACAGAGATGGGTTAACTTCAGTTATAGAACACTGCATCATGTTCATGAGGCAAACATTTTCACAAAATCCCTTCAGTGTGAAATCTTAATTCTGCAAGCTCTGACAAAATGCTGCCAAGAGAAGGAGAGAGGCAGAGACATTGTTTTTATAGAACAAAAGAAAACAAAAAGCAATTTAAACCCAAGAATAGCACAACAGCAACTACAGAAGTACCCAAACCCTTTCATTTAAACCTAACATTCTGCAAGAAGTGAGAAAGTTATTTTTGAAAAACACATACATTACCATTCCTGAGTGTTTGCAGAAGTGTCCCAAATTTCAAATTATGGACTTGTTGGCATTTTTGTAATGCTACACCACAATTCAACATTACTGTGCTGTACAACACTTCACAGAATCTTCAGGGAAGTATAAATGGGAGATACCATCATTAACTTMTTTGTGTTTTATTTTCATTAAAAATTGCAATGTTTTTTTAAGGTATATAAATGCCTTGAAATGGCTATAAGAATGCTTCTTTTCAGGAACTGTTCTTTACATTGTTAAGATCTTCTTGGTGCAACACTTCTCATGGTTTTGAACATGATTCTAATTGGGTTTCTGGTTGTGTTCTTGTTTCTTTGCAGTTTGTTTTTGTGATTTTGGCTGAGATTATTGTTTGGTTAGTTTTGGTGGGTTTTTTTTKGGGGGGGGGCACAAGAGATGCACTAATGATGTTAAGGCTCAAATCTAGCTTTCAATTATGTTTAGGGAATATCAGAGACAAAAATCTTGGCAAGACTTGGTAAATGAGCAGTAGGACAATTATTGCTCCACTGACAAACTGAAACACAGAAAACAAGAAAAAACATAAAACAAGAAAAACAGGATTCCTTCACATTAGGAAGCTGGTTATCACTGCATGGTTATGTTCTTAAGAAGGTTTATTGTCTTGTGTACCRGACTCGGAGGAGTCAGTGCAAAAGAGATGTATCTCCTCTTAATGRGATAAGCAGTCAATCCCACTTGGGAAGAAAGCTTGGGGAAGAAAAGATGAATAAAATGACAGGTATCTGAAAAGTTATTTGTGAAATAAATGTATTTTATGACACATTTTGAATAAGAATTATAGTATCCTTAATATGGCTGCTCTTCATCACAACTGTTCACAGAGTTAGTGTCCAGGCACATTCAGTATTCACAAATGTAGCCCTTGGAAGGAATGCATCCCAGGTTGTATCTTGTGTTTATTAAAAACTGAGGCTGAAAAGTTTGGATCAGAGACAATGGAGAGATCAATGAAAATAATATGAAACACAAAARGCCTAGACTTGATCAATAATAGTTACATACCTTCTATATCTTACCATCTTATGTTGCTTACTTAAAAGGAAATTTCAGATACTAAGAACACAGTCAAAAAAGGGAAGCAAATTTGATACCCAGTTCTTTTTTTCTTTGAAGAAAGTCTAGTGTCTTTYCTTTTTCTAGTCTTTTTCTAGAGAAAATAAACTCCAAAATTCATATGCTTTTGTTTACACAAAAAGGAGAAAAAACATCCCCCAAAATCAGAAATCTTCCTTATGGATGTCTGTATACAGAGACACTAAACTTTTATAAATCATGATTAATAAGCTTATCTACAAATGAATAAAATATCCAAATGTAGCCTCAGTATTTAAAGTTTTGAAGCTTTTGTTTTATCAGCTATGGTGATCTGCTACAACATTCTATGCCAGACTTTTTGCCTTAGGAAGAGAAAGGAAAAAAGGAAGTAAAATGCAAGACTTGAAGGAAAAAAAGAAAGAGAGAGAGAGAGAGAGAGAGAGAGAGAGAGAGAGAGAGA
>NW_026623426.1:1158475-1160677 GCF_030028575.1 Malurus melanocephalus
AAAGAAAGAAAGAAAGAAAGAAAGAAAGAAAGAAAGAAAGAAAGAAAGAAAGAAAGAAAGAAAGAAAGAAAGAAAGAAAGAAAGAAAGAAAGAAAAAGAAAGAAACAGAAGGGGAAATTGTGGTTCTGCAGCAACAAATTATGTACCCTTCATTGTTTTCACCTAGCTGCCTGGTGTTCAAGTACTTTGTCATATACCAGACAGAGCATAAAATTATTTCATTTTTCGTCATCTAATTGGCCAAAGCCACAACAGCTGTCACTTTTCATGTGAATCAAATTTCTGCCTCAAAACTTGTATCAGAACATTGGCACCTTCATAGTAGTAGTACCATTATCTCTCTTTTTTAATCTACTTGGCTTCCTCCCCCACACCTTTGCTTTTTCCTTTTATTGGATCTGTCACAGAAACTTGTCTGGCTATTGATTCTGTAGAGTATGCCTGTTCAGTACTGCAAGGTCACTCATAATTGCATCTAGATTGTTTTCTTTTTTTCTACCTCCTCCCCCTTTTTCCCCCAGTCCCTCCTCCTTTCTCTAAGGAAGGCAACTGTTCTGAAAAAGAGCCAGTTTGGCATACTGTGAACTGGAATTTTACCAGTAATAAAATGAATTGTGATCACTGAAGGAGAAAATGTGGAAAGAGAAATTAAAGTTACTCTGGGTGGTATCATCTTTGCAAATGGGACACTACAAAGAGAGGAACACAGAAAAGTAACATATTTCAAAAATATAAGCCCAAGCTGACAGATCTGTAGTAAAACAAAAGCTAAGGCAGACAGTTTTCCAGCATCAAGGGCCTAAAATTTTCTGCCTTTGGGATTTTGTGATGTCAGTGTTTTGTATTTCTCTTTCAGCTACCGACAAGGATGGTATTTGCAACTTCATACCCTCTAGTCATATTCACACCTAAATGACAAAGTCAGACTTTATACTTTTCTTCATTTCCTCTTCACAGTCCACAGTAACATTACCATAGAAGTGTAAAGAAGAAGAAGGGACATTTTTTTCCCTTTGCCCTCCAGTTCTGTCTTGAGTGAAACATGAAGACATCCTTAATCCCAACAGAACCAGCCAGYACTTTTGCCTTTACCTTATTTATATTTTAAGTATTAGAGGAGAAATTCCAGTAGCCTTCATAAACATAGTTCAGTACCTAGGGGAATCACTGTCAACATTGCCAGTAATCTAAAGGCTCTCAGGGCAAAGAGGAAGTGGTGTCTAGGTGTTTTACATGATCACACTGATTTTTTTTCTGCTGATATYGGAGCGATGGAAGGAAAACATGTTTTTCTAGCTAATATTTATGTTCTAGATGGTAGTAAAATTTATTAACAGCTCTACATTGAATTCTGTAAACATGTAGACACCAGAGAGCTGATCAAATCCATATGGAGCTAAACCTTGAGGTTAGTTACAGAGTAAATGTGAATCCACATTCCTGCTACAATAGCAGTTGGCCTCAATGAAATTAGAGGATTTTTTTCAAATTCAATGGTACTGTGATTCAATGATACACTTTTAGTTTCTTTATTTTATTCTTCAGACCACTGGTCCTTGGCACACAGACCCACTGTGTCCTGGTTTCATGTGTAATAAAGCTACTTTTCTCCTCAGTGCTGTGTTTTGGATTGAATATGAAAATAATTTTGCAATACTCTAAYGTTTTAGTGGCTGCTAAGTAGCGCTTAGTGTCAATCAAGGCTTTTCATTTTCCCATGCTCTGCCACTGAGGAGATGTAAAAGAAATCATGAGGCAGCATGGCCAGGACAGATGACCTGAAGTGGCAAAAGGAATATTCCAGATAATGGATTGTCATGCTCAGCAGATGAACTGGGGGGAATTGTCTCAGTCACCGATTACTGCTTAAAGACGGGCTGGGCAGTCAGTGGTCATAACAATTGTATTGAGCACCATTTGTTAAAATAATAATAGCTATCATTGTATAATTTTACTTTATTTCAATTAYTAAACTGTCCTCATTTCAAACARCAAGTTTTACTTTTTTTCTGATTCTCCTTATCCAGTTTCAGAGGTGTGTGGGGGTAATGGATAAGTAGCTGCATGAGAAAGTTTTTGGCTGGGGTTAACATACCATCAAGTAATGACCCTATCAAGGGTCATTTACAGAAGAAATCCTCATAAAGTTAAAGCAAAATGCATGCAATGGACACAAATTGTGTCTTCCTTTTCTTTTTTTTT
>NW_026623426.1:1160705-1178998 GCF_030028575.1 Malurus melanocephalus
ATCAGATCATCACAAATACGGGGATTTTAGAGAGTAACCGCCCAGTGAATTGGAAATCAGTGACAAGAATCCTTATTTTAGCATAATGAAAGCTTACTTTATCCTGAGAACGGATGCGCTAGCAAGGAAGAATGATCACCTGCCAGCCTAGAACTAGGTTTTATTTTTCCAAAACAATATTTTTTTTGCCATAGTTGGCTTGGCTGAGAAGCCAAGAGGATAAAAAGATCCTTGTTCACATCCTTCCCAGTGCAGCTTCCACTTTGATAATCAAGGACTAAAATCTTGCTCTTACCTTGCAATACTACACGCTTACAAATCTTACCTAGTAATTCTTACCATAAAACTATTTAGAATTAGATTTTCTGTCAAACCATTCAAATGAAATGTGCAACTTCAAAATCAAACACAGGTGCAGGTCACACATAKACAACTAATTGAAAACACACAGAATTTGTTTTGTTTATTCCCTACCACACTCCTTCACCTCCCTTATTTTTGCAGAGGTCATACAAAAGACAAATAAAAATTTTGTATTGAATATTTTTCTGTCTAGGATTTTGTGAAGAGGACAGTCAGATTCCATGGCCTAGTTTCTGTAACTGAAATTCATAGAATGTTTTTTGCTCCATTTCATTAAGTTTTTTATTCTTTAAAAACTAGGCTAAAGAGCAGCCACTGTGAGATGTYTTTGTCTAATCAAATTAAATTGAAAAATAAAACTAAAATGAGGTTCTATTTTATTTCAACAAATTTTCACTTTGAAGTCACTTTGGTGCAGGCAACACAATGTGGTATATCAGTTAAGAGGAGAAGCAGAAAAAGAAAAGAATCAATGATGCACGCAAAAAGATGCCCTGCATCTGGTTATTGTATAGTACTGGTAAGATGTGGAAAATAATAGAAATAGTTTATACTGTCTTTTAGCCTCTCTAGGCCTCCTGAGTTATGAAGACTACTTGACCTCATTCTCTTATTTTCACTTTTTTTTTTTTTTTTTTTTTTTTTTTTTTTTTTTTTTTTTTTTTCCCCATGGTATTTTTTTAAAGGAGTTTCTACTGTACTGCTGAATAGTGATCAAGGATTTTAAGGATCCTAAAGCTTAAAGCATTGCTGACAGCAGCTTGCTGCAATATCAGGAAATTTGAGAAGGAATGCTTGCAGAGTTTATGTCAATAAGTCTTGAGAAACAGGAATATTTTTGCATTAGTCTACCATCTCAGATCCAGCCCACACTAACAATTACCTACAGCCCTTACTATCAGAGGACCTGTTGCATGGGGAAAAAATTCACCTTACAATAGTGTGGCCTGGCATGGGGGTTGGGGGCAGCAGGATGGGAAAGCTTGAGAAGGGGAGAAATCCTCTGGTGGTATTGCTGTGGATAGGGAATGTCAAATAGTTGGCTGGCACAACCCCCTTTAACAGTAATCCTTAATGGCAACCCCAGCAATTTTTTTTTTTTTCAGGCTACTTGTGATGATTTTATTTAGATATTGATCTTTATTTTGATCAGGGTAGCAAAAGTGTAGTTCCAGGAACAATGGTAGAAAAGCATCATTTTGTTGCTTCCGAACTGGTTTTTAATGAGAACAGAAATTGCAAAATAGTTTCTACTCATAGAGAATTGTTATAATAACTTTCTGTTACAAACTTGCAAAATCACAACCAGATATTACTCCTCTTGTTCTACAATAAAGAATGAACCTTTTGGGAAGAAATCCATTCTTGATTTTAAATTAACAACTTTGAAGTTTGTCACATGGCTCCTAGGGACCAAATGGACCTATGCCAATTTTCAAGCAGGTAAGTAAGCCCAGCTTTTAGAATATAATTTACCTTACTAAGAAAAGAAACATKACGAGCCTACACATGAAATGTTAATTTTGAATGCATCTTTAGAGTCTGATCTTGTGAGGGTTTTCACTTTCACTACAAGGGGTCGTTCTAAATGCAACTCATGTCAAGTTCCAGCAAAGTCTTCTGCCTGGATAAATCCTTTATTAGGCTTTRTTTGTTTATAAAATTATAATGTTTCACAATGAAGATACTATTATTTTTCAGTTCACACAGAGAAGAAATTTGGTAAAACTTTTTTTCAAGTTCTTAGAGTAAGGTATTTTCCACAGATTTTTCTTATTTTTTTTTCCTTTTCCTTTTCTTTTTCATTTTCATTATTCCTTTTGCTTTTCTTATATGTGCAACATTTACATCAACTTCCCCCTGTTGTATTACTTTTATGACCCTGGCCATGTTATAATATATACAATTGATACGATCATGCATGACAAGTGGGTTTGGTTGGGTTGTTTGCTTTTGTTTTTAATACAGACTTTGTTTTGTTTGTTTTTAATACAGAATTTGAGATATTAAACATGTTAGAAATGAAGAAATTTTATTTTATGACAGAGAAGTTGACATCATAAATCCTCACCTAAAATGGTTATAGTTTGAAAATTTTGTACCTTAATTATTAACTACCTCAGTTCTGAAGAATCACACTTTACCATGGCAAAGCTAAATGGAAACATTTCCTGCGGTGGATAACAGAATTTGAACTACTATTCGCAACAAKTGACTTTAAAGTAATTCTCATGTCTTCTTATTCCAACACATGAATAGCTGCTGTTCACAGCAGTGGAGTAAAAAATGAGTCTAAGTACTCTCAAAAGCTAAACCAAAGGTCATCACCTTACAATGTACATTTCACATTTCTGGATGTACAGTAGCCAGCACAAAATAGCTGCCTGCTCAGATGCTTATCACCTTCTTACCATCTTATAAATGACAGAATTTTAAACTAGATACATTATTAATTTAAAAACCATTGGAAGTATGATTATGGTAACTAGTAAGATTACTCATAGAGAATAAGTTATTTAAACCTGTAACAGAAAACTTAAATGTTCATTATAAGAATGCAGAGTGAACAAAAAGGGTTCTAAGTTTCAGAAACACATTTTTATTTATACTTGAATATGCCAATTCAGCAGCATTTTATTGAAGTGTAAATATTGAGAACACAGGGTAAGGAAAGAAGTAGTGCAAGAAAGGGATAAAGTAAAAATGCCTATTATATTGTGCTAGAACTGGAAAAAAGTTCTATCATTTTGCTAAATTGATATTTAGGATTTTTATGAGGTTTGAATCTGCTGTCAACAGCTGTGACAGTAACCAAAACAAAGAGTTAAAAAAAAAAAAAAGTTTTCAATTAAAGAGACAATTTTTATTAGCCAGTCTATCTGTTTGTCAAAGAAGGAATATTTCACATCTCACTTAATCTGCAATTTTATTTATGACAGTTTTAAATATAAATGGACTGTTAACAACTTCTATTGCTCATTATTTCACAGTTCAAAAGGCAAAACATGTAATTTTTCCATATTTAATACATTTTTGCTGCTCTTTGATCATGGCCATATTTTTTAAACACATAATGACAATAATTATTGAAAAATCAATTTTGGTTATGAAGATCTATATGGGAAAAGAGAGAGARCTGGATTTGCATGAACCTCAGTGCTGTATTTTGGAAAATTTGTACTAATGGAGCAGAGCATCTGGTTTTAGAAGATTAGTTAAAGACAGTAAAKAACTCTTATTAATGTAAATTAAAATAAGTGTTCCCTGGTAGTTTTATCCTTGAACCCAGAAAAAGTCTCATAGTCTGGTGATGTCTTTTTTATTGACCTCTTCCTTTTTTTCATCATTTTTATTTGAACATGAAATAGAAAAGAGGTGGGACAAAAGAGTATCTAATCACATTTATAGTTTAAAATACCTTTGTTTGAAGAGAAAAAAAAGTATACAAATCAAAAATCCTGAAAAAGTTATTTAGTTATCTAATGATAGGTATTTAGAAATGACATCACAATATATTTTGGAAGGTATGTTCAAAAATCCAATCAAACCAGATCAGGATCAGTATTTTATTGAAACTGCATCAGTATTTCATCAGTATTTCATTCCCATACTACTGAAAATCATGTCACTCTATGAAAAAGCTTGCTTTATCTTTGTTGTTTTGAAGTACCATATCCTAAAAATCAGAAATCCCACAAATATATGTAAATGTTTTGGAGAAGACAGACCGTTCTTTGTTTCAGTTTCAATTCAGCTGTGCTTATGTGTGTTTGAAACTAGGCTTCCAAACTAAGCTTCACTGGACTATGACATTAACAGCATACTTGGTACTAACAGTTTGTTCTTATAACCTATCAATCATGATCACTACAGTAATGACCCTTTAATAATCATATTCTCCATCAGCTAGTGCACACCACCATATAACACATCATCCTGTTCATTATTTGGTCCTCGATGGTCTTAGATGTCATGGTTTAGTCTGCCTCATATGACAGGCTGTCTAGAAGGCATAGCATTCATCCTTTTGCTCTACTGTTCATTCAGCATTTCGATGCTTAYTGTTTTCTTACAAAAAACCCTGCAACTTTTCCCCCTGTTCTTCTGTGTCTATGTTTTTTTAATGACCTGAAATTAATTATCAGTGAACTTTTAATAGACAACTGTATTCAAAATGTAACTCTACCTTCAAGGTCTTTGCCATTATTTCCCATTTAAACTATATATCATAGACTCATAGAGTCATAGGATGGGTTGGCCACACACCTGTCATGTGCAGGAATCTCTTTCACTAGGTTGGGTTATCCACAGCATGTCTAACCTGGCCTTGAACACTTCCAGTGGTCAATCATGCACAAATCTCTGACCACTGATCCCAATGTCTCACTCTCTTATAGAAAAGACTTCTGTCCTATGATCCAATCCAAGCACCCTTTGGTCAAGTCATTAAAGATCCTGGTGAAAAGTCTCTCTCTGTGTATTTTATAAGCTTCCATCATGTATTGAAAGGCTACAGTAAGGTCTCCCTGAAGCCTTTTCAAGGCTGAGCAGCAGAGGCGTTACAGCTGTCTGACCATTTTGCGGCCTTCCTCTGGACCACCCTGACAGATCAACATCTTTCTTGTACTAAGGACTCAGAGCTGGCTGTGGCACTGCAGATGTGGTCTCACGGAAATGGAGTGGATGGGAAGAATCACCTYCTTTGACCTGCGGCCCATCCTCCCCGTGCCATTATAACAGGGCACAGTTACCATTATAATTGCAGTCTGCTAAGAGCATTTACAATTATTAACTGTTGCACTGGGAAAAAATTAATTTAAATAATTATGCCACTTTAGTGTGCCAATAACTGAGTTAAAAAAAAAGGTAGAAATAAGGCCTGCTTCACAATGTTTTTACCTTTATCCATGTAAACTGTCTACTCTTTGTGGGTCATTGTGTGTTAGCACTCCCATTCAGACACAGGGTACACTTTTAGGATGCATATCTCATATTGCTTCAGACAGCAAGCGTTTTCATTATCCAGGGTAAGCAAATTAATGGGCTGCATTTATTAATGTCTTGTAGCTGGGGTGATAACTGGAGCTGCATATTTTTAATATGGGATGCAATGAAATAGGTGAGCAGTTCCCAAACTTTTTCCACCTCTTTTCTGCACAATGCTGAATGACCCTGTGGGGATAAGTAGAAGAGGAAGAATTCACTGAGGTGGATTACTAGTCAGTGAGAATTCACATAAAACAAAACAAGGAGAAATGTTATGAGAGCAGAGTTCTAAGACAGTTTGCAAGACCAGGGTCTCAGAAAGGAAAGTTAAGTTTAAAATTTAACATTGCAATTCAGAAAAGATGACATTGTCAAAATTAAACCCTAATATTTTGGTTAGGCAGAACAGAACTAGTAGTGTCACAAGACAAGATACTGTCTCAGTCAGCCTTTTTTGTGGCAAGGTATCTAAGAGAACTAACTTTACATTCCAGTGCATAATACTGAGGTCTAAAACTATGATTAATATTACATRATCTAATATATGAACGCCTAATATAACCAGCTATGAGACTGCAATGTTTATGCCCAAATATATTAGAACAGACAATGGAGACAATATGGAAAAATGGAAAACAGCAAGCAGTGAGATGAGCAAAGGACGCAGGAGTAAAATGAAACCTTAGCAGGCAGTACTTTCTGCCTCTGGTCTTAGAAGTCCTTTGTTGTTATTCCCAGAGCCTGCTGCTGGAATATGGAGAGATTTCAGGTAAAACTTGTGCTCTGAATGAGAATTTTAAAAGGCAAGGGGAAAGGTTAAACATCTTTGCCAAATGCAATGGACGTATCTGCTTCTTAAAAACTAACCATAGAGAGATGACAGATGTGTTGTACAMCCCCCCCTTTTACAGGTGAGGCAAACAAGAAGTTGTAGTGACATTCTCTCCTACTATCAGTTTTAAATGCTTCCTAAATATACACAGCTGGCTGATTAGGGAATATGATTTSAAATCCAGTTTTGACAGACATACACAGATACATAGGGGCACCAAAGCAGCCTTAGAACTCTTCAAACACTATTTGTTTTCATTTTATGATGTAAAGCAAGTAATTATTCTAGAAAATTATTTTAACAGTACAGATAAAGTACAGTTTATTGTCTATAACAAACAATCTTATACAAGAAAAGAGCAGGGTAGCTCATTATTCTTGAAAGAAGGGATATCCAAGAGACAACAACTCATTTAAATGACAGTTTTCAGCCCTTATGCTGCATTTTTTCCCTTTTCCAACACTGAATATTCTATTAATCTCCAGTCCTCATAAACTGTAGATGAGGGAGACATAGACTGAAAAAGATGAATAATGAGCTCTAGGATGAGTCAAAAAATTGTGGTAAGCATTTTTATTTRGTTGGCTTATGGGAGATGGAGAAAAACAGCTGATGCAAAATTCAGTATAGCCTGAAACAGCTTTTTCAGAGATGATCGTACAAGTGACCTCTGTCTGTACTACTTTCAATGCGGTCCTCACCACACTTTTGAAAAGCAAAACACACTTACCTTGTGAAATTAATTTGCAAAATAAAGTGCAAAGCATGTTGTATATGTCCATTCACTGTGCTTATTACATTAAATGTTTTGGTACCATTACCAAGTACAGAAAAATAAAACCAACACAAATATTATTAATAAGTTTTTTATGGTTTTCTGAAATAATTTGAGATGATATTGTGCACTTGAAATACTAATGCGGTCAACAGCATATCCTTGGTTCCATGCATAAAGTTTGTTCTCTTTTGTTAAAACTAGATTGTCAGTGTACAAAATGAACTTCTCTATCATATTTAAAAAAAAATATAAAATGTTCAAAGAAATCATTTTCACTAGCAAGTCAGACTTATTCTTGGTTTAATACTACTCATGAAGTTATGCCCTTCTATGTCTAACTCATCAACTCATKCATCAGTTTTAAAATTATTTAAAACCTCCTACCAGGCCACTACAACTCTGTGGACCTTTCAACATTCTTGCTTCCCCCTCTGCAGAATAAGGCAAAGTGCTGCAGGTCTTTGGATAAAAAAAAATTAATCTCACACAAATTAAAAGCAAGCCTCAAAATATTGTTCATTTTGCAGATTAGAAGGTGTAAATGCTTGGTACAGTTTTTTAGTGGTGGAGCGGGGAATCACCAAGATGGCTTCTGTGAGAAGATTCTGGAAGTCTTGATCACATCCAGCAAAAAGCTCTGCCCCTCTTTGTTGTAGACCCAATCTCTGATGGCTCTGCATGTGATGGACAGGCTGCTGGACAAGCCTGGGCCAATTGGAGATGCTAGTTACACCTCTGTGATGACATTTAAGAAGAAACCAAAGCAAGTTTTGCAGCAGCTGCCATTAGCCCTTAGCCAGAGATGGTGGGGAGAGGTAAKGAGATGTGAAGAAGAAATGGAGACTCAGAGATCAGTGGAGAAGGAAGGGGAGAAGRTGTTTTGCAAGCCATGGTGCTGACCATGGGGAAGCAGGCTGTTSCTGAGGCRACTGCAGAGAGAGAGAGTTCCTGCACCCAAGAAAAACAACCTGGCCTTGGAGGACTGGACTGATCACAGCCTGTGGGGAGAAGTGGCTCCCCACATTTGGATAYTTAGAAGAAACTGTGTTCTGCCAGGAGATTTGAGAGAACGGCCTTGCTCCCAGAATGAAGGCAGCCTGGCCTTGKGAAGACTGCTTCCCTTCTTGTGGACAAGGAAACCCACACCATCAGCAGGTTTGACTGACTGGGAAAGACCTCTACAGTGAGGCAGAGCAAGAGAGGACCTTTCTCGAGYGATTGGAATAGAYCATGGTGATGAACTGACCAGAAAACTTCTACCTCCTACCTCTCTCAGARTGYGTATCYGCAATTTCTTRTCTAAAAGCCATAAATCTGTGTGTTAATTAGGTTTTTTTCCCCTCCCCTCTCTCTGTTGTGGAGGAGTGGGGGGAAGTGTGGTGGCTGCCTTGGCATTTGGCCAGGGTTCAAACCACAACAGGAGGAAAAAAAGATGCACACGMAGTTGAAACTGGAAACCAATAATTTTGATAAAGCATATGTAACAAAATGGTCTATGGATTTTSTAGTCACAAACAAGTTTTCACCTCTTGCCCCTTCTTGGCAACTGTAGTTTATTAATACTATCTGCTGAGCTGTTGCTGGTAACTGAAGTGTGCTGTTAACCTGACTGTGGGTTGTACCAGTGCTTGAAGATAATGTGTTCTCAAAACAGCACAGTATGAWCACAGCAGGCACCAAGTAAAAGCAATAATAAAAAATTGAACAGGTCTTCAGCACTATGATTATTACTGTGGTCTACTTTCATTTGCCCTTTGGAAAGTCTGTTTCTTGAATATCCCTTGTTAGAAATACCCTCATATTTTCTCTCCAGGCAGCAGAATTCAAGAACATAATGGAGGAGAGAAGTATTTCAGCAATTTACTGGCTTCAGGAGATTTTAGTTCTAGTTCGTTGAAAGAGAGAAAAASAAAAACCCTTTKAAGCTATAGAAATACATCAGAAAATATCTATCTAACTTGGTAATGTTATTATATCCTTAAAAGTACTGATAGGACCTCTGTAATTGCTRAGTGCTTACCTGTAGCAAACAAATAAGAAAGCACATGGGATGAGCCTTTTGACTTTACTCACATGAAAATGATCACTACAGGAATAATCTTGCAATGAAATTTTAGACCRAAATGAAACCACTAAAATTACTTTAGTGAAGTAAAAATAGCAGACTGCAATCCAAGAAAGGAGAGAAGCAGACTAAGCAATCTCAGCTGAGATGTACATGGAATAGCACAAGTCAGGTAGGGAAAAGGAGCCAACAGGGACAAACACTGGGGCATAGCCMTGGGTCCTGGTAGGCGGTGACCTTAGCAGGGGCCAGACGTGCATCTAAGAAGCAATCAGGGCTGAGGAGGTGTCAGTCAGAGTGTAGGAGTTCCCTTTCTTAATCAGATTTAGACATTGTAGGTTTTGAACCCCTTATCTCAATAAAGGTGCGTACCAATCAACATCATTTCCATATAGGAAAGAATTAAATTTTCCTCTTACTGAGTGYAGCAGAACACAGCTTTTGAATAACTGAATTCAAACTGTTTTTTTGCAGATAAGTAGCCTCATTAAGTCATACAAACTTTAGACAATGAAGCATTAAGCTTTAATGTTCCCCAAAAGKTCTTTTGCAAGCCCTGGTTTTAATATTGTGGAATCACAGAAAATACTAAGTTGGAAGGCACCCAGAAGGATCATCAAGTCCAACTTTTAGCCCTGCATAGGGCCATCCCCAAGAGTCATGCCTTGTGCCTGACAGCATTTTTCAAATGCTTCTTGAACTCTCTCGGGCTTGGTGCTGTGACCACTTTCCTGGGGAGTCTGTTCCAGTGCTTCACCACCCTCTGGGTGAAGAACATTTCCCTGAAACATTTCCCTGATAGCCAACCTAAACCTTCCCTGGTTTAGGGACCAGGTTTAGGGACAACTTCAGGCCATTCCCTCAAGTCCTGCCATTGGTCAGCAGAGACAAGTGATCAGTGTGTGCTCCTCCTCTTCCTCTCCTGAGGAAGTAGCAGTCTCCAACAAGGTCTGATCTCAGTTTCCTCTTCTCCAGGCTGAACAGATTGAGTGACCTCAGCTGCTAATCGTAAGGATTCCCCTCAAGGCCCTTCACCATCTTTGTGGCCCCTACTTTGGAGACTCTCTGATACCTATATGTCTTTCTGTTACTGAAGTAAAGCTGCCCCCAGCCCTCGAGTTGAGGCTGCCCCAGGTCAGAACAGAGCGGGACAATAGTTGAAAGAGAGAAAAAGAAAAGCCCTTTTAAGCTATAGAAATACATCAGAAAATAACTAACTTGGTAATGTTATTACATCCTTAAAAGTACTGATAAGACATCATGGTGTGCCTGATGCCCCCCAGGACACGCTTGGCCCTCCTGGCTGCCAGGGCACTGCTGGCTCATGGTCAACTGGCCACTGACCAGGACTTCTGGGGCCCTTTCCATGGTGCTGCTTTCCAGCCCTCTCATTCCCCAAACTTTCCCACATCCAGGGTTGACCCGGGTGCAGATCCAGCACTGTCCCTGGTTGAACTTCATATGGTTGGTGATTGCCCATCCTTTAATTTCTCAAGGCCTCTCTGAGGGGCCTCCCTGTCTTCCAACTCCTCCCAGTTTTGTATYGTCTGCAAATGTRCYTATTATTCCTTCTATTCCAAGTCATTTAAGRTTATTTAAAGAGCACAGGGCCTAATATGGAGCCACTAGTGACAAGTCACCGGTCTGATGTCATCCCATTAGCTGTAAACATTCATGACCAGCTTGTGAGCCAGCTGCTCACCCACTTCATGATGCATGATGCATTTATCCAACTCTGCGGAGGACATTTTGTCCAGAAGAATATTGTGAAAAATGATTCTGWCCAGGATTGGGTTAATTTCTGCCATAGCCATAAGTGTGAATGACTAGAACCTGGACATAATTCTATACATCCTCTTCTGGGAGTGGGGGAAGTGGCCCCTGTTCAGTCACATAGAATTACAGTGGATGAATTGGGCTTTGCAGTAAGCACTTTACATGTGATTCACTCTCTCTCTTTTGTACAATTCTGTTCTTAATATTGTTGCTGTTGGTCTTTATTCTCTTATGCCACTGTTGTTTCCAGTAAGTTGCTCTCATCTCAACCKGAGACCTCTACCTGTTGTACCTCCAATTCATCTCCCTGGCCTGCAGCAGGGAAGGTGTGGGAATACCATTCCTAAACAACCACATGATACACAACAATTAAGCAACCTTGTCTTGACCAAGCATGAGTTTTCTCTTAACCACATACACAAACAACCATAGGATGTGGAAGTCTGAATACTAAATATATGTATCCTTATGTAAATGCATGTATTTAGTAGTGATAGCCACAGATTACTTAATAGCTTGCATTTTTACCAAAAAAAAAAGCATTTTTAAAATATATATGTTGATATTTATTCTCAAAATATTTATCTAGATATCAAAGAATAATCAATAAACTTAAAGAAATTCAGTATGGATAAAACATCCCTTACTAGGTAAACTGCTTCAGGGAAAATGTTAGCTGGGAGCCAGCGGTGAGTTTTCTCTTCTGAAAATACTAGAAAACACCAAAAWACAAGAAATTTAGTCCAATCAGAAAAACTGCAGCAAAAGATTTTCTTATTSCAGACAAGTTTCTTACTGCATCTGGGACCTGAAAGAAATGACTCAAATAAGCATTACAAATTTCGTGGCTATATTTTCATTCACTTAGCTTCCAGTGACAAATGTAGAATATAGCAGTAAAAGAAAAGAAAGTATCTGGGCTACATTTACAAACATGATTTTAGACRTACAAGAGAAAATGCAAATAAGAGCCCTAATAAAAATAGCTGACAAACCCCCTTCAGAATTAGGAGTTCATTTGGCTTCTGCTTGCTTCTGGACTTCCTGGAACATGTGTCAGCTATGAGATTGCCACTAGTGTTTGTCACTATGTCAAAATTAGTTAATGATCATTTAGTGTATTACAAGGCATGTGTTTTTAATGTCATTAGTAAAAACCCTTAAATTTTGTACTGGTCTGGCAGTGCAGGGACTCAGGACCTGGCTCGACGGGCCTTGGCCTGTTTCCTGCTTTTAGTTTTTCTTAACAAGCCTTTGGTGGCCRTTGCCAAACATGTTGGAGATGCAGCTCTGAAATTACTTACCTGAGCAAAACCTGAGTTTTGCAGGGAGGCCCAGTGCTATCAGTAACTCTTGTATCCCYAAATGTGGGAGGAAGAGATTAACTTTTCAGGTTTCAGGTGAGAAGGAATGAGAATGAAGAAGGCTGTAACATGGAAATACAAAGGAACAAATTACAGTCCATCTGGGACTGAGATGAAATCCCAGAATACACACCATCATTCTCCCAGTGGAGATTTTAAGGGGCTGGAATTTGATACATAATGTCCCTTCCCCTGTTCTTCCACAGGAAGTGTGAACTGTTCATATTAGGACTTTGAGAATTGTTGGAAAGCTAAACTCAACACCAGAGAAAAGAGGGAGAAAGTAACCAAGTTTCTGTATGACAATGGTTACTGTATTATTAGTGAGATTTTCCTGATTTACTGAGTTGATTTTGAATKGTGTTGTAGCTATTGAAATATTAATGTGATTAACATAATTGTCTTGATTCTTTGTATCCAGTTCCTCTTTACTCATGACCATGGTTTAAGTGTAACATTAAATTCCAATGTCTTTTCCTTAAATGTGACACAAAACTCCCATGTATAATTACATTGGTAGTTGTACGTGAGGTGCTCAGAATATCAATACCCATTTGTAAACGACTTGGACAATTATTTGACTCAAAAGGTACCACAGAAATTAAATTCTTCTYGTGTTTAAGGTTGGGAGATAACAGTGAATCAAGTAAAGATGCATATACAAAATTAAAATAATCCCAAACCTATGTTTAAAATAGAAATTAGCTCCTTATCTGGGCTTACCATAAAAAAATCCCTCTGAAACTTTATTTTACTACATAAAGCACATCAATACAATTTTACCATTTTTAAAGGTATTTTTTCACATCTGGTATCAGAGAGGAATACAGTTACAGACAAACTGCATGTGTAATTCGGTATGATAATCTCCTTGGTTTAGGGAATCAGATGTTTCTTTTATTTTTAAGATTGTATAAATGGTTCTCAGTTGCWATCAGAATAGAAAAACCTTTTTCTCTTGTGTCCCCACCCTTTCTTTCATTCAAATGTTTTATTTATTTATCAAATACATTCTTTTCCTTAGATTTATGTTATATTTTAATAATATAAAATAGTTCACTTTGAATAATTTTGTTTCTTTTTCTTCTTAGTAGTATTACTACTACRACTACTACTATTTAAAAAAAACCCCAAACACAAATAAGGAAGCTCACAGAAGCATGTATGTAATGCTTCAATGAGTCTCATTTGAAAACAGTAAGACTTGAACATCCAAAGCAGTCTTATTAATTGAAGACATCCTTTTTAACATTTATTAAATCCTATGAGGGTGGTCTATTCTTACAGTTCTAAAAAGACATCCAAAATTAACTCGGATCACTTAATTCAAGCTTTTCAATTCTACTTTTTGAATACTTCTGTCTCTACTRGAAGTCAAARGTATGAAAGGATCAAGAAAACAGGSCTTGGCAGTTTATTTAACCCTATTCTAACCTAACTATAGYAAGGTAGTTCATTTACCAATATGAATGGATACTAAAACAATATAGTTGAATTTTTTACTTGTTAATGCAACTGGTTTCAAATAAGTTATCAAAATTCTGGTCATTAAAATATACTTTGACATAAGACATCAAAATTAGGAGACATTTAAAATGCCTGCAGGTGAAAAAGAAAACATTTTGTCATCTTATTCCATAACCTCACTCCAGTTTTTCCTAGCTCTGCGAAACATAATGCCGTGTTTGTAAGCCAGTGTTGCCTATTTGTAAGCCAGTGTTCCCTAATTCCCATTAGTTAGTATTACAATTGTTTGTACTTCAATTATTTATGAAAAACTTCCCCACAAAGATTTCACCTTTATGAGGMGAGTCATTTTACTTTCTGTTCAAGCAGTAACCACTCTGCAATTAAAGCAGAATGTTTCAGTTTAACATCTCTAACACAAGAGAACACTAAATGTGCCTCTTCCATTAGGGATCAAAAGWAAACTACAGCAATAAACAGGAAAGCAATTTCAGCAAGGTGTCAGAGGATCAGCTGTGCTGTTATCATAGACACAGACACAGGTATACAGACCCTGGAGTGGCCAGCTCTATAGTGCTGGGTGAAAACTGAATGAGTGAGAAATGGCACCTGAGCAATTACTGGCTTCACACTTCTTGSGCTCACTGCTACTCTGTAATCGACCTCATTTGGAAAGATTTCCCATTTGTTTCTTCACAAGTTTTGTTGTTAGGTTTAACATAACGCGGAACAATTCATCAGAGTTTTTCATATCTTCAGCACTTTGCATACACCTTGAAAAAATAGGTATTTTTTAGCATTTCATATGACATCATGTCATGCATCTTTTTATTTAACACATTAGGAAACAGCTGATCTATCTTAAAAAAAAAATGTGTTCTGCACACTGCTCTTTGGAGTGATCATGAGGCTGACTCTGTAAAGTGGATTCCCTTCTGCTTTCTATGTTAGCCATTTAGAGTCCTGTAGACATAGTTAACTTTTACAGCACTTGATTTTTCATGTTTTACCATTTCATATATAGGTCCAGTGCTTTCAAGCAAATATTTCATTGATAACTTGATTTGGAAGAATAATATTTTCATTTCAACTGAAATTCTGCTTCTCATTTACTGCAAAATTTAAACAAATATTTAAACAAACATTTAAAACAAACAATTTACTTTTGTCACATCTCTTCATGTAAGAATAACCAAAATCAGAGCCAGTGCTCCGTTGATATAAAGGTGCACTGATGATCTCTGGAGGCTACCAGATTAACATTTAATTTTTAGGATTGCAATAATGCCAGTATTATTGTGTCTTTTCTTGTTTTGTTCAGGGGGCTTGGTGTTTGGGTTTATAGCATTTTATAAGATGGAGTATTGGTCAATGACTGCCTCCAGARGGTGACTTCAGGAGTACCACACAGAATGAGAAACAGTAGAATGCATTCTWAAAGACTACTTAAGAACTTCTTAAAAAATAGAAGAGTATTCTGAAAATCAAAATAATAATTGAAAAATGTATTTGGGACCATGGTCTCAAAGCCTGTGGTCTTTAACCTAGAGGGCTACATACTTGGCTGAAGTATGAGGGAAGTGATCCCCTCACCACAGAAGGAACCATGGACCAGCTGGGGGAGAGCATTCATAAGACAAGCCTGTCTACAGGCAATGTACACTCGCAAACTAATCCCTTTCCAAGAATCCCCATGATGCTCACTGTAGGTGTTGAGAGAATGACTCCTCTAATTCAGGAGCTTGTTGACTCTCTAAACTTATTTGTTATTCAATTCCAGGGAAAGTTACAGGCTTTAGCCCCCTTAAAGAGAGTCATCACTGCTCTCAGAGGTACAACCTCCTCCCCTGCAGGGTATACTCTGGCCAGGGAAGGTGAGATGTGGACCTGGGGAGCTGTTGCCTGGGAATTAATCAATTTTGGGCAAACATACAGTCCTGTACAAACAGCTGTAAGCCAGCCAGAGAATGATGAGRTGAGACATACCTGGCATAGCCTCAGACTGCTACCCACGATTCCTTCCCATTTCAATCTAGGTGGAGGGAGCGCAGCTCACAAGACAAGCTATATGGGTTCAGGGCCGGTGGAATGAAATCCTGAAAAGGGTGACGGATGGCCTCCCTATAGAGACTGGAAAAAATGGTGACTGAATGGCCAGACAACATGTCCAAGAAGTGTAATGAGAGCCCTAGCACACCTCACTCTAATTAATGAGAGCCCTAGCACACCTCACTCTAATCAATCTAGGCGGGGAAAGAAGGTGTGGTAATGAAACTAAAGTGGGTATACTAAAAGCCCTGTTTCCTTTAGGTGAGTGTGCTAACAGGCTGGTTTAGAAAATGCAGAATCCAGTAAAAGTCTTGGGATGAACCAGGGAACTGTATTATATCCCCTGAGGAGACMACTTTGGAGGTGGAGTGTGTTTGTTGATGTGTACTGTTTTTTTAGCAGAAATTTAATTTGTACTCACATGCTGATTTGATCCTAAATAATTTTATTGACTTGAGAAATTTAGTAAATTAGAAGATGGCAAAGACCTAAAAGTATAAAAACAGTAAAAAAATGAGAATACCTTTAATATATGAAATTCATCTAAAATATTTTGTTGTTTAGTAGTTCATGTGAAGAGATGCCATCTGTTAAATAGTGAAGTGGCTGCATTGTCAGTTCATGGATGTTTGTGGTTTATGTTGTCAACATAAGTAAAAAGTACAGCTTTTTGCTACTATAAATTAAGATCTCAGACAAACAGTTATTGGTGAAAGTGAAAAACAATAATTTTTGTAAAAACTTAATGCTTAGGGGAAAAAAATATTGTGTACTTTTCTGTTCCTTGGTACCTGCATCTTATGAAATTCTTGCTTGTGTAATTTCTGTACCACCTTGTAAGCATGAAATGAAATGAAAAAAATGAAAATCAGAGAACAGAAAATGTAGGTGCTCAGAGACAAAATGAAAAACATGAACATTTTTATCTCATTAAAAAAACCTGTAAACAAAAGAAAGAAAGCAGGGTTGGGTGTGAAGGTGTTGAATAACAGTTATTGTTGTTGTTGCTATTGTTACCTTCCRAAGATAGACCAGCATGCAGGACTTAAGTGTGAAGTCAGAATCCCTCTCTTTTACAAACTAATGGGATTAAAGTAATTGACAATATCAACTGGGGAACTTAACACAGAAGTCCAGCAGCCTTCCAAAATTGTATGGTATTGAATTTATCCTCTCTGGATATYTCAATGCGAYAGTGACCAGCCTGAGGTTGTTAAATCTTTAAATTGTGTAGCTTTCTTGTTATATATAAGAAATCCAAGTTGTTTAGACCCCTTTTTATTCTCTCTCTCCCTGCTTCTTTTCCCCTCTGTATCATTACCACCAGACAACCAGTATTGAGACACAGGGTGGGGTGAGGAGCCAATTTAGTTTTGCTCGGTCTCAACACTGATAGCCACAGTGTTGTGGGGGACTGGTTGCACATGTACCACTGGCAGGAGTCAAGATGGGGGAAGGCCGGGTCTGTGAGGTGACTTTGCCGGGCCACAGCTCACAGGGGACAGAAGGTCAGGAGAGGACACTGCACCCCRGAGAGGCTCCACCAATGCACGGCACAGGAAGGCTGGGCTGGCCCAATGGTGTCCTGTGGGCAGGCAGCCTTTGGGAAGGGCCACGGGGGATAAACAGTAATGTATCACAAGCTCGGGGGGCTTTTTGGCTTGTGATTTTTGCTTTCTGAATCAGGGCATATGGAATGTAGCTTTTTCAGTCTCGGCCTTTTTTAGCTGGGGCTTGGGAGCTGAAGCTGTTTGCTTGAGGTTTTTTGGAGTCTTGGCTTGTTTGGCTGGGGCTTGGTGACTCTGGTGCTTTTTTGTGTCTTGTATTTTGGACTGGGGCTTTTGGGTCTTGTGTTTTAGCTTTGGCTCCACATTGCTAGAGTCTGCTTCTTGCCCTAGCCTTAGGCTGTTTTTTGCCCTTTTTGCCCTCCCTGGCCCTTGCTCACTCTTGCGTTTGTCCTGCCTCTCTGTGTCCCTGACAGACGCCCTGCCCACCACATTCCCACATTCCTGCCTGAGCCACCTGCGTCCAAACCCTCTCTGCCTCCGGCCCTCCACTGCGATCCGCTCTGCGATCTGTGCAGGGTTCTGGCCGCCCTGCCCGCTCCCCTCACCGTGTCCGGTCCCCTCGGCCGCCGGCAGCGAGCTCACCCCGCCGTGTGGACATCGAGCACTCCTGGTCCTGCTCGTGGTAACTCCGCTGCTTCTCTCTGTCTGCCCTCTGTCTCTGTCTCCCTCTCCCACCCCCATCTTTCTTCATCTTCCTTCCTCCTTTTCTGTCTTTTCTAGCCCTCTTGAGTAGGGCAATTACTTCTTTCTCTTTTCTGGTCATTACCAGTAAATGGTTTTCAGATACAGTGTTGTCTCAATTGACGTAGTTTCACTCCTGGCCATCTATTTCTAAAAGAACTTGCAGTTTCCCACAGTGGAACGCAACAAGGCTATAAATACAGAAATATTGGGATGTTCTACAATGTACATATAAGGTTTTAGACAGGTTTTAAATGTTTTATTAAGTTCTAAAAGTCTTAAAATATTAATGCGTCCGATTCTTATTGCTAGGATGTCTTCATTGAAGAAGCTGATTACTGAAGAATCTAGTAGTTTTCCTTTA
>NW_026623426.1:1179028-1188302 GCF_030028575.1 Malurus melanocephalus
AAAAAAAAAAAAAAAAAAAAAAAAAAAAAAATCAAGACTATATTTCTGCAGGAACTTCATTTACCACCTTTTAAAATTCAATTAAATACAAAGTACTGTAGAGTCCTACCTTTTGCTCTGCCTATACAGTCATTTTTGTGTTCTGTTATGCAAACTAACAAGCATCAAAAGTTTCAAACGCTTCCTCACAGTAACATTGGCACTCTGTAAATTAAAGACATGAAATTCTCAGGAGTATTTTAATAATGCTTTGATTATTCTATTTCATCATATACTTTAGTTTTCAAGGTTGTGCAGAAACAGCAAATGACCCAAAAAACAGAGAATTCAGGTCAATCAAGTATACACTTGGAAGAGCTTGAAGATTGTGTGCCAAAAATCATAAAATAAAATATACATGAAAATTAAATAAAGCAAAGATACAGAAATATCAACTCACTGAGGAATTAATGCATTCAATGTACACTTACAGCACATTATGTAGCTAGAAACATTGCCAGGCTATTTTCAAGTGTATGTCTTATGTTTTTAAGTTAACTGAGAAACTCAGGAGACTTTGGACAGTTAAACTATTCTTAAGGAAGATATAAGCTTCTTTATAACTGTAGTTTTACTTTTTTTTTTTTTTTTTTTTTTTTTTTTTTTTTTTTTTTTCCTTTTCTCTTACATAGAAGAAACTTTGAAACTACATTTTGAAATACTTGTCAAATTCACCAGCTTGCTTTAGGAGGCTGATTTCTCTAGATCACTCCTGGAGTGGCCACCGACCAATGTGCTCACATAGGTACTTGTGGGATACATTTGCACCTGTGAGAGACTGGACTATAATTGATCAATGACTTGAAACATTTGCCCATTTGTCAAGGCTCCAGGGTGCTTTACTGAGGCTGGGCATATATCMCCTATCTCTCGTGAACCAAGACTCTGACCATGCTGTCAACCAGCAGACAACTAAGCTGCAACAATCAAGTGTCTTCATAAGGTCTACAGGTGGTTATGGTTTTGCTCTAATTTTTCTCTCTCTTTCTTTGTTTTCCATCCTAAATCTTTGTAATTAATATTTTTATGCTTTTGTAATTCTATATTACTTTAAATAATAATCACTGAAACAGCTAYGTATCTCCTTTCCATTGCACCCAAATTGTTCCAAAATATACCCTACATATAAATAGTTACCAACACTAATGATTCAGTGTTGTTTCACTCTAATCCACTCCAARGGATCCAGTAACAAGAATGTAGATTACTCTTGCCTTTGTGGGAGCAGGTGTAACACCATCTCAACTTTAGTCATTTTGGGATTTAAGCCCTTTATGTCATTATTGTAAAGGCATTCGAAAAGCAAACCTTCCTAGCTGCTCAGCTCTAACACTGCAATTTTTTRTTATTGTGTTTCTTATTATTTGGTATTTATTTAGCTATTGATAAGATAGGAATTCCTAGTACCTATAAGGCCACCACTTCCTGCCCCACTGATGCCATAGGATGTCCATCTTAACGACCCTGCTCTGCACAGCCCCAGGGAGATCTCTGATAATCTGGATTTGGGCTCTGCCAGGATGTCCTTCATTCTGCCCTACTCTCTGGCTGGGTGTGATAGGATGAGCTCTGGCAGTCCAGGTCCTGCCTTGTCACTCTCTCACAAAATCAGAGAATCACAGAGCCACAGAATGGGTCAGGTTGGAAGACACCACAATGGGTCGTCTTGTCAGCCTCCCTGCACATTGCACGAGTTTGCTTCCACATAGTTCTTGAACATGCCTAGTGAGGGACAYTCCACAAYCTCYCTGGGCAGTCTGTCTCAGTGCGTGGTCACCCACACAGTAAAGAAGTTCCTCCTCACGTTCAGGTGGAACTTCCTGTGCATCATTGCCTCTTGTCCTATTGTTCAATGCCACCAAGAAGAGCCTGGATCCATTCTCTTGATGCCCTGTCTTCAGGTACTTTTATGCATTGATGAGGTCCTCTCTCAGTCACCTCAAGACTAAATAGACCCATCTCCCTTTGCCTTTTGTTGTAATAGGAAGATGCTCCAATGCCTTAACCACCTTTGTCACACTCCACTGGACCTGCTCCAGCAGCTCAGGAAGCAAGAACAGGACACAGCACTCCAGATGTGTGGAGGCACAGGATCACCTCCCTCGACCTACTGTCAGTGCTCTTCCTAATGCCCCTTGGACACCACTGGCCTTCTTGGCCACCAGGKCTCAGGGACAGCACATTGTCCCCCAGCACCCACAGAGCTGCTYCMMATCAGGTCAGCCCCAGCCTCTGCTGGTGCCTGCGGTTATTCTTCCCCAAGTGCAGGACCCTGCGTTTGCCTTTGCTGAATCTCAGTTCTTCTGTGCCCATCTCTCCACCCTTTCGAGGTCTCTCTGAAGGGCTGCACAGCCCTCTGGGGTATCAGCCACTGCTCCCTCTCTGTGTTTCAGTAAACTTGCTGAGGAGGCATCTGCCCCTTTATCCCCATCACTGATAAAGAAGTTAAATGATATTGGGCCCAGTGTTGAATCTTTTGGGACAGGACTAGGGACAGCAAATTTTGATATGAGGATGCTGTGAAACACAGTGATGAAGACCTTGCTGAAGTCAAGGTAGACAAGATCCACTGCTCTCACTTCATCTGTCCTCACAAGAAGCCTCCTCTGTTGCCAGGCCCTGGTCCCGTGACAAATTTGTATATTTATTACTTGTTTTTTTTTTGTATTTTTTTCTGTAATATCTTTAATGAATATTCCTTTGATAATCTTGAACATCATGCCAGTACTGACAAAAAATTTTTAAAGACAATTGCTGTTCATGAAATATTTGAATTGCAAGCCATATGAAGAAGGTACATTGAGTAGTGGTTTTAGTGCACGCTACATGGGCAAAGATGGTACAAGAAGACGGATACACAGCAAATGTTTAATGTGTATGTTCAATCTGGAAGTCAGCAAAATACTGCATTGGTAAAAGTAACATATTCTTTGACTTAAAAATAGATTGGAAGCTCATATAGAAAGCAAGCTACCGATTTTTTAGTTCTCRAAAGATAAAACAAGCAGACCAATGAATGTTCTGTTCCTTGTGCGTCAGAAASATGAGATTTTTTTGTTGTTATTCACCTTCATTTCAAACAATTTTCAGTGGTTTTATGAGAAAGGAGGCAGAGAGAAGGTCCCATAGAAAACTTGAATGTCTAGTAATAACCAAAAATAATAAAATCATATATTTACTAGGGAATAACTGTTTACATACATTAGCAAGAAAAGGGGAATGGCAAAACATGAACATGTTTTTCAGCCATGAAAATCCTGATGGAATGTTTTTTTTCCAATATAATTAAAATTTACAAGAGACACAAGGGTTCTGATGGCCTTGAAAAATAAGAAAATAAGATACTGAATCGATTTAATTATGATGTAAATTGATAGAAGGCAAAACCCCAATTTCTCCTCTCTACATCACACTCCAAAATAACAACAAAAAAGAATAAGTAGGCATAGTAAAAAAGAAACAATGAAAGATAGACAATATTCTTGAAATTGAAAGGCATAGTAATTAGCTGGGTGCCATTTCAATGTCAGTTAACACTGATTAAAACCAAAACCTCAGACGACATTCACAGCTGCAAAAAATTAATTTCATTTGAGCTGTGGTTGTTAGCAAGGATGGAATATCTGTTCACTGCCTGAGCTGTTCCTTATTGCAGAATTCTCTTTCTCACAGTCCAATGAAGAATGCAGTTGCTCAAATACAAAATCCCATGCACACCTATAGAAAGACACTGCATGAAATCTATAAAACAAATCTCTAATTAAGGTACAGATTTTAAAACAATTTGAAAAAAGTCTTTTCTGTAAACCCCAGTAATTTAACACTGTCTTGTTTGAGAGAACATTTGCAGATCCTCCCTTATGTGACTGAGAAATCCTGAGGGTTTTAAAATGTTATACAGAATTTAAATTTCTCTTCATAAACCCCTCAAAAGAGGGGTCATAGAGAAATGATGTAAGAAAACACACCTYCACCAAAGATGTGGAGACAATATGAAAAAATACTTTAAATCCATCCTAATTTTGAAACTATTTCAATACAGTAGAGTTACATGAGAATGCAAGGAAGCATGATTTGAAGTAAAAAGTAATTAAAAACATTACAAATAAAAAACATTTATGAGAAACTTATTCAATCTGAATTTATCTACTTCTGAATTAGGGAATAAATATTAATTTTAATATATAAAATCAATTTATTTATAAAGACCACTAATTTCTAACGMTATTTTATAATATGAGTAAATAAAAATTTGCTATCAAGTCTGCCTATAAATTCTCAACTGTTTCATGTTTTATGACCTATAAACAGTCTCAACAGTTTTCATTATGGATACTCATGAAGTAAAGAGAAGCAAGATGATKATTATTTTTTTTACCAAGCAAAGGCATGTAGACAAATACCAAATTACTCACGGAAAAGAATAATATTTTAAAGGTTTATGTATTATATCTTAACTATTCTTGAAAATGCACAATTGCTCTCTATAAAGTCTCTCTATATATATCTCTTTTCAAAGAAAAGCATTTTAGAAAAGGAAATAGAGATTCAAGAAACTAGAATAKGTATGTAAACACCATTACAAGGTTGCATTTATTGCATTGATCCAGGGCATGATTTTTGATTGAATGAACTCTAGYAACTCAGGGCGAATTCAGAAAGGAATTACAAAATAACTTGGTGAATGACAGGTTGCAAACTATATGTAAGAAGTTGTAAGGACCTAAAGATTACAGTTGCCTGTCTCAACACTCTTAAAGCCATGGTTGGGTTTTGCCATCAGATAAGAATGCAAGAGTGTAACAGCTTGGGGGTAAATCCAGACCTGTCAGAAGTGAGATTCATTCAGCGAATCCTGGATAATGCACCAGGACAAAATTCCCACTGTGGCAAATTGGGTAAAGAAGCAATTGCTTCTATGTATGTCACTGGCCAAACAAACCAAATAAAGATCACCCCAGGTTAAGGRACAGATGGCATCTGAGACCAGCAGTGACCACCAAAGCCCCCCCCCCCCCAGAAATGCCTCTATGGATATCTGGAACTTGTACTGTAAATTAAGCTACCAGAGAGGAGATTTGAGACAAGCTAAAGATGGTACTATTGTCCAGGTATTGTCTCAGACCCAGCAGGAAGTTTACAAAGCTGTGGAAGGAGAATGTATTATTGATAAAATACAAAGAATCCAGGTTTTTGTGGGCCACCAGGAAAGTAAATCCAGCAAATTTGCTGATATCAGCTCCAACCAGAAAAAAACATAATTTCAGCAATGGTAAGATCACAATCGCTGACTCACAGCCCACTGACCCAAGAAACTCACCAGCTCAGTATGAGAGAAAGACTGACCATGGGACTAATTAGCATAAGAAATGATGAAATCATTTAACCAATGGAACAAGAGAGCTGTGCAGCCAATGCCCATTAATTCCTTTRTTAGCTAAAAGGTATAAATATTGGAAATTTTTAATGACATTGGGATGCCCACCACCAAGACGCCCAGGGCAAATAGCCAATGGCATGCTTCAAGATCCACAGGTGGAGACTCTTCTTTGCTCTCTCTTCCCTCCCCCTTCCCTCCCCCTGCAACCTTTTGTATTTCTTTCTATCTCTCTACATCATGTACATTGTTAAATTAAATCCATATTACTGACTTTGGTATATGGTCTTGTTTGCCCCTTAGTTTGGGAAGAGACATCTCTCACAAATCAGACCTTAACAGAAGAAAAAAAGGTTTTAAAATGTTTTGAGGATATTTTTAGATATGTATCCATTTTGATGGACTGTTCTAAATTCTTTAGAGTAAAAAAATCAAGCAAAATGAAAGGCAGAATATAGTTGTAARGAATTGAACGTGAACACCCCATGATCTACCACCTTTTTGTATGGTGTGAACATAGTATGTAATGAGTGTGTTTGTACTCAACGTTAACTACATAYTGGCAAATTTCCATATGCAAATTTTGATAAGTTCTTTGAAAATAGCTTTATTAATACCATAAGTTGGTTTGTACTTCTTGGAAAATTTCAATAGTATTATTAATTGATTTGACACAAAAATCATAAGCTTGAAATAATAATCTGAATAAAAATCTGACAATGTGTGTAAACGACTTTTTTGCCTGCCTCTATACAAAATTAAACRCTATTTCATTGATGCCTGTTATTTACCAGTTTAAAAAATCAGCTTCATGTAATAGACACTAACATCACTGTGAAAAATTAATTAGTCCTTTATATTTAGGGAGATTACCTACTGATTTAATTGAAAAATCTGTCAGATCACAATTCTTTAACTAAAATCCACTTCACATTCTAGCTAAATTAACCAGATAATAGGTAGTTTTGAATGTGTTTATGTCAGGTTTTCAGTTATTTTTGTGTGGGATGTTTTGGTGGGATGTTTTGGTGGGTTTATTGCTTTGTTTGTTTGTCATTGTTTTGATTTGGTTTTTGTTTTTTTAAATCCTATGCAGTTAACATTTCAAATTCTGTAGACACTAGGGAAAATAATTCTGGTTTTGAGCAGAGATGGAAGTTTCAGAATGACAACATGAAGAACAGGTACATTGTAAATCTAATCAAAAGTTTAGGTTCTTAGGTAGCAAAAACATTTATATGAAATGTTATTATTACCTCTTTTTAAATGTTTTGATAAATTACACCTATTTATGAAGGCAGATCACCATGTGAATCTGTATTTAAAATATATCTTATAATTCTAGCATTTTTCTTAAATAACTGTGTCCACCCTTTGAAAGATGCCAAAATACCAGATTARCATTCAAGATCAAAATTATCACATGATAAAGAAGGAACAAGATTTTTTTTCCATATAGATTTCCCTCCTAGAAGCTYACACTGAATACATTATGCCATTAACTGGATCTATTAATGATGCAAGGTGCTGCACACTTTCAGCAAGAGATCAGAGTTACACAGGATAACTAACAGGGTTATATTTTACCACTGACTATTATCAGATGTTTACAGAGACAGAAACAATTATAAATGACACACTGAASTGCTGAAAATGTGTAGCAACATGCACTTTATCTTTGAGCACTACTGGGTTGTAGAAGTTTTCATTCATTTTCTACACTTATTCAAACCAATCAACTAACAAAATATCAGTGCCAGAAATGTCCACCTTTATCTGTTGCTCAAGCAAATCTATAAATGGATGGATTTTATTTGTGAAGTTTTGTTCAAAACTAATTTCACTGATTTTGAACCAGAAGTATGAAAAAAGCAAGATTTGTACTACAAACATTTCTGTCTCATATATCTCCTAATTCTTCATATCTCAGTAGTTATGAAAGAAATGTGAATTATAACACATAATTACTAGGGCTTCTTTCATTTTGCATCACAGCTAGTCCTGATGGTAGGTTTGAAAAACTAGGAAGAGATTTTCATTAGTCCTTTGGGGATTAAAGAAGAAATCAGACATACTAGAAATATGGTTTTCACTGTAAGACAGAATACAATTAATTTCACTGTAAGACAGAATACACAATTAATTGCAGTCGTTGTAAATGCAGAAGGATGGTACAATTGGCCATAATGAATGTATTTTGTGCACAAATAAATTGATTAGTAGCCTTTTGAAGGACTGTGGAAAARCAGCCACTTGATTTAACAAATTTTGGATTTTCTTTTTTGATTAGCAAATTGTGAATTTTCTAGTGTGCTTTTTTCAGTAAGAGGCATTTTTTCAGCGGTGAAGTCTATGAAACCTATGTAGGGTGAGATGACTTAGATACTGCTTATACATTTCTATACTTTACAGACTCTTAGGGAATGATGGAGTCTGTTGGATGACATCTCCCTTGACCTTCAAGTAACTGCAGTACTGCTGAGGCCAGTGTTCATGGGGCAAAAGGTTCTTCTAAACTTAAATGCTATAATAAATCACATAGAAATAGGCATAGCAAACCAGATCTGTGGTTCATTGAATCCAATATCTTGTTGCAGTGGCATGCAATAGTGGTTTCAGAGGCAAAGGAGAGAGATACACCATTTATTTCTCCAAAGTGCGGGTTGTAAAAGCTGACTCTTTGTCTTCGCAAAAACCTTCTCCCTGGCATTTTGAGAGAGTGAATAAAGTGCCTGGCACATTGACAAGATCTGTAAAATCTCTTTGGACTTTACATGCTCTTTGCAATTAAGGTGTAATTATGCTGTGTTAGGTCAAATGCTGATACTGAACCAAACTTTTCACATCTGCTAATACTTTTATTACATATATATATATATGTATATAAATATATATTAACTATTAATACTTTTTTTTTTTTTTTACAGCTGAGAAGATGTTACAGTTGGAGCAGGAGTTTGGGAGTTAAACTTCTTTTGGATGCTCTGAAGACTTCTCACATAAGTTTAAACAAAACACTGTCTCTGTTTTTCTGAAATAAAAGTCAGAATTAATTTGTCAAATTCCCATATGACTTAGCTGTTCAGCAAATGTAAAACTTCTGAAAGTATGTACTTTTACATCAGAAAATACCTTTATAATTGTATAGGTAATATAATGAACTGAGATGAAACTGGACTCTTCTGCTATTAGCGTATTTCCTGTCATAATTTCAAATAAGAAATCTTTCATGAATACCAATGGAGATAAAGGAACTAGAAACAATGCTTTACTTCCAAAACTGAACGGCATTTGAAAGGCTGAAATTTGATATGGAGTGGAAGAAATCTGCTTAAAATTAATCTAGGAGCCATTTTGAGGTTCCTAGCTTGCTTTTCATTCTCACTCCTTATACTGAGCCTTGAATTTTTCTGTTCCATAATATGATACAATTTCTGACAATAGGGAGTGAATTTCATGAGGAACACGTGTGATGAAATACTTATAGCAGAAGAGTATGCAGATTTGCATTTTTTTTTTCTATGAGCACCATTAGCCTTTTCTATTTCTSTAGCTTTATTGGGAAATCACAAAGAAAAGCAAGGGTTATGCAATTCATTTGTTAAATTCATGGACTTCCAAACCCAAACTTTGTTACAAAACCAATAATCATCCAAATGTTCCTTCTATTGCATCCACAATATTTAGGGTAGTAGCTATATACATGAGGAATTGAAGCATTGGTTGTTGCTACAGCACTTCACCCTGGTGCAGACCCTGTGGACTAATGGTACATGGTGGCAGCAAAATGCTGTTCAGCCTTTTCTATCAGCTTCCATTAAAAAAAACAAAAACAAAACAAAACAAAAAGAAAAAAAA
>NW_026623426.1:1188342-1190692 GCF_030028575.1 Malurus melanocephalus
AAAAAAACCCCACAAACTGATTTCCACATGTGACTGCCAGCATCTTGTCCAAACCTCTTGCTTTTATTTGTGTACAGATTACAACTGATTGATTTTCAACACTTAAAGAGTTGGCGCCTAATTGCAGCTATTGCCAGTTTTCCTTATCTCATTTTATTATTTTAATGGTTGAAATGCTGCCTTTTGGACTGGAGGTAGATAATTTAACACTAAACAGTAAGAAATATTTGCCCGAAGTGTTTGCTGTGGTTTTAGTTTGTTTGTTTGTTTGGGATGTTTTAGCTTGGTTTTTTGTTTGTTTGGTTCTATGATTCTCTAATATTTTCTGCATAACAGATAACTGTAAAGTAAGTAACAGATGTAGGAGGGAACAACTCAGGCACCTGGTTTCATCAGTGGTCACTGAGTAATTTATTGTTTCCTGACGGTCAAAGTACTAAAGTATGTATCCATTTCCAATTCCATTTTTGGCAAGGTGGCATTTGATTATCCTTGGAGGCACCTATTGCCAGACACTAAATTTACCTAACAGATTTCTTTATAGAGCGATAAGGTCTCCTTAACATGACCTACTGAGTTCTATTTAGATGCAAAGATTAAGATAACTTTTTATTGTACCTTTGTTRCTTTCTTTTTGTTTTTCTTATTGTTTTTAACACATAACAATTAGTAAGAATGATGGGAGCATTTTTTCTTGAATTGTTTTCCCATCCCCATTTTAAGAAACAGATTTAAACTGGTGTCCCCTGGTGTCTTGGATAAATGGTATGTGGAGCACACATATTCTAGTTGAAAGAATGGGAAGAAAGAAGTTGAATCATTTATTGAACAAGTTAATATCTATTTCTTCGGAGTGAYGAACAAATTGTTAATTTTTCAGTGCTTTATAGAATCAGTCAATAAACTGAACATGTTTTAGAGACAAAAGAACGGTCTGTAAACATAAGCTATGTTTGTAACTCCATATTAGGCTCAGGACTCATGCTGAGCTGTTGCAAACCAGTTTAAACACAGAAARCAAACTCTCTGTTTTATTCACAGGGACTTTAGTTTACGTCTCTGAGAATAAAACAGATCAAACCCAGAAAGGTTTGAAATATACCCAAAACCCATGATTAAAACCAAACGAGGTTAGATGTTGGTGCTAAAAAAATTATACATTTTAGGTAGTAATAAAAGAGGCAAAGATAATTAAACAGAAAAGAAAAATAGTAAAAGAGTTATGCATGGGGGAGTAGGGGGRACAGGGAGAGAGTGACAGGGGTTAGATAAACCCTTCCAGGGCTCCCAACCTCAACCTGCCAAACCTACTTTTTTCACATCGTTTGCTCTAGAGCCTAGATCTAATCAAAATTTCTACAATCTAAGAGACCTCGTGAAGAAAACGTGAAGTCAGGTTTCAGACTGTAATAYCACAACAGGTATTTTAGAAGCATTTCAGGAGGAATAAAAAAGCAAAATTGTGAGACACACAAATTGTTYATTGAACCTTCCCTGAATAAGCAAGTAACTCTTGGTCCAAAAAAAAAGTATTTATGAATTTGTAGAAACAAATTCTTTAGCAGCTTAATAATCATAACAACAGTATACACATATAAAATGTTTTGCTCCTTGAAGCAAACAAGATGACATTACAGTTCAGTGTTGAATCATAATTGAATCCTGTGCAATCTCACAGGAATTTCAAAGTATGCCATTTACATATTTACCTAACCGTGCAAACACTGAGTTGAAAATACGGTAAAATTCTGCCAATTTTTGGCTGAAGTATGTTATCTAATCTAGAYAAGCCTGGAATGCACTTTCACATGTATAAAAGTAATTTTCAGTGCACACCGCAGACCTAACTGCTTTCATTCACACTACATCAGACTAGTAGTGGAAATTTAACTAAATATTACATTTTTTCCATGTCCTAAAATTGTATATTTTAACTTTAGGGGAGTTGTCCATCACTTATGTTTCATGTTTTCAGCAGCAATAGCAGTAGAATATGCAGCTATTCTAATTCCTTAATTTATGAGAGGGGAAAAACAAAGCAAGCCAGTTAATCAGTTTGAGGGAGATTTTTTGGCTTTGCTTTCTTTTTGTTTAAATTTCTAAAAGAAAAGAATTCATCAGTAATGTTAAAAAGGGGCTCTAGAGAACAACACCACAAAAAGACAAAAACCAAAACCAAAATCATGGAAAGTATACTGAAAGCTAAATTTTGTTTAACACCCACTTTTAATGCTTCAGTTTCTTCAGAGAGAAGGAATTMGTTTGTGAGGTGTAGAGACAACCTACCATTGGTGATAAGAATGAAATAGATGACCGTTTCAAGTTTCCTTCAGAACATTTATATATATAT
>NW_026623426.1:1190762-1215191 GCF_030028575.1 Malurus melanocephalus
AAAAAAAAAAAAAAAAAAAAGTAAGGAAAATTTAACCTTGGAATTCTGTTACTCTAGAACCTGTTTTAATAAAACCCAATACAAACTTGGCATCACCAATATCACAATACTAAATTAGACTCAGTAAGAGCAACCTTGTTGTATTGAAAAAGATGACATGCTTTATCCAGATTATTCAATTCTGGATTGGGGGGCAATGGGGGGAGGAATACCCAACACATTGACTAGATTTAACTTTGTCYAATGAGAACACTGACATGTCATGATACTATTTTTTATCAAAGTCTCATTTAAAGCAGATACTGACTTCTCAAAACTACTTGGGTGTTTGTTATTATGTTCCTTTTTTATTTTAGTGTTACATTGTTATCAAAACCTTATGATAAAAACAAATATTTACCCCCCCCCCCCCATTTTGCAGCCAGATCATATTTTCTATTTATTTACTGATAACCAGATTATATAGCATTCTAATTTCACACAAGTTCTTTATACGACCTCCAAGTTCCAATCAAGCGCATTAAATCAGTGTTTTGGTAGCTAAATGTGCTTTTAAATAACAGTAGTATGTTAAGGAACTTGAGTGACAATTCAGTTCCAGTAAGGCAGAATTTATATGATTCTTTGATTTGCAATTGTTGATGGAACTATTAACACTACTAAGGTTTAAAAACCTTCCTTGGAGTATGAACCAGGCTTTTTCAAAACTAAATTAAGAGTATCTCATAYTCTCAAGAAATTGCAGATTCTTTGCAAAACCAAGTAGATTTCTTCTTATCAGCTGCATTCTGTTAATTCTAAAACACTTTATGAAGAAGAGTAACAATTGCTAGCTTTTCCCTTGTTCATTGTTTTCACGGTTATGGGTTTTTTAATATACTTTGAGATTTAAAATGAAGGATCTGTTTTTATTACTCCAAGGGAGTTTTCAGTACAACAAGTGTACTGAAATGTGCACAAACTATGTTATTTCATACTTTACAGCAAAAAAGAAAATCCTTTGACATCATTCAAAATACAACACATTAACTAAGAATAAACAACAAATGAAAGTCTCTGAAAAAGCTGCATGACACAGGTCAAAAATGCCAAGATGAGACTGCAAAATAGCCAAAAAGATTGCCAYTGCTGTGTTGTATTTGTAGTTTCTGTGTGTTCCCACATGACCTGTAACCATTGTACACATCACCCATTATAAAGTTTGGATATCTTAAATTCATGACATAAATATGAATAGACAAAACCAAAACCCACATAATTAAGCCCCAAAATGACACTTTTTGATGTCTGACAAGCAACCAGACATGGGAGACAGCTTAGCTTTCTTGTAGCAGCTGCAGAGTCTATCAGATCACTAAAACATTCTGAGAAAAGGCTATATCAATAGTACTGGATTTTTACCTTCATCTTTATAAAACATTAATTCAATCTTCTGCTTGTGTAGGATAGCTAATTGAAAGCAGAGGAGGCATGAGACAATAAGCCAATATTACACCATGTTTGAGAAAGGATCTATGGGTGATTCCCCAATCGACAAAGCCATAAAATTAAATTCAGTAAAGGGTAAAACTGCTGGAAATGCTAGTCAATCCAAGACATGGRGGACAGATATAGAACTATAATTTGATTAAAAACAGCAAGCATGCATTCACAAAAGGAAATGATTGTATCTCCAAATTTTCAAAGAATAAGCAAAGAACCTCCTAGGGAAAATACATTTGTAACTTAAAATTTTTATATTTTATTTCTTTATGTTGTCATACAGTTCCCCACAAAAGATACTTTAATACTTCTTAATACATATAATAAGTTGAGTTTTTAAACTATAGATTCTGTTTGAAGAAGAAAAGTATATTAAAAATTATTTCCTCTTCAAGAACATGGAAAATAATAAAATACACTTATTCAGATTTAAAACATAACCCTATTATTTATTTCTGTGAGTGGGAATAACAGAGCCTCTTAAAGGCATTTGGCATTTAAGAAGTTGCATTTTCTGGTTAAGATCTCACCAACACACAGGGCACACCAATCAAGAATTAACAATCATGTGTTTCTTCAAGACATGACATAATTAAAACACAGTGCATCACTTAGGGTTTATCTATTTATTTAGTTATTTAATTTTCTGTGTGTGTGTGTGTGTATGTGTGTGTGATTGTGCATACACACATATTTGATTAAAAACATAAAGTTTKACACATTTATTTCTAGCCAAAGTTCTGAAGATCTCTGTTTTTTCTCCCTCTTTATTTTTCAAGATTTCTTGTCATATGCCCTCCACTTTCTGGGAAGAARAACCCATAATTTTAATGAACTCTTGTCAATTGTTCAGCCTTCTTCAGATGCATTTTAATTTTGTCTCTCCTGTGCTTTTGAGGTTTTCATTTAAGTCTTGTTTGAGGTTAGCAGAGCACAGTTTTAGCATCATTAGAAAATCATCTCATAAAGGTAAAATGCAGCTTACAAGAGTGGCACTAACCTTCAGAACATGTTTCTGAAGCAGCTATTGTAAATTGACCAAGAGTCTTTTAGATAGAGCAAAGCTATAAGGATTTGTACCAGAAGAATATGAGACTAAATTTTGATACTTTCAGGGTTTAAAGGTGAAGATAAATGAAATTCACAATACAGAGCAGCACATTAAAGTGCTGAACTAGCTAGTCATAATGTAAATTTTTAAGATAAAATTTACTCTTGTTCTTCAGAGAAGTCACTTATTCCCCATACTTACAATTACTATGTGACATTGTCAGGAAACAAGTCAGAGAGAAGGGATACATATGAATTTTTTATTGAACTTCCAGCATGCTTTAGGACCATGTAGTATCTTGGAAGCATACCAAATCTAMCATTTGCTACTTTTTTCACCAGAAAAGTAAGGGAAACTTTTTGCATCTCAGAGTTTTATTCAAATATGGGGGTTTTTCTTTCCAGTTTGAGAATTTTACCTTCTTGGGGTGTGGTCCTCTTCTTTCAGCCTCTGCAGACAAACCTTACTAGAATTTAATCATTGTCAATAACCCTGGAATTTAATTATTGTCGTTAACCCTATGTCTTTTTGGTGCCCTCTGATGTGACRCAGAACATCTGCTAAAGCAACATGCGAAGTGTCAACTAAAACCTCATATTATAATGGCTCCAATTTTCTGTTGTCTTAGATGTCATWTTTTGTACTGTTGAAAAGACTAGGTTGTCTTTTAATTTCCTAATCAGTGTCCTGGAGTTACTTACAAATGAGACTCCTGTGTTGCATTTTGCTTAGCATGGAGAATTCTTCTATCAGTTCCTTTATTTATTTTTTTCCGCCCCCTTGTTCTGTAGAGAACTGAGCTATCAAAATATTTGGTTATGATGCATTTCTTCATTCAAATTTTCTAGAATGTTTAGAACCCTAAGGGTTCAATTTCTTATYAATTGGATGGAAATTAAAAGACTGCATTAGCTTTCTTCTGTGACTGAACGTCTTGGTTTCAGCTAGCATAGAGTTAATTTCTTCACAGAGCTGTTACAATGCTTTGTTTTGGTTTTGGAATGAGAACGGTGGGGGGGTGGGTTTCTGATAAGTTGTTTTTATCCTAAGCTTACAGCTTCCCCCTAAACTTATGCTTAGGCAGAACAGATCTCCATTACATCTTAAGAAAGCAACACAACTAATATAAACCAAAATACACTACTCACAGATATATTTCAAAAGTCCAGCTATGTTTTGCATTTTTCAGCTTAATCTGATTAGAGAAAAATCAATTCCTTTCCAAGGCCAAATTCAGCTCTGGGGACAGTTGTCAGATGTCTAACCAAATCACATAGCTGCTGTAATTACAAAACCCACAGAAGTGGAAAANAAAAAAAAAAAAAAAAAAAAAAAAAAAAAAAAAAAAAAAAAAAAAAAAAAAAAAAAAAAAAAAAAAAAAAAAAAAAAAAAAAAAAAATTTTGTATATTTCCAAATAAACTGATATTGAGGTAACAGCTGTTTATAAAAATGATTAGAAGTTATCATTTTGTTTCCTGACTTCTATTTCCTTGAAACACAGATCTTCTAGGCATTTTGTGTGGTTTTCCTGGGATACAGTTAATTTTCCTTGTAGTTACTTGTGTCAGGTTATATATTGATTTGTGACCAAAACAGATCACGCTGATGTTTCATGCTCACAGTGCTGAGCAGCGCTTACATGATGTTAAGGTCTTTTGTGCTTCTCTGAAGTCCCACCAGTGAACAGGCTCAAGAAGATAGGAGGGGATGCAAGCCAGACAGCTGACCTCAACTGACCACTGAGGTATTCCATAACATATGGCATTATGCAACACAAGCTAGTTTTTTCAAACAGATTTACCAGCAGTTCTTTTGTAATTTTCACTAAAAGTATTAAATCTATGTGAATTTACATGAAGTTGGGACCTTTCTCATCATACTTCTTTCCTTCTTTCCTAGTTTTAGCAAAATAAACTTTTTGCACTTGTAATGTATGTGGTAATTATATAAAGTCCATAGCATGCATGATGTAGAGGCCCAAGGATTTCAAATCTTTGAAATGCAATCTCTTCTCAAAACCATCTCTGTGAGAGGGCTGAACAAACTTAGCCTGCTCTACTGTTCTAATTGAAAACATATGGCTTACTCTGGGTGATGTTTGGAAAGATTTCTCAAAGCAATATTATGAATTAGGTACCCAGCTTCTACTGGGTAGTCACGGGGATTTGGGAGTCTGAAATCCATCTGTTATCTTGCTGTAAAATCGTTTCCTTTTTAGTGTGGTTATAATCGAAATAGGAGCATTAATTAACACATCAAAGCAGGAGAGAGGTCAAAATTCATGAGAAGCTGGCATATAAATTTGTTATTGTTGTACAAAAAAATCAGAAATAATTTTAATTCTGTAAAAATATAAAATTAAGTATAACTGTACAACTATCTATCCAACTATTAACTTTTATAACTCTGCCATAGGGGCACTGAAATACCCAAAAAACTCTACTTTGTCTCAAGGTCAATCGTCTGTATTGGTTTTATGTTTTGCTTAGTGCCACAGGACAAAAACTTGTCAAAATTAATGTATATCATGGATAGTATTTAATTTTTGAACAGAAATGAAATAATGCCAAAGATTTCAAATTGCATATATTTTGCATCAGCACAAAGAAGATATTGTTGCAGTTAAAACAAAAATACTTCCTTTAGGAAGACAGGGTGGAGAAAACAAGCAAGAAATTGCTTAGATAACAAAGGTAATAAGTTGCTTCTCCACCCACAAAGTAAGTTAGTAATAGTTCATTGTCCTAAAAAGGAAGAAAGCCTACCCAGTGTCAGGAGAGTTGCTGGCATCAGCAAATGTTTGATTGCTAGCTAGGTGACTCAGCCCTGTCAATTCCTGCCAGGRTTATGGCGAAAGAATCTGAAAGCGCTGGAAAACAAGCTTGTTTATATACTATAGTTAAACTTGACCTGCATGTCATGCATCATTTAATCTTCCTAATATATCTTTCCCAAYTCTGGATAACATCAAATCCTTCGTAGGAAGTTTTCCTTTTATTCATTTTCATGTGTGCCTTATACTGAGATACTCTTAGAAAATGCRATAAAGTGGATTGAGAAGAAGCTGTCCATACACATAAATGTAAATGCACACACATGGAGACAACCTCAACCTCACCTCCTCCATATATATATGTAAGAACTTACAGAACACAGAGTCAAGACCTAACATTGTTTGTAGTCATACAAACCAGTGTACTGGYCAGTGTCAATTTTGGGTCATAAATACATTGCTAGGTAACTGAATTTTCTTCAGCAAAACCACAGTACTGTACTTTTCACGAGCAACTGTTTGCTAAAAACTACTAACAACTAAAAAGTAAATTGTTCCAAGCATCCTAGAAATTTCTAGAGAGTTCCAATAAAGACAGGCCATGTTTCATGCATATGTTTAAAAGAGACAGGGAAATCTTGACACAAAAACCAGAATGAAACCGAYGGAAACATAGACAATTTAAAATCAGTTAATATTCAGGCCTGGTTCTCTAGAAATTAAGATCATACATTTTGGCCAAAGAACAGAACATAGCTTCTGCATGGGTAATTAAATTYCACCTGAGATTGCATTGAAATTCTTCGCTATGCATTTGTTTTCTGCAATGATCACCATATGTTTCCCTTTTTTTTCTGGAAAACAACAGAGTGGGGGAAGAAAGACCACAAACTGTCTTGCTCTTATAGAAACTGACAAAAAAGTGATTCATTTCCTCATTAGTTTTGACAGTGATTTATTTGTTTATTTTTATTCCTAATGGGAGGGTAGGTTGATGTATGCCTATGGTTGATCRACTTCACAAAGTCCTCAGTAGGACTAGTTGCCTACATAATTTTGGGACCACTAGCTCTTCATAAGGTAATGAGTGTCCATGTATTTGGGATCAAAGTTGGGCTTGAATTTCTCACAGCAATTCTCCTAAAAAATCCTTGCTCTGCAGCAGACAAAATGAGCTGAGGAAATCTAAACTACAGTTGAAAAGGACCATGTCTCCTACACAATACCTCTGYAAGCTACTGGCTSTCTATACATGGGTGTTCAGCTCAAYGAGAATACTTAAAAAACAGTGGGTTGTGTTTCTCTTACACCTTAGAAGATAAGTGTCATATTTAGGAAAGGAATCACATCCTGTATTTTCTCTTTGATAAGCTTTTAAGGCCCCAACCAACCCACTGAAGGGGGCTTGCAGTGGCCCTAGTACTCTCAGTTAAATGCACGGGAGAAATACTTACCAAATATTCTTAAGAGGTGAAAGCAACACAAAAGTTTACTGGCAAATTATAGAAAGAACAGAGAACTCTGGGGAAAGTTTTAAGACAATCTCCAATCAACATAAAACATTTCTCGCAGCATTACCTTAGCCCATTCAATTTAGCAAACTTTAAACCCATTCCATTTTACTCAAATGTTCAAAGAAGAGGGAATTGGAAGAAGAAAAATACAGAAAGACAGAAAAGATGCAGAAAAAWATACATACAATTGCTAGCCTTTGGGTTCCAGAAGTGTTCAGAYAGAAACTCTAAGAGGAAGGTAGGGTCAAGGTATCCCTGCCTCAACTTTAAGTATGTCTTGGCTTTCATGGCCCCTTCCCCCAGGTGGGACTTCTGGTCATTTGGCCACTGAGGGGCTGTGCTGGGGCAGAGTGGAACACTGCCTCTGGCGTGGCAGTGATTGGCAGATGCTGCAGAGTGGGATACAGACTCCAGAGCTGGAGAGATGTGGGACAGTTCACTGTCTCAGTAAGGCCTTGCCTACTGATTGAGACATCAGCCTCTCCAGTTTCTGACAAAGCTTCATACATGGATATTTAGCCACCAAGACCTAGTGATCTGAAACTCAGTTTGACTGAAGTTAATAAAACTGCTACAAATGGTTGACATGGTGCTTGACACTGTTCACAGAGCTAGGCTTTTGTAAAATTAGTTCCTCAGCAAACTGATATTATGTCTGCTGGATGCATGACACCACTGTTGTTTTTCTYGCATCAGTCCATAAACAATTTCTGGGACAGTGTGTGAATTTAATCTGTTGATGCTCAGGACAGCAGACTGAACCAGTGAGTTGTGACAAACACRCAGTCAACTCCACTCTGCTCTTGTAAGACTTCACCTGGAGTATATAATTCAGTTCTGTGGCCCCCAACATAAGAAGGGCATGGGTATGTTGGGGGATGTGCAGAGAAGGATCACCAAGGCAAGCAGAAGGCTGGAGCACCTCATCTATAAAGRCAAGCTAAAAAAWTTTGGGCTACTCAGCCTGGAGAAGAAAAGGATTCAGGGATACCTTGTAGGTGCCTTCAAGCATCTAAACAGAGCATACAAAAAGTTTATACAGGGACTTTTTGAAAGAGTATGTAGTGCCAGGACAAGGCAAAATATTTGTAAACAGCATATGGRTTTAGATTAGTTATTCACCATGGGGTGGTTAGACACTAGAATAATTTGTGTAGAGATTCTTAAGATAATTGAAAACAACTAGAATGGTTAACCTAGCATTGCCAATACTGCCATTAAATCTCTAAATATATCTACATGTTTGATAAATGCCTTCACAGATAGTTACTCCATCCCTTTCCTGAGCAACTTGTTTCAATGCCTGACCAACCTTTCTGTGAATAACTTTTTCTGATATGCAATCTAAATCTCCCTTGACTCAACTTGAGACCATTTGTTGTTGTCCTATAGCTTGCAACTTGGGCAAAGAGGCTGACTCTCACTTCACTACAAACTCCCTTTCAGGCTGTTGTAGAAAGTGATAAGGTGTCCCCTGTGCCCCCTTTTCTCTATGTGAAAGACCYCAGCTCTCTCAGCTTCTCATCATAAGACTTATTCTCTGGAACCCTCACTAGTTTATTACTTTTCTTTTGACACACCCCAGCACCTCAATGTCTCTTTTTTAGTGAGTGGTCCAAAAGTGAACATGGGATTTGAGGTTCAAGTTTAAAGATGGATGAGGAGGACTTGATATATCAAAAGAGTTTCTGGGTATGATATGAAAGAAACTGGTGTCTGGTAACAGTTTTACCAACAAAAATCCTTAATCATATAAGGAAGACTGGCAGACAGTTAGGAGCACACTATACATTAGAGATCAAGTCAGTTTTTCAACTAGTAAGTCGAAGAAAGCTTGTCCCACTAAGCTATTTTCTGTTAYATGGGAATACAATAAGACAAAGCTAATATCTTCTTATATATGATACCTCATACTGCCAAACACAAAAATACCCCAGCTCAACTGTCTGTGAAAGTCAGGCTAAGTCGAAAGCAAACAGATTAATACAAACTAAATACAATAAAATAGTACTCCTCCACATATTCGTAAACAGCTTGGATAAAGGACTTGAAGGCATACTTAGTAAGTTTGTTGATGACACTGAATTGGAAGGACCTGTCGACTTCCATGATGGAGGAGAGGCCCTGCAGAGAGACCCTGACAAACCGGAGGGCTGGGCAAACACCAACCATGTGAAGCTCAATAAAGACAAGTGTTGGATTCTGCACTTGGGATGGGGCAAACCTGGATGTACGGACAGACTGGGGAGTGAGGTGCTGGAGAGCAGMRCCATGGAAAGGGACCTGGGGGTCCTGGTCAGTGSCCAGTTGACCATGAGCCATTGTGCCCTGGGGGGCATCAGGCACAGCATCACAGCCGGGCAAGRGAGGGGATTGTCCCGCTCTGCTCTGACCTGGGGCGGCCTCACCTCAGTGCTGGGGGCAGATTTGGTCATGCCAGTAACAGAAAGACATAAAGGTATCAGAGACTCTCCAAAGTAGGGCCACAAAGATGGTGAAGGGYCTTGAGGGGAATTCATACCAGGTGGCCAAGGTCACTTGGTTCATTAAGAGCAGAGAAGAGGGGACTTGAGGTAGGACCATATCAAATTCTGCAACTTCCTCATAAGGGGAAGAGAAGGAGCAGGCACTGATCTTTGCTCTCTCAGGACCTGAAGGAATGATGTGAAGCTGTGCAGGGGAAGTTTAGCTTTGATATTAGAAAATCAAGGGTGGCTGGCTCTGGACCAGGCTCTCCAGAGAAGCACTCACACAACACCCTCCTGGCACCAGCCTGGCAGCATCCAAAGTAGCATTTGGACAATGCCCTCAGGCACATGATCTTGGTGCTTTCCTGTGAAGGGCCAAGAGTTGGACTTGATGATCCTTTTGTGTCCCTTCCAACTGAGCATATTCTATGATACATGAAAAAGTCTGATGAAGACCAGGAAATATTAATAGATAAAGGAATACCTTCTAGTGGAAGGTTCAATTTTGTTAAGAAATATTTATTATGACTAAAAGAAGTGGAAGACATAAACTTTAAGGCTGTATACAAGTCCCATTGTCTTCCATGACTCCAGGATCATGCATAATACTCATTGTTAAAATGCAGGCTTCTAGACATACCCAAACCAGATAAGACAATTACTGAAGTCTACACAGCCAAGCCAAGCCTTGACCAACAATTCAGAAAACTAACCAATATTCTTCCAATACCAAGTTTCTATGAATTGTCTTTCAAAGTTTTAGGCTTTAAGGATTTATTCCTTTTCTGTTTACTTTCTGTCAAGTACCTGGATGAACCAGCAGAACTCCTATGCAACATAATTACAGAACAAGAAGAAGACAAGCAGCTGTTTGCCGCTGGGCTTAAAACAGAACTATATTTATGAAATCTTGTGCTTCACCATGTAGTCTGATTCCACCTCCACATTACTCTAAAAGCAGTGACCAAGTGAGAAAAAACCAGATTGTCACTGCATAGAGGGCAGATGTGGCATTACAATGTTAATTCTGTTGTTTCTTTACTTTTCTTTTGCTAGCTCTGAAACTTTAGTAAGCTCCTTTGTAGTGTCCAGATTATGYATTTCAATGTCATATACAAAGCAGAGGCTACGGAAATTCTTAGCAAAGACCTGGAACCATGGTACTAACAAAAACAATAATTGAAGAGGAAATAATGTCATATGGGAAGATGAGGGAGAAAGAGAAACAAGTAATAGATTCTTTGGTGATGGAGCTGTTACATTCATTCTCCTCAGGGCCCTGGATGTGAAGGGATGACCTTTAGGTTTGCTGCCCAGTGTTCCCCATGTCTCATGAAGAAACAGGAAAGGAAAGCAAAGAGCTTTGCTTTTTAATGTCAGACATAAGTCCCAGACTTAATGCAATTCAGAACACAATATAATATTCCTTCTATGCCTTGTGGGCAGGAAACAGGCAGTAACACCTCTGTCAGTGTTCACCAGCCAAATAGTTGATGTTCACTGGGGAAATATTTCACACCCTTCAAGATGTGTAACTGTATGACTGAATTCCTAATTAGCAAACCAATTTATTCCTTCATTTTTTTGTCTGTTTGTAATTTCTTATCAACATATCCTCAGCATGCCAGTTGCCATAACAACTCCTTATTTTGATGTCTTCCATAACTATTTTAGTGGTTAAATTTTTTAGCTTAAAGATAGGTTGCATCCTTYCAGGATTGCTCAGAAACTGTTGATTTTTTGTTCAGGAGAAAATTGACCTTTTCTGTTTGCTACAGGTTAAAGTGATGATTTTGTACCTGCTTATTGCAAAATTACAGAAGAGCCCATATGCACACATCTCCGTGAAAGCAAATAAAATGAAGCATCCATTCAAAAGACGCTTTAGCATGCATGATCTGAATCTGACTTGGAGCCTCCACATAAAAACAAATTAACCACTGAATCTGCTACAGAGTGGCAGGGTAATTTCTTCCACACTTGGCTTGGAGTACTGGAGTTCACTCTCTTTGAAAAAAAAAAAAAAAAAAAAAAAAAAAAAAAAAAAAAAAAAAAAAAAAAAAAAAACCACACCAAAAAAACACCTAGTACAAGAACTGGCTACAGAGGCTGAAAAGGGCTTTACAGAGCAAAGCCCAGGGGACCACACACCCATTTAGTAAAAGACTTTTAAGTTCTCTGTGGCATAGTGATATGAATGAACTAGCTTTGTAGTCTGAAATTATAAAAGACAGATAAAAAGAGCAAATCTAACATCCTCATCAACTTCAGTGTAAGCAAAGTCAGAATCATGTCCRTGCCTCTTCAGAGTGTTACACTTCAAATGATTTTCGTATAACCTTCTGTCTCTTTCTTTACCTAAAAGAGCAATTGTCCTTTAAGTACTAACTAGTTATTACCCTACAGACTCATTGTTCCAGAAATGCTTTATTTTTTGAATAATCATTAACAGATGTTCATTTATTGAAATTGCCGTGAGAGAACAACAGTGGAAATCTAACAGTTAAGGGATGAGTAGGAGTATTAGTACAAATAAAAATAATTAAAGTAACATCAACAAAAAGAACAGGTCCTGTAGTTTTATTTGTAGGAGAACAAGTGRCAACAATTGGCAACGTTACAAGAACCACAAAACTTAACAATGCAAGTGGCATTATTCTTTATCAATATTGTGTGCAGGAAAGTGCTTGTTATTTGTGTATTTGCATTTTAACTGGCCCAGAGAGAGAGGGGGAGAGGGAGAGAAACAGACTCCGTTTAACTCAGACAAATATAGGTTTTGTTTTTCAATTAGATTTTGAATTCCAGTACAGTTGCAGAACTATTAATATGGGAAAGAAAAATTTAAAAGGAACATAACTCCAAAAACAAGTGCTACATTCATCCAAATACTTACTATGCTACAGTAATCATCTCAAATCAAGAATGCAGGGTTTGGGTTTTTTTGATTGTGATATATTTTAGCCAGCATAGTATCACAGGTATGAACAAATGCTTCTTGTGGAAACTGCAATATCAATTAGAATTTATATCTAGCAGTCATTTACTCTTACATCTTCTAAATCTTGCATCATTGCTCTAATACAGAAAACATTGAAACTAATACATATAAAGAATATGCTAATTATTTTTATTGTAAAGTCTTTAAGATTTTTTTGCAGGCAGCAAAGTTTAGCTTTATTTCTACTATTCTGTAAAACATTTCTCGATGGCTGTAATAGTTTGATCACCTTTTGTCTCTATTTTTCAACCAGTGTCAACAGCAAATAGGCGGCAAATCTCATCTATGATTTTTACACCCCGTTTAGTTAAGATGCTTTATGTTAATAAGCTCCTTAATTTTACATGCAAATTCCTTCCATTCTAACAGGAAGAAAGATCTCCATCAAATTAGAGAGAGGCATGTAGTAGGATACATACGTTGTTAATTGCTGTAAACTGTAGCTTTGTTCTTCTATGACCCTTGAGACTCCTTTGGGAAGCTGCTGTGATGGAGGCATTTCTCTCTCCTACACACCTACAGACACATCTGCATTTTTTGGAAGGCATTTTTTGTTTGTTTAGCAGCAAGTAAAACTCCTATTTCTTCTAGTGGTAAATAACATAATTAAGGCAGTTGGGCAGGTGATTTGACAGATCTAGAACTGCCATAGAAACATCATTTCTATGTGCAGCCCCTCCTGTTGCATCTGTAGAATTGTTTTGAGTATTTAAAGAAAAATATAGTATTACAAATTACTGAACCTGGATCCTCCCTTCACCAAACCTTAATACCCCTCGACTTTGTTAGCTAGTGTTCTCATGTGGAAAGAAAAGGGTTTAAAAATGTTTTCTCATCCAAASTCCAGCTAGATATTTTCTGGAGAAAAAAATAATTTAGTTGTTTATTTTATCATGTTGCATATGCAAGATAGAGAAATAGTTTTATTTACATAAGTATTTTCAGTTTACGATTCTTGAAATATCACAATTCTTGAAATTTCAAGCATTCAGAGCACTGACACTTTTCAGTTTTATAATGTCTTACAKGCTTATATGCTTTGAAAGTAAATTTATGCAAGCATGAGGGATTTAGGTAAATGTACGTAAGCCTGTGTACAAAATGTATACATACGAAGACCAGTCTTGCTAGACTGAAGAATGAAGCAAAGAAGGCCTTTTGCAGCTCAGTTTCTTGCGTCCTGTGTAGATGGATTATTAACCTTACTCATCAGAAAATCCATCTCCACTAATCTTCCTTTTGTCATCTGTCTGACCGTCTTACACAAGCCTTTCTTCTTGCCTGGTTTCAATTCCATTTGGAGAAACCATAAAATTCCAATTTGAGCCCTTCAGCTGAGAAAGAATGTCAACAAATATGACTGTGTTGAGCAGAAGCTGCTGAAAAGGTGRATCTGGATGCCCTGCACTGTTCGGTGTAGCTGTGGGGCTGTGGCTGGCTCAGCCATGGTAAGAGATTGTTTCAGGGATCCAACAGCATTCCCAGCACCAGTGGTTGGGCATGGAGCAGGCAATCTGGGCTCTTCACAGTGGTGTAAGAAGGGACAGCAMGATGCAGCACCACAAGCTGAAACAAAAGAAGTTCAGGCTGGAGGTAAGAATAATTTTTTCCCCCCAAAGGGAGCCCATCCCTGGAGCAAAGGCCAAGGAAGCCTGACTGTCTCTGACATTGGGTGGTTCAACATCCTGTGCATAGCCCTGAGCACCCTGGTCTGACCCCACAACTGATCCTGCTCTGAGACTGCAGACCTCCCCAAGAGACCTCCCTGTCAGCCTGAATCTTYTTGTGATCCTAGAGCCAAGAATAAATATCTTCTTGCAGCTACAATTTGACAGTCAGGAACCCAAGTTTCTTGAGATAGCTGTTCAGTAATAAGAGATGAATCATTAGTACCTCCTAAAATGAAGCCACCAAAGTGCATAACCTCAGTCTCCTGAGGTTTTTTGTCAGTTACACATGTATGAAAGCAGTAATAAGGGATTCTTGGACTTGGAAAACTTACTTCTTTCAGTCCATATGATTTTCTTTCTGCCGTGAAAGTAAAAAGTAAATATAACTTCAATTGCTTTGCTGAATTAAGAACATTAATGGTCAAGTCTATTCCATCTATTTTATCATTCTACACATTCTGTATATCACATTTGAAAAGAAAAGCCTGCAGAATAAAACAAACCCAATAAAAATTACTTTTCTATAAATTAAGTACTTAGCTTTATACATTGCTTCATAGACAGAAGTAAGAAGGAAATTCATCTCATTTAAATGACTGCTGCGTGTGCAAAATGTATCAGAAGTGAATATATGTGTTCCTGTTCTCTTTTCACATTTATGCACAGTTTTGTTCCCTTTCCCCAACCAGCTCTTTTGAGAGTTTTTTGATGATCAGCTGTTTCCATGTAACCATCACCTACTTTGAAACAGTTCCTATTTTCTATTTTATAGGAAGTGAAATATCAGTTAAGAAAGGCTAATGAAAATAAGAGAGGAAAACAAAATTTCTGAATATTGTTGTGTCATAAAGCCATTTAAAAATGTCAAGTTGGTAAATGGGAATTTTAGGCAGATAAATGAATCATAAGATTAATTGTAACACTTATTGGGGGAAATCCTGCTTTTAACAGATGTGTCCATTTGGATGGTGTGGCGAACGAAAGCAAAGCAAGTGGTTCCAGACACTTCTCTGGCAATAAAGCCATCTTGCTGATGCAGGTTGGCTAGACTAGGAGGTAAGCTACTGAGCAAAAGACGCAGCACGAGTGGGCAGAGATCCTGCTGCATTATGCAGCACTAGGGCACTGATTTCTTTTTAACCTTTTTCTTTTGAAATCACCTGACATAATTACACAGCAAAGAGCATAAAAGGGTCTTTTTCCTGATGATTCTTACAAGCACAGTAGGGGTGCTCATTCACACAAAATAAATCTCTTTGTAAAAAGGATTGAAACAGCATAGACCAGGTCTATAGATAGCGGTTCACTAGTTTACATCGATGGGACATCAACTATCTGCTTTAATATGAAGATGTGGGTTTAGGTGACACTTGAATTATCTGAACTTACTAAGAACATTTTTAGAATCCACATGTAGGAAGAAATTTCTGTAGGTTTAGAACCATTGTTAATAGAGGTACTGAAAGTGCATAACAATGTTGCTCTTACAAGAAGAATAAAAGTAATTTGATTAAGACTGAGAAATAAAGTGAAGGAAGAGCATGATTCCATTTGATAGATATTGATTTCATTTAGATTTGCTAAGTATGGGTAATTGGGTGGGTGTTGTGAATAATATTAGAAGATGTGAATAACAAGGGCATGTATTATAGATGTAATTTTAATGAATAGAAGAAGACTGAATTTTAATGACTAGAAGAAACTGAATAGAATMAAGAAAAAACACTTGTAGTTTTCTCTTTTAGTTTAACCCTGGTATCCTGGATGTAAAGGTGAAGTTTAAAATGACAAAAATAGAATTCTCAGTAACTTGAGTAAAATGATAAACYGGGTCAGAAATTTTATTTTTTTTTCTGGGGAGGAATTCTGTATTTCAGTATCTGCATGTAGACTGGATGCAAGCTAAAGGATCAAAAAAGCAAATTATACTTTTAATTACAGCTATTGTCAAAATAATTTTTCATATATTTTCAGATATAATGGCTTAAACTGTATGATTTATCATAAAATTATCTTCCTTGCAATCATTAGGATTCCACAGATGTGAAGTTCAATCTGGCAGAATTTTCCCATRTGGTTTTAAGAGAGAGCAAGTCCAAAGCTGGAGAAACTGGAACAAAGGAGGGTAGATGCTCGTGTGGAAATGGATTAAAAACAGAAACACAGAATCACAATATGTGTCAAGTTGGAAGGGATCACAAGGCATCCTCTGGCCCAACCTCCCTGCTCAAGCAGGGTCATCCCAGAGCACACGGCACAGGATTGTGTCCWGTGTTTGAACATCTACAGTGAGGGTGACTCCACAACCTCTCTGGGCAATCCKGGCTAGTGCTCAGTCACTTGCTCAGTAAAGAAGTTCCTCCTCATGTTCAGGTGGAACTTGTGCCCRTTGCCTCTTGARKTATTGCTTGGCACCAYRGAGAAGAGCCTGGTCCATCATATTGACACCATCCCTTCATGCACTTTATGAGGTCCCCTCTCAGTTGTCTCTTCTGGAGGCTGAACAGGCTCATCTCCCTCARCCTTTCCTTATAAGACTGATGCTGCAGTCCCCAATCATCTTTCTTGCCCTCTACTGGACCCATTCTGGGAACAGGTTATTGCCCACCAGGACCCCCAAGTTCTTCTCCACAGAGCTGCTTTCCTGCAGGTTGATCCCCAACCTGTATTGGTGCACAGGGTTATTGCTTCAAAAAAAAAAAAAAAATGTGTACCTAGCAGATCTTAGTCAGCTTTTCTAGCTCTCAATAAGCTTTTCAAGAATAGCTAATGCTTGAAGACATATATAAACATAATAATGGAAGCATAATATAAATATACAATATGTATAAATGTACATCTATCAATTTGGGACAAAAGTGAGGAATAAATCTGAGGCAGAAACCCTTCAAAAATAAAAAAAAACAAAAAAAAACCAAACATGAGCAACAACTAAAATTACCTGCAGATAGGAAAATAAACTAGATAATTGTGATGTAATGCATGTAAAATATGCAAAGGTGATATGTGTTTTCTTTGCAGCTATTATATGCCAGTGATCATTGTTTCTGTGAGACACTTGTATCTGCCCATATGAACATGAATCTGTCACCTGCACATGCAAGGATAAACATGTCCCTGCATTCATGTGGATAAGTTGTGTGCTGTTATAATACCCATTTATTCAATTGTCACAGGACTTCTTAAAAATCTAATCTGGAARAAGAGATACATAAATGAAGCTGCATATATGAATTTTCTTAAATGTGAAATCCATTTTCATAGTCACCACTACCTATTTTTTTCTCCTATATCTTCATTTCTCAGACCTTTCACTTGGTCTTTGTGTCCATAGCCTGTCAACACTACAGATTCCTATGAAAAGACAAGTTTGTATCCATATTTTATAGTTAATGTAGGCTTTGACAAAACATCTTTAAGATCTTTTRTAAATTATGGGAATCCTAATTCTATTAGACGATAATATTTTAAATGCTCACAAAGAAGGGGAATAGCTATGAAAGTGTTTTTGAAGGGGAAAAATGCCACCCAGATAAACTCTTGTTTTAAATTACATTCTGAATAGGTGAGACCAGTTTCTGTTTCATTGCACATATATTCTAAATGGAGCATTAACCCTTTTTCATTCATTTCCCAGATTCAAGCAATGATCCATGCACTTCTAATATAACTTTGTARAGCTTTTTTGCATAAAATTTCTTTTGCAAAAAATTTCTTTTGCATAAAATTTCACATAGAATTTCTGACGTGGTGGGAGTAATACAGTTAGAGCCAAGGGTGACAACCATATGCAGTACAAGGGCATTTCTCCTAGTTACCACAGTACTCCTAATTCAGTTTGAGATACTGAGATATATTAAAAAAAAAAAAATAGTAGTCCCCTTTTAAATATATACATCTAGACACTATAGTACAGGGCTAGCATTTTGAGAATGTTTCAATGGTGTAAAAATCCTAGTCTCATTTTAATAAGTAATTTAGACTTTCTAAAAGAAGACAGTATCAAACTTCCTAAAAAATGCAATATATGGTTTTATTATGTAACAATAACAAACTGRATTGCAAGAACTCTTCACAACTTTTGAAGTGCATTTATGGAATATTTCATGTTCACCAAATCGAATGAGYAGTGAAAGCTGTGCCTTTACAGTGAAAACTCATTAAATTCTGATTTTGTAGGAAAAAAAAGAGAGAGACTATTTGTTACAGTCTATTTACTCATATTTTGTATTATAACTATTTTCTGGACATAATGTGTTTATATTTTCAAGACTAAACTCTACAATTCATTGCTTCTGTCATTGACACTGAAGTTTCCTAACACAGGAGACTACCTCTTGGATGTAACAAATTATCTTAATAAATCTTTATTTTTCTTGGTAATTTTGAGATGTAATACTCTCATCATCATCATCATCATCATTATCAGCAGCAGGAAATAAGATCTATAATGCAATGAATTAAATAAGAGAAAAAAAATTTGATATCTCTCTCTACCCCAAATTAGAGATATTGTATTTTTTCTTCTGAATTCACCAAATTACACTGAAAAGTTACTATGTCAATTGATTTCAAGTTAACAGATGCAAAAATAAGCAGTCTTCTCAGCAGTGCAACATACACACAGAGGAGATACAGTGCAAAATCACTTAGCACTTGACACATTTATGGATAAGCTTTTCAGATATGTTGATATTTACACATAAAAGTAGAAGGTTTTTGGAACTTTTTTTTTTTTTTTGAACATTTACAAGTTTTGCAAATAGGTGAAAATTTCTTATTATGTTTGTAATATCTTTCCTATCAAGGAACCTATCAGTGGTTCATGCTGAATAAGGTACCTCACATTTATGTATGAACACTCTGTATGTGTAGTGTGATGTCTTTTTATTTCTAAATATATTGACATATATTTTGATGATGAATATGATGGCAACGTGTTGTACACAATGTAGTGTAGTGGATGAGTATAACATTTTAAGAGACTAAATAAGAAAATAAAGAAATTAAAGGAAGAAAATGTGTGAGTGGTTATAGTAGTGAGTAGGAAAACTACAGTAGGCAGCCAGCTCTGCTATTACCCATGKAATTATGCCACACTGCTTCTTCTGTCTCYCTCACTCTTGCTACCACTTCTTCTGTCTTGAATTTTGACTGCAAACTCTTTGAAGCTCAAACTCTTTCTTGCTTTCTGTAGCTTCCTTCCAATAAAGTTATAGAGACTGCAACAAATATTCGTACTGAAAACACTGAATTTCAGTGCAAGCCTTTCAATGTCTGGCTATTCCATCAAAACTACTAAACAAATCATATTTTCCAATATTTTCTATATTTTTTGTATGAAAATTTAGTTCAAAATACTACCCTGTGATATTTTCTTTTCAAGCCATGGAACATTTTGGTCACTACTGTTAATATCCTTATGTTGGACACCCATGAAGATTACTACTCCATTTACTGGTTCTCTTAAAGGCCATAGCAACCATTTCCAGAGAGAGAGAGAAGGGTGAAGAGACAAAGCCAGCACTAGAGAAGACATAAGGCAAACTAGTTTATCTGAATTCCCATGACCTTCTTTTGAACAGTCTCTTCTTCCTTGGTACATGATTTGGTCAAAGAGCAAGAACCATCTTGTAAATAAGCACACATTTGGTCATTGTTTGTAGTGAAAAGATTCTATAAATCTTTGTTGTTAAACAGAACACAGAAGTAAACAAATAAAATGAGTACAAGCAAGATACTAATATAATTTCATTGTTGACACAAGAGATGCAGTAAGCAGTAGAACTTCACATGATTTTAAAYTTACATTCCCTTTGTATCCTTAACTATTAAACAAACTTATGATGTCCCAAAAGATCTCCTGTTTCAATCTGTAATTCTGTTATCCTTTACACATTTTAGTTGCTTCATGGAATACAACAGAGCTCCTTGTGAAACTATGTCTAGTCATGTTTTTTTTTTAACTTTTTGTAGGTTAAACACGTGAGAATTTCAAAGCATCTGTCATTTATTGGGTAGCAACTGAACTTGCATGAATAAAYTACGAAAGAGTATCAAATGACAGGAAGGTGATTCAAAACAATGATAGTCTTATATAGACRATTTCAGAATTACCTCTTTCTTTCACATCTTATGCTATGTAGCCCTCAGTACAAGGTCTAAAAGATGTGCATCTGTTGGATGCTCTGTTAACTCCAATGGTTAGAGCACAAGTTAAAAATATGTACTGGTGCTCAACAGATAACAAAGGCCCTATTTTTAATTTTCCATATGTCGGTATATACGGAGTTACCTCAGTTTGTAGCTTTGCAACTTCTTAACCACAGACTTAATGTGAATAACAAAGAGGTAAAAGCATTCCATAAAAGCATAAACCTAGAGCTGGACACCACATATTTCCTAGAAAAGCTTCCCATTCACTAGGAATATTGAGGAAAACACCACAGTTTTCAAATCAGACGTGCATTTGAAATATTACTGATAAAATTTAGTCACATAAATTTAATGCATAATATAATAACTGATTACAAGTCATACACTTTTTTATGTGAATATGTTATAATGGCTCAAGAAAGAAGTATTAATTTATCAAATTGAAATATGGCTGGTGACTTCATAGAACCATGCACTTACATGAAACTTGCAATGACTTCTGGCTAACAGCTTTAAGGGGGCATCTCCATCATGATCTGCAGCACATAGACTCAAGCTGAAAAAAGATCACTAAAGAACTGGGAAAGAAGAATAATTGAAAGCAAAATGTTCTTATCAGAAATGCTACTGACAGATGAAATTACTAGCTCTTTCAGTAGGAAAAATTGCTTTTGTAGYAGATCTGACATAGTTCTCCCTAGTGTCTGAAAGCCTGACTCATTCTCTACCTGTATGATGATATATAAATGCTAATATTATGAATCACAACCTTGAATAATATTCAAGAACATACTTTTTGAAAACATGTATTTACAAATAAGGAAAGCCATCCTTCAGAGTCATTCATTCAGCCTCCTGGATTAAACTCATTTACRTAAGCATTGTAGAAAGGAGAATTACCCCCTGGTGTTAAATTCAATCTCCACAGATGGTCTTTTTGATCTGTTAATCAGATTTCCTGTATCCTTAGACAATATCTTAATTGCTTATGCCCTCATATTAAAAAAAAAAAACAAAAAACAAAAACAAAAACAAACAAACAAAAAAACCAACAAAAACAAAAACAAAAAGAACCAGAGAGAGAGAGAATATTCAATTATCCTTAAGGAGGCAGGAATAAACATTTACATTTATATGCTTTTCACAATACTGTGAAATTATAATAGACATAGTTCACCAGAACAGAAGATTTACATTTAACAAACAAAATATTCTGAAATGTCTGTATGTTTTCCATCACTGTATTTTCTGTATAAATTCTAGAAGAAATAGCCTCTTCTATTCATGTTCTAGAATTTTTTTCTGTGACATTTYCAAATTATGTGGATTACTGTGGTGAAATTTGCAGATTTAATCCAAAACTTCTCCACATAGACACTTCCTRGGTTTGCCATTGTATAACAAAATCTGCTGGTTCTGTTTCCACAGTTCTAGTAGAATCTTCAAAAACACTCAATATTTTAGTGAAAAGCACTATGGTTCTTTTTCTTCCTACAATATATACAGAAATACCGCCAAGTAATGATCTGGATGAAGGATCATCTAAGGGGTTGCCTAAGCAGGTTCCGGCAACCCAGCACACTGAAACAAGCTCCTGAAAGCAAAGAATGAAGGGTAAATGTTGTAGAAGACTCCCTGCTGAGAGGAATGGAGAGTCGGATATGTAGAACAGACCCGACCCACAGGTGTTTTTCCTTTCTAGGGCCCAGGTAAGGGAAAAGCTTCCTGATGTGGTACAGCCTTCTGACTTCTACCCTCTATTAATCTTCTGAATGGGTAGACACAAGATTGAAAGAATAGCTCCCAGGATAATTAAAAGGGACTTCATTGGGGAATTTTGTTAAAGGAATAGGTGTACAGGTAGTATTCTCAAAATTCCTTCAGTGTTAGGGGGAAATACTGAAAAGAACAGGAATACTTGTCTGATTACTAGTAGCTAAGAAGTCTCATGACATTGGTGGAATTTTGGGTTTTATGACCATGTATCATCATATATGGCACTGGGCCTCCTTATGTTGGGTGAGGTATACTTGACTTAGAATAGGAAAAGGATTATGGGCCAGGAGTTATCAGGGCTGGTTGAGCAGCCTTTAAACTAGGTTCAAATGGGGAAGAAAAGATGAGGCTCATCAGACATGAGCCCGGCTGAATGCATGCTGACTAGGCAGCAGACAGGAGGAGCTGGAAGCCACAGAAACATGGTGGGATGACTCTCAAAACTGCAGTGCTATASTGAATGGCTTTAAGCTCTTTGGGAGAGACAGATAAAACAAAAGGGGGGTAGGGTAGTACTCTGTGTTAGGAAGTGTTGTGATTGTAATTGAAATTCATCAAATGAATTGATGAAAATAACTAGGTTTATTGCCTGAGGGTAAAAATTGGAGGTCAGAAGGGCARATGTCATGGTGGGAATCTGTTGTAGACCACCGAGCAGAATGAACAGGCAGATGAGGTGTTGGCAGAAATGGCTGCAGTCACCAGGCCTGGTACTTGCAACGACTTCCCCTTGCCAGATGTCGACTGAAAATGTAACACAACAGAGAGGAAGAAGTCTCAGGGGTTCCTGGAGTGTGTGGGAGATGACTTCCTAATAAAACTGCAAATAAGCCTACCAGAGGAGGTGCCCTGCTAGATGGGTTGTTTGTGAACAGAGTAGGTTTTGTAGGTGATATGGTGGTCAGTGGCTGTCTGCAGCAGGGTGACCACAGAATATTAGTTTTTTGTCTAGTGGGTGAAGTAAGGAGGACAATCAGCAGAACTGCTTTGGACTTCAGATAGGCAGACTCTGGCTTGTTTAGAACATTGATTGACTGRAGTCAGTCCTGAAAGGCAAAGGAGTCCATGAAGGCTGGATGCGCTTTAAAAAGTAATTTTGGAATATTTAGGAGCAGCTTGTCCCCACGTGTAGAAAGACAAGTCATCAAGGAAAAGGTTCAGCCTGGTTGAACAGAGATCTTACGCTGTAACTCAAGGGGGAAAAAGACAATCTCTCATCTCTGAAAGGAGAGATAACTTGGGAGGACAATAAGGATTTTGTGAGATCATTGGAAGATTGGAAAGGCAAAAGCCCTACTAAAGCTTAATTTGTCCACTGCACTTTAATGCAACAAAAAACATTTTTCTGTAAGTACATTGGTAACAAAAGTATAGTCAAKGAGACTCTCTATCATTTGTTGACTGTCGCATCGTGTCTGCGATGAGGAAAAGGCAGAAGTACTTAATGCCCTTTTTTCCTCGGTCTTTAACACCAAAGACAGTTGTCTTGAGGATATTCAGCCCGCAGAGGTAGAAGTAAGGAATGGGGAGCTGAGCAAAGCCTTTGTTATGCAGAAGGAGATTGTTTTAGTGACTTGCTATGCCATTTAGACACTCGACACTCAGAAGGTCTATGGTCCCTGGTGGGATCTACTCCAGAGTAATGAGGGAACTAGTTATTAACTAGCCAAATCACTCTAATTATCCACAGCAATCCTGGCTAACCTGAGAAACTCCAGAAAACGGAAAATGAACAAATGCAACACCCATCTGCAAAAAGGGTTAGCAAGATCATGTGGGGAGCTACAGGACTGTCAGCATTACCTCAGTTCTGGGCAAGGTTRTGGAAGAGATCATCCTGAATACCATTACATGGCATGTTCAGAAAACCAAGGAACCAGGCCTAGCCAACACTGATTTACAAAGGTCCTGCTTAACTAACCTGATTGCCTTCTACAGGAGATGGATTTAGTAAATGAGGGAAATCTTGTGACTGTTTTCTGCACTGATTGCTTGAGCCTTGCTTGGTGATGGTTTGAGGATGGATGGCCAGGCCCAGAGAGTGGTGGTGAAAGGAGCTGAACCCAGCTGGTGTCTGATCTTTAGCAGAGTTCCCCARAGCTCAATTTCAGGGCTGGTCCTGTTTGACATCTTTGTTCATGTGGGGATCAGTACTGCACCCTCGCTAAATTTGTAGATGACACCAAATTGTGTGAGAGTGTTGATGTGCTCGAGGATAAGAAGACTCCACAGAGAGATCTTGATGGACTACATCAATGGACTAAGAACAGCTGCATGAAATTCAGTAAGGTGAAGTGCCAGGTCCTGYACAGAGTCACAACAACCCCAGGCAGCGCTGCAGGATGGGTAAAAGTGTCTTGAGCCATGAGACCATTCCTCCTCTTTATACTAGTTGGAGGAATTTTAGTGATTTGATTTGCATCAAACTACTATAGCCAATTTTCTTCCCAAATCAATTACAGTATTTGGTTCCTTCACTTCTCTTCTCAGTCGATACTCTCTAGGATTTCCAGCAAACCTAACATTTGCATTCTTAT
>NW_026623426.1:1215254-1225174 GCF_030028575.1 Malurus melanocephalus
AAAAAAAAAAAAAAAAAAAAAAAAAAAAAAAAAGGTGAAGCCACCTATATGCATGGTATCTTGTAAAAATGAAAAATTGACTCAGTAACCATAACTACATTATATGCACCTGTATATAATGCTGATTCCAAATTGTTGAACAGCTGCCAATATTAGAGTACATACTCTTAAATTCAGGCATATATCTGCCAACTACTGCATTAGCCAAACACACTCCTGGTATTAGTCACTAAAGTTTTGAGAAGCATTTTAAGAGTCAGGATGATGCTGAACATTATTATTAGGCAAAAATTACTATCTGAATCATAATATATTATGCAGGATACTCCTTTATGTCTCCATTTTATCTACAGCTGATAGTTCTAAAATAAGATTATTGCACCCAGCAACATGGATCTGTTTGAAAAAAATGGGTATGTTATTCTATTGAAAGGGTGTCTGTGTGTGTTAGATTGTGTGGTTTTATATTTGGTAAATATATGCTATCACTGCATGGATKAGTGACAAGGCACTTTTGCAATTCTGTTGACACAAAAACTCAAATAAATTGTCCAAACTGAATGAGAAGTTGTATGCAGCACTCAGTAAAACATGTATCCATTTTGGACAGCTTCCTAGAATTGTTCTGTCAGATAAGTATCTTGCAGCAAGCAAATTCTCCATCTGGCTTAACCATTGTCTGCATTCCTTACCTTGGCTCTTCCTCACATTATCTCCTTTGTTAATTTTTTTTTTTTTAGTTTCTCATGTTTAGGTTTTGTTTTGACTTACTTAATGGAAATTCACATGACAATGGCACTGAGGTTAATACTAGAAAGTTCAAACACTATATAAATGTCGAACATTTATCTAATAGGTAGCATATAGATTTTTTTAACAGGCACGATTTTTTTCAGCACCTACAAGTTTTTAATTTGTTAAGCACAGCAAAACTTATAGGAGGGAAAAACTTAATCATAAATGCATAAAAYGAGATATAATTTTCTCTACTGAAAGTCATGTACTAAAATCAGTAGACTAAAATTTATAGAAGGATATAGCTTTTACTAGTATCCTATTTATATTATTAAATTGCATGGGATTTTTATATTATTGGTCCTTGAGGTTCTACATCTTTATTGTTTTTGAAGGTTGTAGTACTTTTTCCTCTGTAATTTTGCAAGAACACATTCTCCTTTAGCCTAAGTAAAACACAAAGATTTTATATTCTTTTATTTAATAGACTGCAAATGCATTTGTTATTAAATGCTTTGTGTCYATATCCTACACCCAAGAAATAGTAAACTTATTAATTATTTAAGTAGAGAATCATTTGAGATGCTGGCAAGAAATATCACTGTCATGTGGCCAAACGGTGATATCTACACTGCTTAGTCTGAAAAATGTGAGCAGCACCTGTCTTGCTTTCACTTTTCAGCCATCCCAGAAATTCTGTTGAGAAAATAAACAGAAAATGAATATTGTGACTGGATTTCCTAATATCTTGGATGTCACTGACTGTACATAGAAAACATCTACATTTTTAGAATTTTATCTCTGCACAAAATAAGTGGAACTAATACAAATTCTATATAAATTTAAAATTTTATCAGTAAGGAACTGCATGGCAAYAGCTTAATATGAGCAAAAGGAAAAGAAAATAGAATGCCAATTTCTTCATCAAATTGTAAAGAATTAAGATGCTGGCTGTAATGAAAATTTTTGTAAGGCTGGCACAGTAAATATGCTCTGTTATTGAAGTTATTGAAGAGGATCAAGAATATTTTATGCATTTTGCAGGCTTTGCAAAAAAAATCAGTATGTACTCATAAGTTAACAGTGCTCTAGGCTTGGGGAGACTAGTAAAAAAATTGAAGATTTTTGTTRCATCCATGAAAGTAATTAAAAGATAACAAAAATATCTATAAGGAATTGATGACATTTTAAGCCACTATAAGTTTCCCCCTTTAAGAACAAAYTACTTTCTCCTATATAAGAGAAAGCTCTTCTGGTTGAAGAGCTCAGGTGGATGCCATCTTCCTGGTCAGATTTTCACTTTTTCCCTTCACAACACCAGTGTAATGTCATGAACCTTAGGACCACAGAGGAGCTGTTGAAAAGTGAGTGTGACTCCAGCAAAACTGAAAGTAGGAAGAAGTTATTGTTAGTGTTGTTACTACTATACTACATGGTAGTATACCTTTAAAAAAAAAACTTTCTATTTTTACCTAGATCAGGAATAATAATAACTCTTGAATCTATGTTTCAGTCTTACTAAGAACAATTTTGTTGGCTATATAGAGTATGTTTGCTCATAACAGGATTTTGAGCATGAAAAAGATAAACCAATGAAGTAACCAGGAAAAGAGAATGACATGATAAATGACTGGATGACATCAGAAAAATATGGACAGCCACACAAAGGAGCTCAGGCATCATAAACTTTATGCCGTAAATCTTTGGGATTGATGGATTGGGAAGGCACACCAAAGACCTCAKGGTTTATTGGCAGCACATGCCAATAGGCCTGGCTGTGATATGAGAGCAGAGCTGTCTTCTTGGCTTCACTGCAACCWGGAGACTGTAAGCAAAATAAAATGCACTGATTTAGGCAATGGCTCCACCACCTCACCCATACAGGTGATCTGAGCATGTCATCCACTGGGAAAAGTGTGTTGAAGATTGGCTTCTGTACAGCTGTGCAGAGGGTTGTAGGCATGCTGAAGACTACGCTCACACACGCTCGTGTGTGAGTGGAAAAAGTRTATGTCTTGTGCTAATAACTTTTGCTCTTGATGTTTAAGAAACATTTCTTTACTAGAATTTGTTATTCTTTTATTGATTTTACTTAATAAAATAGTACTTGAAAAAATGTCATTTGAATGAAGGAAGGGTTTAGCTGTGGCATAAACACCCCTGAAGTAACAGAGCAGCAGCCAAAGCACAAGATGATAGTTTGGCGCCTAGTGTGTACCAGAACACATTAGAAATTTTGAGAGTTGAAATTTATTCTTGTGTTCCATAACCAGATCTTTCTGTACAAACTGGGTCAGAATGTTACCAAGAGAGAGTTGCACAAGATAACAGGGTGCTTTAGGCAACTTAGGTTGGTAGATTAACTCTCTGTGTACATCCAGTTTAGTTTGAGTTTGAGTTTTCCCAGAAAGAAAAAAAAAAAAAAAAAAAAGGAAAATAAGAGAATCCCTGTTTGATGGTAAGAGTGGTTATACATATTCGTGATGGGGAAAGAGGGAAAGTTCATACCCCTGACTTCTCATCCATTTCAAATAGAATGGTTAATGAAGCTGAAAATGTTAGAGAAACAATACGATTTTGAAAAACATAACATGAAGTCACACTATATATGATATGGAGGTACTTCATGCTGTGCTTTTTCAAGACCTTARAGACATTTCATCTTGCTTCCACAGTTATAATTTTTTCTACTTTTTCTRTCCCCTTGGTTTGTCCTCTTTAGTTCTTTATAAGTATTTTTTTCTCTTATTAAAATTTCAGGAGATTAAACTCTTCTTCTTTTCCCATCTCCTTACCTCCCAAGGTCCTTTCTTGCTTAAAGAAAAGGGGATGGAATTTTATTGCTATCATTCCTTTCTTTAATGCTTCAAAATAGTGGATCACCATATGCAAATTAAAAAACCCATTTAAGCGTTTCAATGCAGTACCCATGATCTCTTTCATTTGACTGGAAAACTTCAAACTTCCCTTACAATGTTTATAGTGTTGTTGCAGAGAAGAAAGGCTCGTACTCCTTATTGCACATAAAATTAAAAAAAAAAAAATAGTGAGAAATTTCTGTCGCTTTTCTAGAAATTCTGACAAGAAGAAATTTTCCTTGTCCATGGACTCTGTTGTATTTCAATAATACTCTATCATAGCAAATAAGAAAATGTTTTGAATGGGGGTATTATAATACCTGCTAGGCTATAATGGTGTTCAGAATRTAATGTTTACTGAGAGATGGAAAGTAGCAATAGAATGTTTCTTTGGTTCCTTGGAATTTTCTTTTTTTGGCATTGTTCTCTTGTTTGTTTTGTTTCAGTTTGGGGATTTTGTTTTGTCTTGTTTTTTGATTGTTCTATTTTCCCACATTCTGCCTTATTACTGCCTTATTATGAATCCGGAAAGGGTTACTTTGCTAATGATTGGTGGATGTTGACTTCACTAATGATTGGCAGATATTATTAGTGTTATTGTGTCTGAATTGTGGTAGAACATTGATACTTATAAAGAAAGCACTTATTAATTTCCCAGTCAAAATTCTTTGTGATTCCTTACAACTGGTTTCTGAACAACTGTTCCTATGCAAAGTTGTTAAAAAGATTGTCAAGTGAATCTATAAAATATATATCCCTATATTCTTTCTCCCCTTATAAAAGATTTGCTACTGCACCTTATGTTTTGTGATGTCATCACTGGTTGCTGAATTAGGATGGAGAAATGCAAATACCCATGTACTCACTCCTCCCTTGGAGACATTTGGGGTTTGGGGTTTTTTTGAGGCTTGTGGATTTATATGGTGGTGGCTTGGTTTGGCTTTGRTTTGAAGCAGACAGGAGGAAAAGAGTTCACTTATTTAGTTCAACAAACAGTGGCAGTGCAAAGCACCCAGAGAAGACATTCTTTTAGTCTTTGTGTAAATTTAAATACATCAAGTATTATTGTGRCTGGGATTTATCAGTATTGGTATTCCTGAACGTAGTGATGGTCATGATAAATATTTCTTTTGAGTGTTTTTTGCCTCATATGTGAGACTCAAAAATGTTAAAGGTTCATGACACCAACCATMAGCTATTTACAAGAGCAGCAGGGTGCTCTGTTGTGGCCAGGTTTRCACCTCTGAAACGAAAGGGGAGGAGGGGAGGATTTAGGGGTATTGTGTCAAAATTCAGACCTGCACAAGAATGGCCCAGGTGCAGAAGSTGTACACACCACCACCAGAGCATGACCAGAACAAACTGGCCCTAGCTTGGCAACAACCTGGATTTTGTGCCACTTAAGGGGAAAGGCTGAAAACAACAGATTCCATAAGATAAGACAATTCTTTTTATCATGCCAATTTATTCCCTAACACAGGTGGCTCAGGTGTAACTCCCCCAGCCAAGAAGAGATATTRGACCAGTCACATGTAGGCCTGAGAGGATTCTCCTTTCTGATAAAGAAGAATTGGTTCAACTACAATGACATCAGGAAAATCTGCCATATCTAGAATAGGTCATAAGCCATCAAAGACCCCCCAAGGGCTCCCAGATTAATTTCTGAGTCCAGCAGAGGACGGTGGTACATCCACATGTTGCACAGTGATTCCTTATACAGTGCAAAACCATTCCCCTACCAAGGTAGATTCCTGGGTGTTCTTGTGAACTGAATGTGTATCAATCTATGGAACTTTGTGTTTTGCAGGCTTCACCTAGACACAATGGGTCAAGACTTCAACCATCACTTTGACCAGTGGACACTGAAATTGCAATCAAATCTCAYTGTTCAATCTATAGGTCATGATATCTTTCCACAATCTAATCTTATCCTTTTTTTCTCATCCTTTCTTTTCTGTATATATTTTCTCAGGTGATGCCTTCATTCTTTTATATCATTACATTTCTGTAGATAATAACCAGAAAGGCTTCCTATCTCCTTTGGATTGCAACCAAATTGTTCTAAAATAAACCTGCATATGTGTGTGTCTGTGTGTGTGTAGGCATATACAAATATCTATTGATATATATATATATATATATATACACACATATATATATATATATATATATATATACATGTATATTTATGTCATAGGTCGATAGATTAGATAGATAGATTAGATGGATAGATAGATAGATAAATATATGGATAGGTAGTGTATGACAGACAGATAGATATTTAGAAAACAGTCATTCAGTGTCATTGCTCTAAAATCTGCCTCAAAGGATCTTCATTAACAAGAACTTCAATTGCYCTGCCTTCACTCATGGAGCCAATTATGGTGGCAAAATTAACAGATAATGTTTTTACTGTGATATTACCACTATCCAATAATTGAATTACTTTGCAAATGAAARATCTCACCTTGTTTTCATATTTTAAATGGCATGAAATTTWWAAAAAAACAATAAATCAGGAGAAATATAGGGAGAAAATCGTGAAAACCCAACCAAAAATCCGTCCCTGCCAGGTCTGTCATCATCTTCCAGCTTCATTAAAGTTTGTACTTCTGAGGGATAGAGCTTTTCTGGTTTATTTGTTTATTTGTCTATTTGCTTTTAATAGGTAAGTTTTCAGAACAGTATTTGCTATTTATCCCAAATTGTGGCATTTGCTTCTATTCTAGCTGTGAGCCAGCAGAACTCAACTTTGTTCATGACACTATTAGATCACATAATTTCTGAACTATAATTTGATAATAGCTGCTATGCCACAAACAGTGAAGAACTTGAATACATCTGCTTGATTTGATCAAAATGCCGTAGCATTCCCCTCTTGTAGCTAGAACCAGAATTTACTTAGCATTCCAAAAAAGTGTAATAAGGAGTCTAATACTGAAATAGGCATTGATTGTGATTTTCCAGATGATTGCAGCTATGGCAGATATTTACTTTGGATTATATTACATTGTCCCTATCCAGGAATGCATCCTAAACTGTGAGCTGAGGGATGGTTTGAACATAATCAGGGCAAGATTAAGATAAAAACAAGATCAAATGTTGGTAGTCAAAATGATAATTCACTTGTATTCTTTGTAAAAGAAGTGAGCAAGGTGGACATATAGAAATGTAGGGAAAAGTGAAGAGCTACATAAAGAAAAAAAGGTAGCCACCACCAAGAATCTGCACCATCCCATAAAGATCCTTCTTTCTTATGTTGGTGGGGAGAGCTCTGCCASGATTTGCCTCCCACTCATGTCTATCTCAGCTGAGTGGCTCTTTATGTTCCTCTCCTTTTTCTTTCTTATTTTATTTTGTTTTGTTTCATTTCYTCCTAGCAGGTAACCTTAACAGTGCCATTGAGCAGGGGAAATTGACATGGTGGAGTTTTGAAGTTTGATGTTTTGAGTCCCATCTTTTAATAGTTTCTGTGTTGAATTGAGGGAGAAATAAGACCTGAAGTACTAATAGACTGTGAAAAAAGCCATAATCATCCATGGCCATTCCCTTATCACACAATTTTATTTAGAGTGATATATAAAATATTCCATCTGGGGCATCCATTGGTATAGACAGCATCAGATCACTGTTGATTTGCTTCCACTGCGGAACTGTATTTTCTACCAATCTTCTATGCAATGTACAAGTCATACACAATAGAAATGCAGTTTCCAGGAAAAAAAAATCAAATACAACTGACAGTGGCTGTATGCACAMATAGGTATGTCAAACAAATTATATATTGTAAATTTGTTCCAGTTGTTCTTTCAGTTATATTCAGTTATATTATAGCTATGCATTTTCCTTTAACTATACCCTGAAGTGTCCTAAAAAAAAAATAATTCCACTTCAGAGGAAGTGAATACAAAGGTCTCACTCAAAGAACTAGCAAATGCCAAGAATCAGTTTTGCAACAGAAAGCCRATCCAGCTACTAAAGAATATAAGCCTCAACTTTAGCAATATCACTGTCACCAAAGAAGGTCTCTCTCTACTGCTCTACATACTTATCTCCATTTGTTTTCCAAATATTTTAGTAGTAGCAACCRTCCAGAAACTGATTCTTAGTAGTAAGGTAAGTTTTCAAAGTTAAAGTATCACATAGATATCTTACAAGAAACAAGAGCAAGAAAAAAAAAGAAAAATAAAACAAAAGACCAAACSAACCAACCAAACAAAAAAGCTAAACCAGCAACCAAAGAACAAGCAACTAACCAACCCAACCCTTTCACTATCATTTTAATTTCATCTTGATCAAAACATTATAATCTTTCTTTTCATGCTGTCATATACAGTCAAGAATGGGTTTTATTATACTCTATTTTCTGTATCCCCAGAAAGGCAACAAAGCTGGAAAAGGGTCTGGATATTAAGTCCTATGAGACACAGCTGAGGGAGCTGGGTCTGTTTGGCCTTGAGAAAAGGAGGCTCAGGAGTGACCTTATAACTCTCTGCAACTTTCTGAAAGGAGGCTGYAGCCAGGTGAGGGTCGGCCTCTTCTCGCAGGCAAYCAGTGACAGCACAAGAGGATGCAGTCTTAAGCTGTGTGTCAGGCGATATAAGGAGAAATTTCTTATGGAAAAGATGATTAGACATTGGAATGGGCGGCCCAGGGAGGTAGCAGAGTCAGTGTCCCTGGAGCTGTTTAAGAAAAGACTGGGTGAAGCATTCAATGTCATAGTGTTGAACCTGGTGATCTCAGAGGGCTTTTCCAAATTAATGATTCTGKGATGTATACATACATACTACATATCTAACAGAAGATGTTGAGGAACCACTTCCTTGTGGAATGCAGTGGCATARCAGCAGGCACATCAGATGTGTTGGAAAAAAAGCTGGTAGTGGCTATAGTAGAATTTGACAAAATTTTTGTCCTGCAATCCTCTAATTTTCTCCAAATTCAACAGTGTCCTGATTATCTGTATGTTCTTATGTAAAGCTGCACATGTTCTCAAGTAAATTTAATACTCAGGTGTACTCACAATTGCTTTTATTCCAAATTAATTTTATTAATTCTAGCTATTCCCACAATTCTAATTATGTAATAAGTTCCATTTTCTACATCCTAGGTAGAAAAAAACCAGCAATGAAATGACACGAAATAGGCTTAAGATAACTTTTAGTAAAAAGTAACACTTGATCATTCTGCAGTATGCTGTRGAGATCTTATGCAACACCTGTACTCAGTAAAGCATTTTCCAGTATCAATTAATAAATTTACCTAAGACTTGTAAATTTAAAGTTCTCTTTCACTTACATACTGTCTATAACAGTGACTCTTGAAGTCATTGGCAAATATTGCTGCTAGTCTTCTGTCCCACCTAAAAATGAAAAGATGCATCACCAGAACTTTTTGTTGKAATATTGAAGCAATTGCAATATTTTTGTTTGTTTCTACACTTTGATTTTTTCCCCTYTACTTGCTTCCTTGACTAAGTTTTTCCTGGTTTGGACCCCAACATCACCCCCATCCCCAATTTTAATGATGATTTTATGCTCTTGAATCTATATATCTTTTCGTCTAYAGTGCTAGGGATCTGTAGTTTGGCATGTGATGCAAATAATACTAGTGASAACTGGGGTTCTTTCATGGTTTTCAGTGACTTAGCACTGAAACAATTTTTTTGGGGGGAAAACAAGGAAATAAGGAAGTAGGAAGTAAAAAATGAGAGTGCTACAAAATGTGCTCAAGCTATAGTGGAGATGATTATATTAATAGATTTAAAAGACCCAATGAAAATTAAATTTCATCTGCTTGCCAYGTAGTTTCCCACTAAACATATAGACATCTTGCAGTCATATGTTACTGTATGACTATTAAGCAAACCTTCAGAATTTGAGGAAATGAGAAAAAATTCTATCTGCTAGAAATAACAATGTCTTCTTTATCAGCAAAAAATATTTTTTACCTATTGAGTAATTCAGAGTATTATTTTAGAGTTGTGTTTTTCCTGGGACTACATTTTTTTCTCCTCTTTCTGTGCATTAGTAAAACTTCCCCTCTGATTTCTTATTCTATAKATGCAGTATTTGTTCTGTGGACTTTTCTCTTTCACTCTTTCCCAGTCTTCACTTTACATCTTTTTCTGTTCATGCTGATATTACTTATTTAGAAACTTTCCCCAGTTTCTTATTTTCTTCTGTGTCTGCCCCAAGGAACAATGCTATCTCTCTACAGAACACCTGTGATGAGATACCTGGTGCCTCAGATTAAAAAGATAAATAGTTTGAGTTCCACCTGAACAAGAGACTGAAAACTGCACAAAGGAAATAATGTTTGAGGAAA
>NW_026623426.1:1225225-1233964 GCF_030028575.1 Malurus melanocephalus
AAAAAAAAAAAAAAAGTTAACACATATTATTAAACTATTAAACAAACAAGATTAAGATCAGGATATTTACTCAGTTTCTTTTTAGGAATTCATAGATTTAAGTATGAGAGGTCACCTGTGTTACAGGTTAAGTATTTTAATTTTAAACAGTGTGGAGGTTTACAAARATTGTTAGTTTTACTTGCCCTGCATCTCTTTATAAAATGTGCTTTTCTCAAGCTGGTATTAATTTGCTGAGAAACATTGGTRTGAGGAAAAGGAAGGTTTCCTATAAAAAGGAAAAAAAAAAAAAAAGAAGTAGTACTTTTATGTCTTGCTATTCATTTCTCATCAGCATGAGAGTGAGCAAATGTGGGAGCAGTACTGTGACTGGTACAGAAAAGGGGAAAAATCAGACATTTGAGAAATGGGACAGCACTGCCAATTGGAGACTCAAATTGCTGGGAGAACAGAAGGGAAATTAGACTGAGCTTAATATCAGAGCAGGTGAGATGATGAGCACATGATTTAAAAAAAATGCTTTTTTGGGACTACCATAGGAGCTTCATGGATTGAGTCAATATTCAGTAAAATCTTCTAAAATAATAACTTTGCAATTTAATATAAAAATACCTAAAATACAACCAAAATATAAGCRAAAGCAAATTTTTAAAAATTAGGCTACCAGGTTTTGTAATTTCTCCTAGCTTTTTCAGTCTGCTTTGACTCTTCCGTTATATGAGACAAAAGCTCTGCAAAATGTTGCAGAGAATTCATTACGRTCAGGTGCATACAGATAGCTACTCAAGTTCAGTCCTTTAAATATTTGTTTACAAGAATTTAAATATAAGACAATATTGTTCAGTATAAATAAGATCATCTTTTAAGATTGGATGGGACTGGACTTATAGGATGGATACCTGTTTCACTACGGCTATGTTTTTTACCATTCTTGTATGTACTTTTTCTGGAACATACTTTTTTGCATTTTGCAGAAAAGTTAGGAACACAGATGTGATAAGTCCACCTCCATCAGGTTTGGTCCAGCAGCGTTTCTCAGCAAAGCACAATTCTGTCACTGACCATTATTCTTTAGTGTCAACATTAAAGTTAGTGAGGAGACAACGTATAGAAATGTTAAAGACAGATCGAGAAGAATGCATGCAAATATTTTACCTCAAGATTTCTGTTGCTTATGGGAAAGTGTTCTGTCATAGAGTTTTTTAGAGAAACTCTGTGAAGGCATACACACATTTTAAGTGGATGGAGCCCGGAAAAACAACACATTGTTGTGAGCCATATTGTAGCTTTAAATTAGAAGTCTGATCTAGTGTACAAGTTCAAGTTTGGGTGAGAGATATCCTCATGGTTTTCTGTTAACTCTTCAAATTCAGGTAAAATTGCATTGAATAACATCAAAATTAAAAACTGTGGTTTAATTTATAGGGTTTTTTTTTTTTCTCCAATGTGTCCACAGCTGATATAGTTTTACCTCACTAAAAGGGGAAGAGAAAGTGTGATATTCCTTGATATTTGAGAAATTTCTTGTTTTCCAGCAGCTCCCTAAGTCACTGTCTCTGGAATACTGTGACATTGAACAATGTAACCATTTTTACAAGTGGGTGAAGTGTCATACTTTAGTTACTGTTGAATACTTACCTGAAAAAACCTTTATAATGTCATAAATCTGAATTAAATATWCTCTGTGAAAAATTAATCATTTGTTCTAACAAAGAAAGATTTGTATTTATGTAGAAAATGATAATTTATTATGATTTATATTAGATAAATATCCATCACAGTCTTCTTTGTTTATATAATAAGAATGTCAGAAGTCAGATTTTCCAAGATTCAAAGCAGGATCTAATTATTCCCAATAATTTAAAATAAATTTTAATTTGTACCTCTTGTTTAAGGAGTTTCATACTACCTTTGCTTTGATGCAGCTTGAGTTTGAAAAGAAACTGTGCTAAAGAGATTGTGGTTAATATCCCTATAACATGGTACCATGGGTATCCTGCTACTATGTCGAGTACACATAGAGCTAATATATAGGAGCTTTTCTCTGACATAATTCTTGGCCAGTTATTTATGATAAACCTTCCTTCAGTTTCATCTTTCTAGATATTGCATGTTTGTGTACATAAGTTTATACACAAAGATGATAAATGAGTTTGGAAAGCACTGCAGTAACCTGCATCCATCCTAAGATACTATTATATAAGCTTCTTTTGACATATCTCCATTAAGGTGTTGGGTTTTGGTTTGTTGTTTTTTTTTGGTTTTGGTTTTTTGGKTTTTTTTGTTTGGTTTCTTTTGGTTTCTTTTGGTTTTTTTGGTTTTTTTTTKTTTTKKTTTTTTTTTTTTTTTTTTTTTTTTTTTTTTTTTTTTTTTTTTTTTTTTTTTTTTTTTTTGTTTTTTTTTTTTTTTTGTTTGTTTGTTTTTTTTTTAACTCTGATTCTGTACAGAATAACCTACTGGCACTAAAACAAATAAAAGTATATAGAAAATAACCTTGAACTCAGATGATAGCAGAACCATAATTAGTATTTTTTTTTCACTAAAAACACAGCTTTTAGAACAGGAAAGATCTAAAAAAGCCCACTTGGAATAAATAAGAGCAAATATTATATGTTGACATGTTTCAMGGTATTATTGTTATTGTGAGAAGTTTTTGGAAAAGGGAAGGTTAAACTGCTCTCTAACATTTGCACAGCGACAGCACATCTGTGTACCTAAGTGTCGATAAAGACAGATGGTACATCGAGTAACAGATGCCTATGCAAAAAATGCAATATGCAATGTAGGAGTTGAAAAGAAATCATTTGGGCCAGATCAAAATACTCAGGCAAGTCTACATGTATCACAATGTGACGAGATAGCTTTTCTAAAATTAGAAGCAAGATCCTGAAATAATGCTATCTGATGCAGATTAGAAAGGTTTTGAACAATGCAGCTCTCTAAAATGGAGTCATTCAGATGCTGCTGAGCATCATCAGCCTAACACTTGAATGCTGGATAGAAAACACATCATTAAGAGACGAAGGGGGCTATGGGTTTTAACCAGTTTCTAGAGACACAATGCTTGGTCGCTAAGTCTCAGGGTCTGACTGAACAGCCTTTAGATGAAAATTCATTCAGTATGAGAGCCATGGTGGGGTCAGTGGCAGCAGCTTAATAAATTTCCAAACCTCAGAACAAGGAAACTCCTCCCTTAATCTGAACCCAAGTTTTGATATTGTTTCTTACTTACCTCAAGCATCAGGTACCAGTGAGGACTGAGAATACTGYTATGATTAAAGAGGAAACCACAAGCTGAGATGATCAAGAAAATTACTTTCAGTGGGAATAAATGTCCTGGTTTAGAAACTGAGGTCATATTGTTCATGCTGTAGCAAAACAGGAAAACATGGCAGTGTGATAGCTAGGATGGCAAGAATTACAKTTCTGCTCAGGAGGGAAGGATACAATTCAGTAGCTGGAAAGAATGGAACATGAACTCTCTTAGTAGGTGTCTCTTCTTAATAGGTGACCTCAATAGAARTCTTCAAGTATTGTCAGATGTACAGCAGCCTGCTATTCACTTACAAACGGCCTAATGGGGTGTCCCCAACATGATATAGTGATAAATCACAGAAGTGCCAATTAAAATGGAATGCTCATTGTATCAATCATTTAAAAGTAATGCTAAGCTCTCGTAACACTCTTTCAAAAATAAAAGATATAATAAAAGCTTTATATGCCCAGCTTCCTCTTCACATTACTGCCTCCTGGTAAGAAAGGTTCTTACAAGTGTGATTATAATTGAAAATCCTTTGCTTTATCATTTTCAGGTTTCAAAATTTCAATGGCTCTAATGTAAGATATTTTTCATATGATAAAACTGGACTGAAATACTGTCTTTGGACATTCTTGTTATAAATAATTGGCATTAACTGAARTTTTTAATTCTCAACATGATCTTTCTCACATTCACTCAAAAAACCCCCAAACCTCTGCTCACAAAACAAAACATGAAGACAAGATATAATAAAAGTGGAGAACAAATATCTCTGGTTTCCCTATGTGGATAAAAGTATGAGTTACCAGAAAAAATGGGCTAAAAATTTGTCTTAATAGAACCTGCTCTTGTATCATCTCCCTGATTGGAAATCTGCGTATTATCCATCTCTGTGAAGTTCAGATATGGCTCTTTGTTTTCACTGCAGATCACTTTTAAATCAAATTGGTTTTCAACTTTTTGATCAGCTGTCAGTTAAATTAGTCATATTTATGCCAAACTAGCAGAGATGAGAAGAATAAAAGCAAACTGGCCTCCCCATGGGACCTATATTTTTTGAGACATATAGGCTCCAAGAGTTACATGTAAATTCTCATTAAAGAAAGGTGTTTCTGTCTGATCAGAAGGACTTTTTCCACTAAACATCACCATTTCCRTTTTTCATTCATATTTTCAACTCCCTCTCCTTGGAAACATGCAATAAAACTATTGTGTAAACAATTTACATTGAAGGATTATATATTACCATCAAAGTTTTTTCTCTCTGTTTAATCAGTGTTTTGCTATAGAGGTAAGCTTYTCCTTCTCTCCTTCACTTCTTTCATTAAGAGCTTAGGTTCAGCAGCATTTTTGTTACAATTGTTATGCACTAATCTTACATACTGTATTATTAGCAATAACATGGCAAAACAGAATGAAGCCTTCACCTGAGTTTGTTTCCTTTTATGGATTTTTGTTAAAACTATAAGTGTAGATTTTCATCACAGTGTGTGTGGGTTTAGCCACGCAATTCCCATTAATATTAAAAAGAATCACGCAGCTAAGTCCCTGCACACCACATTGAAAACACTCTTTAACGTTATTTTAATGAACATTCTTTTATGACTAAATTATTTCAGAGTAGCTGAGCAATTATCTTCCTCAGTAACTAGTGATCGCCCACAGGGTAAGTTTCTCTAATATTCTGTTGCAGCCCCTGTGCCTTTGCCATGTTGTTATGGGACCTTTCTAGTTATAAACGATTTTCATTGCAGTGTGCAATTAGAAACTAGCCAACAGAGTAAAGCAGCAAAACTTGATTTTGGCTGCAAGTTTAAGCTGCCCCTGGGGGTATTTAATTTATGCACTGTCCTTTTTTGTATAATCAAGTTTTTTTTGTTTTTTTTTTGAAATGTGCCCAGTTTTTCCCTTAGAGGGAACTTCTCTCTCCTTCTTGAGGTTCTTTCCACCTTGTTTGTGGTTCAGAAATCTTTCAAGGTTATTCTGGATAGTTAGTCACATATACAATGGCAGCATAAATCTTTAATGAAACTTGAAACCATAATTTACTTATTTYTGTGTACTTACACTTTGTAACTTGGTAAGTTGCAGCCAGAAATCCATTGCATAATTAACTGGTGAATGGAACTGTGCTCTTAAGTCTACACACAAATTACATTTATCAGCAACTACTTTTTCTTTACACAGAGGTGGGTGCCACCACAGACCTTGCCAAATGCACATCATCCTATTCCTGAAGTACCCATTCTTTTCCTCCTCCTGCTAAGGAGGATAAGGAAGCATCTTATCTTATCACTGTGTGGGGGAGCAGTAGACAAAAATTTTTGAATTGAAGTGTTGCTAATGGTACTCAATTAGAAAATGTTGATTTCATCTATTAAATGATATGATGTCAATTTTCAGAAAGGATTTTCTAACTTTTTTCAGTTTTTCTCTACTTTTTTACTGGYCAATTAAATAAAAATTGCAAATCCTGCTCATTGCTTAGTTCAAGTACAGGTATTGCTAATATTTTGTCAGTTCCAGCAGGTTTTTTTTATTATTTTTAACTCTTTTTACTGAACTCATACTTCTCTTTTGGCTGCAGGACTCAGCCTTGGCTAACACGTATATCAAATAAAACATATTTTGAACTGTCTCCTTYAGACGGGTGCATTCCCTTGGTGTGATGGTAAAATGTAATCTGTAACAATAAAAATAAAATTCTGYGGTAAAGAAAATTGCTTCAGTTTTATAATTTTTATAAAGCTATTCACTATGGAATTACTTTGATAGCCATGAAACAATAACAGTAGATGACTGCAATGTTGTGCTGTTTTTTCASTTTTGTTTTCCCAGCTCACATCAGATTTTACTGTTTTATTTCTAGGAGAGTGAAAAAATCTCTTCCATGGGCTATGTGARCATTCTTCCTAGGGATCAATATAATAATCTTATTTAATCTGTAGACCATTATAACCAATGGAATCAAGAAAGCCATTTAAAATGTCCTTGCCTCCCTCCCCATGATCCCACATAAGTGATTTCTTTGAGATTATGTTCTAAAAGGAAAGAATGTTTAGCTTGTGAATATATTGAAACTGATTAACTTCTATTGACACTGCCTGATCTCACAAATTTGTTTCTTGCTGCTTACTAATAAAGGGTTCATGTGATGTGTCACAGCCTATGACAATAGTAATGAGCATTAACAAAATTAGCTGCCCCCAATTGACTTTGTTATCACATTACCCAAAATAAAGAAATCCAGACTCAACTAGTTCAAAAAGACTTTTTCAGCAGTCTGGAGAAACAAAACCTAGACTAATAATTTAGTGAGTCTGTATTTTTCTATTCCTTCCTTCCTTCCTTCCTTCCTTCCTTCCTTCCTTCCTTCCTTCCTTCCTTCCTTCCTTCCTTCCTTCCTTCCTTCCTTCCTTCCTTCCTTCNTCCTTCCTTCCTTCCTTCCTTCCTTCCTTCCTTCCTTCCTTCCTTCCTTCCTTCCTTCCTTCCTTCCTTCCTTCCTTCCTTCCTTCCTCTCTCCATTCTTAGATACAATCATATATTTTTCAACAAGAAATAACAATTTAAAAATATAGTTTCTCTCAACATGATGAGTTTTAAATTGTTTTTGAAGAGTCATCTAGTTATTGAGAAGACATTTTCAAAAGGAATTCTAATCACAAAACTGGTTTTAGTCATTCCAATCAACTCTGTATATATGGACATACTTTAAGTCACTTTTCACAAACAGTATTAATTTCAGTATCCTGTCTCCTTTTCTCATTTCCCCTATTGTTTTCTGAAAAAGAGAATTGTAGTTTATTTAAATATATATATTACAGCTAATTTTGATATTTCATTTTCAACTTGCTTTGTGAAAGGCCCTACTCCTTGGATCTAATAATGAAAATATGTCAGTATATACTCATTATAGAAACAAGGTAAAATGATCTAGACCTCTGGGACAGTAGAACTACAAGATATGAATTTAAATTGCTAAACTACAAGCCCCACACTCCATGAGAATTCAAAGACTATGTCTAATTTTGGTGTCATTTATAATTTAGATTTCAACAATAAAATATTTGTCCCTTTATTTGGTCTGGCATTGAATTAAAAGTGACAAGACTGATGGTAGTTCTATGCAAATTTATTGTTATATTGGGGCAATACCAACAGTTCTGTTTAAAGACACTTTCATACCATGTTGTCAATCTGAATATCTTTACATAGTATTGGCAAGATTTTTTATTTCACTATGTACATGTGATAAGTATTGTGCTTTGTGAGTGTCTTTGGCAGCAGAAAATATTTATCTATTTAAAACTTGAGTATTACAAATAAAAAGAATCCTTGAAGMAAAACAGGCAAGATGAATTTTTAGTTAAAATAGTGAAAGGGTAATGCTGTCAGCTGTGACTTTTGCTATAATTTGCTAAATGGCATATTTGTTACTGGATGGGAGACTCTGAAAGTTGATGAGAAAAAGCTTTCAGTGAAAAAAATTTGTGCTTGTCCCAGCTCTCATGTTTATTTTAATGTGGCATACATATTCGTAAACTCACTTGTCACTGATAGGAAGGTGYGYTGGTTTTGCTTGGCCTGATTTGTGGCAGCAGAGAGGCCTCAAAGAGCCATCTGCTGGAGCTTCCACCATGTCCAGCAGAGCCAATCCCGGATGGCTCTCAAGGTGGACATGCCACTGGCCAAACCTGGGCGAGTTAGAGATGTTGGTTACTCCTCTGTGCTAACAGATTTAAGAAGAAATCAAAACAAAGTGTGCATGCAGTTGTTTCTACCTGGAGAAGATGAGGAGGTGAGAAAAGTGAGGGAAACAATTCAGAGACACGAAAGGCAGTGCAGAAGAGGGGGAGGAGCTGCACCAGGCAGATGTGGTGCTGGCCATGGTGGAGCAGCTGTGCCCCTGCAGCCCATGGTGACCATGGTGGAGCAGCTGTGCCCCTGAAGCCCATGGGGCCCACAGGGGATGCAGAGATTCACCCACAGCCTGTGGGGAGGTGCCCACGCCAGAGTGGGTGGATCCTGGAGGGGGCTGTGATCCACTAGGAGATCCATGGAGAGAGGGAGCTCCTGCTGCCAGGCTGGAGCAGCCTGTCCTTGGAGCACTGCCCCCATGGACGAGTGACCCACAGCACAGCAGTTTGGGGAGCACTGTCTGCCCGTGAGATTTGGACTATGCTGGAGGAGTTCATAGAGATCTGTCTCTGGTGGAAGGGACCTCACAGTGCAGCAGGGGAAGGACTCCTCTCCCTGAGCAGCGGAAGAAGATCTCGGTGATGAACTGACCAAGCCCCCACACCCAGTTCCCTGCACAGACAGTGGGAACGAGGGAAGAGTTTGGAAGAAAAATGTGTCTTTGCAGGCTTATTTTACTTCTCATTATCATCCTCTCTGTCTGCTATTAATAAATTCACTTTGTGACTTTGAGTCTGCTTTTCCCTTGGAGTGTTTCCTCCTGGTTCTTAACTCATGACCAC
>NW_026623426.1:1234024-1250420 GCF_030028575.1 Malurus melanocephalus
GTGGGTACCTGACATTTAGCCAGTGTCAAACCATTGCAGAAGGTGACTGTAAGAGCCTTGTTTGTAGAATATGCAGAAGGTGACTGTGACTAAATTAAACAATATCAGGACTGGCACCGTTTAAAACTTTTCATTTTTTTTTTTTTTATTTAGATAAATTATGCTGCTACACTATCAAATACTCTATTTTGAAAAAAAAATAAAATAAAATTTCTTAATGTAAATGCCTTCTTTTTAAAAATATTTAAAATTTCAAGGAGAATATACTGGAATTTTTTATAGTCCACTTGAGAAATAATTCCTTCCATCTGGGCCTTTTCTTTTTGTAACAGGAATTTCAATATGTTGGATGAACAATATCAGCCTATAAATAGTACAATTCTGTTTGTTTCATGTTATCAATGTAGGATGATGTGCATCACAAATACTTGGAACTTGGCAARAGACATTTCATTGGTTTTACAAAAGACTCTAAGATGAAGTCACCATTTTTGTCAGTATGGACAGTGGGATTGAATGCACCCTAAGCAAGTTTGCTGATGACACCGAGCTGTGTAGTGCAGTTAACACATTGGAGGGCATGGTTGCCACATAGAGGGACCTTGATATCCTTGAGAGATGAGCCTGGGTGAACCTCATGGAGATCAATGAGACCAAGTGCAAGGTGCTGCAGCTGGGCTGGGAAAACCCCAAGCAAAAGTACAGACTGGGCAGAGAGCTGAACGAGAAGGAAAAGACTTGGGGATGCTGGTTGCTGAGAGGCTCAACATGACCCAGCAAGGTGCATTCACAGCCCAGAAAGTCAACATCAKTCTGGGCTACACTAAAAGCAGAGTGGCTAGCAGGTTGAGAGAGGTGATTTTCCCGCTCTACTCTGCTTTTTTGAGACCCCACCTGATTTACTTATTCCATTTCTGGGGCTGTCAGCAGAAGAGAAACATGGACCTCTTAGAGTGAATCCAGAGAAATCCCAAGGAGCTGATCAGAGAGCTGGAGCACTTCTGCTGTGAAGACAGGCTGAGAGAATTGTGGCTGTTCAGCTTAGTGAAGAGAAGGGTTTGGGAAAACCTTACAGAACCTTCCAGTACTTGAAGAGATATACAAGAGAGCTGAGAGAGACTTTGAATGAGAACATGTAGTAATAGGAAAAAAAGGCAATGGCTTTAAACTGCGAGTGTGTAGGTTTAGATTAGGTACTAGGAAATTCTGTGCTACAGGGGGTGTGAAACACTGGAGCAGGTTGCCCAGAGAAGGAATATAAGTATCATCCCTGGAATTCTCAAGGCTATGCTGGGTGGGATTTTGAGCAACCTAGTCTAGTGGAAGGTGTCCCTGACWCTGACAGGGAAGTTAAAACTAAATGATTTTTAATGTGCCTTCTGACGCAAACCATACTATGATTCTGTGATTCCCATATGTGATGGAAATTACTTCAACCAAAGCAGAAGTCTGTGATATCTGTAAATCAAATCTACTGTAACTGGGATGAGATGGTATTATTACTTTTTCTTGAACTTATAGTTTGTATTGTGTTCATAACCTATATATCTTTTACAGTCTGGTTTAAACAAGGAAGAGCAGAAAAAACTAAGTCTCTGTAAATAAACCAGAGCAAACYTCAAAAAGTTTGAAATACACCCAAAAAATGTAATTAAAATGAAACAAGGTTAGATGTTGATGCCAAAAGAAAATTGAAATATTTAATAGCAAAAGAGGCAAAGAGAAAGAAAGATGAAAGATAAAAGAAAGAAGGAAATAGAAAGAAGTGTGTGTTGTGGGGCAGGGGGGCAGGGAGAAAGTGACAGGGGTTGGGTGGAAACATAACACCCTTCCTGGGGTTCCAATGACATCTCATTGCTCCTTTGCATCCAGTGGTCTGTGTGGTGAGGGTCCCCTGCTGCYGCCACTGCACTGCTGCCCCGGAATATAGAATCCAGTGGATTAATATACATTTTGGATAGGTGGAAGTGTCCATGTGCCTCCCCTGCAGGGGGGCTAGGCTTGACCCTGTCCCTTGCAATTCTGTGGATCTGTTGCATCATCTCTGGTGCAGGCTCTGGGAACCCCCTGGAGTGCCTTTGATGGGCTGGGACACCCCCTCAGTTGTCCTTCACATGGATGAGCTTTTCCTGGGGTGCAGGAAAAGCTGCACTGGGGCCCCCACAGCTGGGCTGCTCTGCACAGAGGAGGGTGGGAATTCACTGCCTCAGACCAGAGGCTTTCTCACCACACACCCAAAACTTCCCCCCCTGCCTTTTGGTGTGAGGATCTGTGCTGGCCTGGCAGCTGTTAGCCCTGGGGCTGTCTCCACCCCAAAGGAATTTAAGCATGATCATTCTGTGAATGTATCCTCTTCCAAATCTGAGTTCTTACTTAWCTTATCTTTGATCAGTGGGCAGTGAGCAGCGTAGCCAGGGCCCCAGTCAGGATTTTGGTGGTTTTCTCTGCAACTTTTGTAGAGTTTTGCTATGAAATGCAAAAAGTTCTACATGGAAGTATTTAACATTTCAGTCCCCGACACTACCTGAAAACAGTATTACATCACTTTGTTTCACAGTCTTGAAACAGTCAGGCACAATTAAAAAACATTACTTAAATGTGTGAGCAAGGTCACCACACCCCAGCAGCAAAGAAAGATGGGTGCAAGTGCACATCCAAGTAACAAAAGAAAGAAGAAAGTGCAGATAAAGGACAAGGACTTTCTTTTAGGCAGAACTTCCTGCTGAATGCTAGAAAGGATGGCTGACGAAAGGCAAAGCTAAGCAATAGTGTGAGTAAAAGATTGAATCCAAATAGCAAAAGTCTATCATGAATACAGAAGAAAGATGGGAAAGGAAATCAGCCTTTTAGTTACAACAACTTGACAAAGAGCTCTCAAGGCTGATCTCMCTGACCAGATTAATGAGAGATCTCATTAGGGACTATCACCACCTGTGCTATCTTTATGCCATCGCTCCATGACACTGTATTTTTAAAACTGGTTTTGAATATGAGTGTTAAAGACTTAATTATGTGGTGTCTCTATAACAGCATTTTAAACACCAGTGAGTAGGGATTAGTTAATGCAGAGGGAGACAGAAACTGCATGGACTGTCAAGCAGAGAGGCACGAAGAGCATGAATGCCCCTGTGGTGGGTTGACCTGAGCTACAGTCATGTAGTTTTTATGTGGTGGATTGACTCTGGCTGGACACAAGGGGCTCACCAAATCATCTCTAGCACTCCCCTCCCTGGCTGAACAGGTGTGGCAGGACTTTCCCCCTGCCACAGAAGAGCATATCTGCTCTGTCCATCAGCTGGTGCGATAGCTCAGGACATTCTTCCCCCTGACATGAATTGATGACATMCCAAGGCCAGCTTGCCCTGGTTAGTGAGTTATTTCTCTCTTGTGCCAGGGGTGGAATTCCCTATAAACTGCTGGCCTTGAGAACAAGATGTGTGGAGATAAAGTGGAATTTCTGACTGASAGACAGTTCACTTTACAAACTATAAAAGCTACACAAACTTTCACAGAGCAGGRCACTCCTACACAAACCCTGTAAACATGTAGGACTTCTCTTTGAAGTTTGGATGCAATTTTTACAGATACTTTCCTGGGAATTGAGTGAAATAATTCTRTGTGTACTCCATCATCCAATTTGCYATTCACACTGAATCCTGATCTATACTATTTATTTGCTGGCTGTAATATAGGTACMTTTTTATCATGCACTATGTTTTTTACCTACGAGTTATTCTTTTTATTTCATCCTGCATAGTAAGTAGTCTGTTAGGAGTCTTAGATCTGTTAATTTTATGTCTATTCAATAAATAATTCATTTTTTTAATTCATCCATTATTAAGAACTTGAAGACAAGAGACATTTGGGGTGCTGGTCACCTCCAACTGCCAGAAATCTGAGTCAAAGGCAGGACTTGTCTAAGCTCTCATCTCCATTTGTAACAACAGGGGAGAGATATTATGACCAAAAGCTCATAGGCTGAGCTAAGGTCAGGGAGAGATCAGACAGATCACCATTTGCTGTCATAGGCATAACTTGGAGAAATTAATTGAATTTATTGGCATAATGAGAAATTAAAACTAATGTTATAATAACTTCCATGGATCCCATCCTTCTTCTTGGGCTCAACCTCACTCTGAAATTCCCCATTTCCTCTCTATCAGCAATGCAGGGGGTTAGGGAATGGGGCTTGTGGTCAGYTCATCACACACTTTGTCTGCTGYTCCTTCCTCCGCACAGCCTTCCCCTGYTCCAGTGCACGGTGTCTCCCACAGATGACAGCCCCCATCAACTTCCTGAATGTGAATCCTCCCCGTGGCCTGCAGGAGCTGCTTCAACAGGGGTCCCTTTCCTGGGATGCAGTTCTTTAGRAGCAGCCTTTTCCAGTGTGGGTCCCTCACTCGGTTGCAAGTCCTGTCAGAAAACTTTCTCCAGCGTGGGGTCCTCTCTCCATGGGGTCACAGGTCTTGCCTGGACCCTGCTCTAGCACGTGCTTCCAGTGGGTGACAGCCTCCTTCAGGCACATCCACCTGCTCTGGCATGGGACCTTTATGGGCTGCAGGTGGATCTCTGCTCCACCATAGACTCCATGGGCTGCAGAGGGGCAGCCAGACTCACCATGGCCTTCACCACAGCTGCAGGGAATCCTCTGCTTCTGYGCCTGCAGCACCTCCCCCTTTTCTGCCCTGGCATTGGTGCCCACAGAGCCGTTTTTCTCACAAATTCTCACTCCTTACTTTCGCTGCAATTTAGTTTTGGTCAGTACCTTTTTCCTCCTTTCTTAAATATATTATCCCGAAGGTGTTAGCACTATTGCTGGTGGGCTCATCCTTGACCAGTGGTGGGATTKCCTTGGTGCTGGCAGGCATTGGCACTGTCAGACACAAGGAAAGTTTCTGTCAGCATCTCATTGAAGCCCTCATGTGACCTTCCCATGAGCAAAAGTTTTCGTGCAAACCCAGTTTGTGTTTGATAAACTCTGTCTCCTGTAGAAAAGGGGGAAAATGGAAGGTGAGGAGACTCAGGAATTGAGATAGTGAAAATTKAATAGCTAAAGCAAAAYGTGTACATGCAAGCAAAACAGAAAGAGAAATGTAGTCACTACTTCCCATTGCAGGGGTATGTTTAGTCAAATCCAGGGAAGCAGGGTCTGAACATGTGTAATAGTTATTTGGCAAGGAAATTACTATTAYCGTGGACAACACCCATTCCTCCACCTTTATCTGAAGTTTAATTTCTTTCCATGTTCAATAATTGGATTAGTTGTCTCAGCTGTCTCCCTTTGAATCTCTTGCTTAAACCCAGCCTATTGAGTATGGGAATGAGGATAGCATGGAGAGAAAGCCTTGACACTGTTGGAAGCATTATTAGTAATAAAAGGATTATTACTAATACTCCAAATAAAGGGTWTATTTTATGTATTACTGGTAATATTTAAACCTATGTCTTTTACCTGTTTCTAAAAATCAAATTTGGCTGCGTTACATGTTTATTTCAAAAAAGTAGCAATTATAAATGTATTTTATTCAAATGGTTTAAATTTCAGTGATGAGATTTTGTAACCTGAGTTTTGTGTTTTGTCAAGGAGTTTGACAAAATGAACCTCAGCAACTTCACAGAATCACAGAATTGGAAGAGTCATTCAAGATCATCCAGTCCAAATGTCAACCCAGCAGTACCATAATCACCCCTAAACCATATCCTCAAGTGACACATCCAGATGACTCTTGAATATTTCCAGAGACAGTTACTTCACCACCTGGTAACTTACTTCAATGTCTAAACACTCTTTCAGTGAAAAAAGTGAAAGRTATTTTCTAATATCTAAGCTGAACCTCCCCTCTTGCAAGTTAAGGCCATTTCCTCTTGTTCTTTCAAAACAAAAAGCAAACTAACCATGAAAAYAAACTAGGCAAAGCAGTATCAGCTTTATAAATATCAAGAAAAAAGTAGTTTAAATATGATAGATATAGCTATCTGTAGCATGCATATGTGTATATAAGTATAAATATATAAAAATATTTAAGAGGAAAAATTAAATAGAAAGCTAAGTATGTGAGTCTTATCCGAAAACTAAGCTGAATTGTCCAAAAGAGAAGTTTTAATTTAATCCAGAAAAGACTACAGCTTCTTTCCCATAGAGCTGTTTCTACTTGACATACTATTTCATAGAGTTACATAGTCTATTGACAGCCTACAGACAGACCTCTTACAGACTTTCAAACAATTATTTTCCTCTGGGGATTAATAGATATTGGCACAAAATTTGATCTAAATAGTTAATTATTTTTACTAATAACAATAGTTGTACTGTCAAAATCACTTAAAAGTTCACTGTCTGCTTTATTACCTCACCCTGAAGACCAAATGTTAAGCAATGAAAGTGGTTTGGTTTTCTCTACCTCCTTCTCCTCTGCTGTGAAAAGACAGCAGGAACTCTCAGGGCTGCCAGGTGTCATATACTGGGTTTGTTTCATTTAATGACTCCCCACAGTGTCACACCTGTCTACAGCCCAGCTTGTTTTAATGTACCTTGTCACTTTCCTAATAAAAAGAAGTGTCTTTATGTTTCCAAAACAAGGGTCCTTATTAAAGTATTTCTAGAGATGCTGAAGATAGCTTTTGGACTGTCTTATTATTTATGACCATCCCCAAAGGCTTCTTCTCTGAATTCTGCTTCTCTCTCTTCATCTTCCATGAAAATTTTCAATTTTTTTTTGGTAACTTTTTTGTTCCTTTAGGGTTGTCTCCTTTACATCTTTTTATTTTGTAATAGCAAGTAGTAATATTTCGGAAGTAGAAATTTGAAGTACGGAACCTTGCAAAGAGGCCTGACTCTTATTGCCAGCCTACCCTGATCCGTTACCAAATTTATCCAGTGAAATGGCTTATTTGAAACCGCAAATTCATTAGGTGTAAAATGTTTCTTTCAAACTTTTCATGAATAACTGGTTAGAAGATGTTGGAAATYACTTCAGTAGTTCGGCCCATTTCTTCTCAAGCAGTGTCACCCAGAGCCTGTTTGTCTAGGAGCAAGACCAAACAACTTTTGAGTGCTTCTAAGGAGTCCCCAGCCTCTCTGATGAAACAATGCCAGTGCTTGGTCATGCTCATTGTTAAACAGTTTTGCCTTATATTKAGGCATGCTGTGACCCTGGCATCTTATCCTTTCATGGATATTTACCAAAAGAGTCCTAGACCATTGTCACCTTATACTCACTTATTCCAGTGCTCACATATTTCATCAGGCTGTCTGAGGAAATCTTGCGGAAGGCAGCATAGAAAAGCTCACTGGGGTCTAGGCAGAAAATATTCATTGCTCTTACTTCACCTGYAAGGCCAGTCATAACAGAAGGTTATCAGGTTAGTTAAGCATGGCTTACCCTYGGTGAATCCATTCTTACCTAGTCTTTGATGTCTTTTTTGTCCTTCATGTGCCTGAAATTGKCTTCCATGGTTAGCAGTTCTATCACATTCCCTGGGACTGAGGTTTACCACCCTGCAGTTTCTTTGCACCTTTTCTTTGAATCTGAAGTCAAAGTTCAGCTGGACTCCTAGCTGAATTTGTGCTGGAACTTTTGCTAGGAAAATAAATAAAATAACATAAAATAAAATAACATAAAATAAAATAAAATAAAATAAAATAAAATAAAATTAAATTAAATTATAAAATAAAATAAAATAAAATAAAATAAAATCAAATCAAATAAAATAAAATAATAGAAAGAGAAGAGAATTTTTTAAAGCAGATTTTACAGTTGCTGTATTGTATTTTGTTTGTATTTTTGTTGTTTATAATTTTGTATCTTTTGTTTGTACTTTTCTTTATAATTTTGTAATTTTTTTTGGTTTGTATTTTTGTTTGTATTTTTGTTTGTATTTTTGCTGTTGGAACCAGAAAATTTTCATTTTTTCTGTACACAGTTTTCTTGGACTGTCTTACTTTATTTTTTCCGTTTTGCCTGTATGAGATCAGTTAACGAATGTGGTCTAAACTGCCTTGGTCCTGGCCTTGTTTTCTTGCCTTCTCAAGTGTATTCTTACTCTTTTGGTCTCTCATTGTCACTATGYTTTTCTTTTCCATTCCTGTTTTGTTGTTATCTCTTGCCTGTCATTAATAAATCCAATGGCTCTTCCATTATGAATAGGACTGTTCTCTCACTGCATCTCAAAACCTTCCTGATAGTTAGAGGTGGGCCTTTTTTTCTGCATACAGAAACCTTTGTCTCCTTTTTTACAGAAACCTCTTTTGCTTGATGCTATCTCAGTTGTTTCTGTTTCTTGACTGCCTTTTCCTTGTCAGTTTCTGGGAGATATATCTGCATGGACAAGAGGCACACAATTTTTTCAGTTGTGTGACTCCTGCAATGGGCTGSACTATGATCCCCAAGATGTCACTTGGCACTGAGTAATTGAAACTGTTCAATAATGCTCCTTCAAAGGAGCAGGACTGCTTTACTTTATAAAACAAACTAGTGGGTTTCAGTGAGGCCTTCTTAGGGAGTATCTTACCAAAACAGCACCTCCCAAAAAAGGGGTATTAGTTTATGACGAGTATATAGTTCTCTGCATAAAAGACCAAAATGAAATTAAATAAACCAAACCTAAATTTCTTTCAGACTTTTAACAGGATCTCACTGACATCTTTTGAGATTTAACATATTTTGTCTCCCTATTCTTCCCAACATATGTTCTCTCTTGGACACCCAGTTCATGTAACTGGCAGGTTCTCATGCCTCAGTCACTGGCATTTATTGTGTRTATCCTCATGATGTCACATCTAAAATGTGTTTTAATGACTTCCAAATCCCTTTCAAGCAATAAACTACTTTGCACTGAATGCTAACAKCTTTCCTAGCAGTGAGGAATAAGTTTCTTAGAGGCTGGCCATTGTGGAAATATTGTTTTTCATATTTTTTAATATTTTATTTTTCCTAGAAGTTTTCTAGATAGCTTGCCACCTTATATATAGGGGGATAGAAGACTTCAATTGAAAAGGATAGGCCTTTTTAGATTGTTATTCCCTGCCCTATTTTAGCACATGGAAAACAGACCTCAAGTTTAACCTTTTTTGGTTTTGTGCACTTACAAATAATATATACTCTTACTACTACAGGTTCATGTGTTTCTGCACCCTAACTTTATGGTCCCARATTTTATCTTCCTCAACAATTCCTTCTCTTGTAATAAGGACATCAAGAGTTGTAATTTGTAGTCTGTAGCTTCTTGTAGTCTAGCACATAGATCAGTTAACACTGGATGGGCATTCACACCTATTAACTAGTTTAGCAAACCTGTCAGAGTTGGAGCTCAACCACTGACTATTCCACGGCAATTCTTAATGTTGGACATTAGAATTGCAACGTCTCTGTTCTGGATACACCTGTTTGCCCAGTTCCATCTCAGGTAAGGCGTACTCACTTGTTTAGAGCAGACAGTGTCAGGCATTGAAAACTCTCAGTTCATAATATATCTCATTTTATTCATAACTTTTGAACATTCTTCCTGTCTGTCACCACATATTCATTCAACAGTCCACACTGTCTGTGAAACTGATGCTAATATCTTCTTAGGGGTTTTCTTTCTGCCCTGGAAAAAACATTTGGATTTGGAACTTTTTTTTTTTTTTCTGGAGACTCTTATTTGTTTTGTTTTTGTGGCTGTTCATTTTTTAATTCAGTTCTGCTTCATTTGCTGATTCATTCTCATTCTGAGCACAATGTAGAACATATGCCTATGAATGATTACATTTTAGAGGACTTTTTATGGTTCTTTTGGGGTGTGGTTGAGAACGCTGGAAGGACAGGCTCATTTTTGCACTGAGCTTTGAATAAAGACTTCCTCTCCCAACATCAGCCCCCATCAGTGACAAGACAAGGGGCAGCTGTTCTGAGAGACAGTTTAGCCAGACTGATGTTGAGCCAATAGAAGTAGACAAAAAGAGGTAGGAGAAAGAAAACCACAACAAGATGACAACAATAAAACTTGTCCAAACCCCTGAAGAAGATGAAAATCATATTTCAAATTTAGTAMATTTCTTAAAACTTGAAAATTTTAACTGTGAACAGGATTGCACAAAGTGATGCATATGATTCTCTGTAAGAATTTCAGAAAGAAATTTCCAGAAAGAAAAAAACAACAAAAAAAAAAACAGTGTTAAACCCCAAAGTATTATGGAATTCAATATTTTTGAGGTTGTACTCAGAAGGAATYGACCTTATATGTTGGTAGTAGATTATAATAAGATTGGTTTTCTATTGTTTAATAAACTATAGTTAAAAATATCCACTTCAATATTTGGTTGTCTATGCAACTGACCAAACAATGTTCATCAGTGTACCTGAGGAATGGTGCAAAATTACTGGTATAATGTATTCAGAAAATATTTTGCATGTTAAATTGTCTGTAAGCAAAATAATAACCACTGAATGCCATTAAATAAACCCCTCTTTTTTTTTTTTTTTTTTTTTTTTTTTTTTTTTTTTTTTTTTTTTACTCAGTAGTTTTAGCTGAACTCCAGTAGGAAAAGTTAAATAAAATCTTCAGTTGTCTCTATTTTAAAGTCTCTTGATTGCTTTTCTAGACGTTAAAAGCAAGTTTCAGCTCACGAATGTTAGCAATTAGTTTGGTATTGCACTTCCCTTATTCTGATTCAGGCAACATGTAAACAAGTTAAAAAGCCTCTTTTGGAATTTATTTTATAAGTATTCCACTTACAACTAGTAACATTCAGATCAGACCTCATTTCAAGTCTTAATTATTTTGAGATGTTCACCAGAATTGTGTGGTTGTTTATAGGTGTGTTTTGTTTGTAAAGCCTGATCTAGCTTCAGTTACCTCTGATTGATAAGTGTTTCTGAATACATGAATGCACCAAAATGCCACAAACAATAGAAAAAAAAGGAGTTTTTTCAAATATGTGGAAAAACTGTAATTAAAAAGTAAAACAATGTCATTTGTAACACAAACATATTTCTGTTAGTCTCATTAAAACGTTACAAGAAAACATTTCTAAAATTCTWTATAGAAAAATAATTCATTATAGTATAATTAACATAACATAATTAACTGGACACATAAATTTCCCAGTATGGTTGTGAATGATAAAAATATTCTGAAAAATGCGCTGCATAAAGATTTGTTGTATATTTGATAAAATTTCATTAGTGTGCACCTATGTCTGCAGAATAATCTGCACATCTAAAAGCCCCTAAGTACCTAGAGAATTTATGATCAACTGCAATGCCTTTAGAGATTAAAAGAAAAGCTATATTTGAATAGGTAGGGCCAAAACCTGCTGAAAGACTGAAGGTTTGAAATATGAAACACATACAGGGAGAACATTTTTAGTTGTGTCTCCATAAGGTGCTGCAAGGTACTTCCTAATAGAGAAATTTGAAAAAGATGGTGACCAAGCAGCCATTTTCTTTCATTCATAGTAGATTATATCAAATGCAGAAATTTAAATGTGCAGAAATATTTACACTTAGATAAACCCCAATGCAAGAAAACTCTATGACCAATGTCCTTGGATGGAACTGGAACTTGAATTCTGAATCACATKATTATAGCCTGGCAATATTTAATCCTAGTTGAATTACCATCAAAAATGAAAATGCATTTTTGCTTTACTAATAGTGCTTTTGTCTCTCAATCCACAAATTCAATGATTYATTTTGATTCATGAATTTTGCAGATACAATAGCCTAAGTTGTGCTGCTGTGTAGCACAATTTTCATAACCTTCATTAGGATTTTTTGTAAAACAAAAGAGGGGAAAGGCATGGGAATAATTTCCAAAGTGCTTGTGCTGGTTTTAAACCTTTGTCTTCGATCTGTATCTATTTATTAGTATGACTGATAGTCCATGCCATTCTCAACTAAAGTAATTTACATTCTCTGCAGAGAATGGTAAAATTCCCTTCTGTACTGAATACTTTTGGGATTTCTTATAACAAAAAGATCAGATGTCAGCCAAAAACTCTCAATATTTCTACTTTATATGTTCCTATTTTAATGGCAATGCTAGTACKGGAGCTGTTGTCATAAGAAAATAATACCATAACATCTTGGAAAGCCTCTGGCACTGTGCTTTGTGTGTAATGAATTTATAAAATAAATTGCACCTTTTAAAATTACTTGACTCATCARGATACTGTATCAGATACACTTAATGTCAGCATTTTTTGCATGCTCTGATATAAATGATAATATAATCATGCATCATGTATCACATATCCTTTTGTTACTGCAAATGGAAATAAAAAGCTTTTGAAAACTTATTTACAACAAAACCGTGTATTAAAAACAAAACACCATGAAATGAAAGCAGAACATCTTCAGGATTGGCTGAAGATGAATTAAACTTCTGGAGTTACAGAAACCACTTGTAGGCAACATTTCAAGCACAGAACATAGAAATGCAGGGGGCATTAGAAGCCTTGTGCATCTCTAATGAAACAAGAATGGTATTATTGTGCTGTTTTAGAATGCAACAATACACTTGTGTTCTGGATAACRTAAAATGCAAAGTGCAGCTAATCCAGTGTTTAAAAGAAAGCATTGTAAGGTTCTAATAGCATTATTATTATTATTTTAAGGAAAGTTTTATTTGTTTTTGTTTTGTTTTGTTTTTTACATAATGTTTTATAAAACAAGCAATTATCGAAATAAATTAATGGCAGGTCATGTAAAAAGAAAAATCAATGAATTAAAAGGAATGGAACTTGTTTAAGTGCAGGAAGATTTTTCTGCTCTCAAGGTGAATGAACTGATGAGGTATAGCAAATGAAACGTTGTAATAGGAATAAAATTTGCGGTATACTGGTTATTTTAAAATCTTTCTCTGATAAAAGATTGCTACTCTCAGAATCCTTATGCCAACTACTCAATCATATAAGCTTTCCAGAAGGATTGAATATTCTGACTATTGAAGGAATTTTAATTCATGAGACCATTTGAGTATATTTATCTTCTTCCTTCCTACCGGTTACTTATTTCTCTAAAAGACCCCACAACATTTCAAACCTTTWAAGTTTGGTAGAATGAGATTGCAAAACTTCAAATGGGATTGATCAGTAAAATGGGATTTTACRGTTGAATGTGAAAAAAACTGGCTTTCCTGTAGTCAGAAAGCAAGGGTAAACAAACCACTGACAATATTGTCTAGCAATTACTGTTCTTCCATTGTTGAAGAGTTTCCCAGTAAAAATAGCAACTACAAAATCCTGATAATGTAAATAAGGCTTCAGTAAGACACAGTATTGAAAAATATACTATAGTGACAAAATCTACTATGATGAAAAAAATGAACAATACATCATGGACGAAAAACGAAGTCTGAATTGGCAGATAAGGTAGAGAAGAAGAACTATTATTTTTTTCTTTGATATGTAAGTTATTATTTTGGCAATCTAAAAACCTTTAGGAGTAAGTGTTGAAAACATTTCAACAGATCTGTTTCAAATAGATACAGTTTTATATTTTATTTCAAATACTTTTTTTTTTCTTAATTGCAGTACTGGAATATATTAATTGAACTAGGGCATACATTCTGATCATATATTCCTGCATATTGTTAAAAACATATTTATGTTTTTAAGAGAGTCTTTTACAGCTTTAAAACAAACCTCAGTAATTTTTATTTGTTTTAAAATAACCTCTTCATATCTACAAAGTTTACTGAGTTCTGTTGTCTGAAGCCACTTTGTTATCTAGGCTTTCACTCTGTGTGCAAAGAACAAAATAAAAGAAAAAATGCACCCACCTTCATCCAGTATATTTTGAAGAGTCTGAAAGGAAAGCAAAAAGAAGAGATAAGTTCTACATAGTGTTTCTCCAAAGCCAGCAAAAATGAGCTGCGTGTTCAGGTGGAAAACTGATTCTTAACTGTAGGTATGCTGTGAGGTAAGCTTTACTGAGGCAGACACAGCAGGAATGCTTCTGCTCATCACAGCTCTTACACTGTGCTATGGGCAAGATGTTGATTTTTCAGATTATTTCATCCCAGACCACATAACCCTTTAAAGATTAAAACCATCAGGCAGGAAAGATCGTTCTTCAATTATCACCTCTAGGGCTCAGAAAATTTGTGTCAACAGCCCTGCCAGAAACTGTCCAAGCAACTTCCCATAATGTTTTGAAGGTTCTCAGCCTTCAAAACCCAAATTATTAGTCTTCAGTCAATCGCAGATATTTTAAGGGGATAAAAAAATAGTTCTATGTAACTGAAAGTCTATAGAAGTGTTTATACAGGGGGAACCCGCTCTTTACAATTTAACATCAGTCTAAGAGTGGAAAGACTCATGAATATTGTGGAAATAAATATCTTTCACAGCTTTCAATTTTGTTTATCTCTTAAGTAACTAAACTGTCTGAGATTCCTTGTGGAATCTCTCCTAGCCTTCTGTTTTCCAACTACTCCTTTCATTAATTGCCTTAGAAAGGTTCTTTTATTAAGTTAGGAAAACAAGGCCCACCTGGCCTATGAAGCTGGGTGAATTAGGAAATAGTTGTGTTCATGGATCTCAACTGCAGTTATAACTCATGCCATTACAAAAGAAAAATAGTTCATCTGAATTGCAGACAAAATGTCCTTTGTTAAATTGTTACAAACCCCAAAACAACATGAAATTTTGGTTATCTCCAGTGATAACCATCATCTGTTATTAAAAGCCATTTATATTACCTATATCTTAATTTTATTTAATTCTCCTAGAAAAGCAATTTGACATCAATTCTAGCTGGAAATATGTTAATTTTGACTTCATTATTTAATTTCTTTTTCTATCTCTTGATGTAATCATATGCTGKTTTCAGCTGAGGTAGGGTTTATTTTCTTCACAGTAGCTGTGTTTCAGATTTGTGCTGAACATAGAGCTGATAACAGAGAGCTGTTTCTGTTATGGCTGAGCAGGGCTGCTCAGAGMCAAGGCCTTTTTTGTTTCTCTTACTGCCAGGCTGGTGAAGAATTTGGGGGTATTAGGGAGGCTTGGAGGAGACACAGCTGGGACAGGAACCCCAACTGACCAAAGGGCACGACTGTGTATATTATACTCTGTGTATAAAGTGTGAGGAAGAAGGAGGAAGTGGGCGGACATTTGGAGTGATTTGTCTTCCCAAGTCACCTTTACCTTGATGGGCCCCTGCTCTCCTGGAGATGGCTGAGCACCTGCCTGCCCATGAGAAGCACTGAATTAATTCGTTTTTTTTCTTTGTTTGTGTGCACAGCTTTTGTTTTCCCTACTAAAATGTCTTTATGTCCACATCTGAGTTTTTTGTTCCTTTTACCCTTCCAATTCTGTCCCCACCTCTCTCTTGCTGGTGGGGAGTACAAGTGAATGGCTGCTTGGGGTTTGGCTCCTAGCTGGGGTTAGACCATGGCAAACTGTCACAAAAATTGTCAACTTTGACCACAACACCAACATTAGACACTGAGATTGCAAGTTGCTCCCACAATCTTCTGAAAAGTGAGGTTCTGCAAGCCTGAATGCTTATGTGCCAGAATAATTTTGAGTGTCCAAATGGCCTTTCTGATTGACATTTTCTTTTATTCTTTCCATATAAATTCTTTCAATTACAAGATGACTGGTTATGCACTTACCAAAAATCTTCCATTAGTTAAGGTCATAAAATATATGTGCAGAGCCTTGTGATAGTAAAAAGAAAATATGTTCACTGAAGATAATTTTCTATGATATCAAAAAATGTGTTAATRCAAAAGGGCACCTGTGCCTGACTATACAATTTGCTTTCATTTCAGAAATATTCTTCTTTAAATGTCTAACTCATCCACTGAATAAGAAAGCTAAACATGAAACATTATTAATGTGAGGAACACTTACTTTCATTTTTTATGTTGTTACCCAAAGTCTCTTCTAGGAATTTCTTCAAGCTCCATAAGCCACTGCCAAAGGATATGCATAGACAGACAACGATGGATTGTATTCTGTATCACATCAAATACTTGGCTCAATATTACCACAACCTCTGCCTCCAAAACACTATAATCATWTTCAATCAGCTTAGGAGTAGCACAGGAAAAAAAATGGACATGTTAGTGCTCTTTCTGGTCAAAAACAGGGTATTTGATTGACTTCTATTCTCATAAATTGTATTTCAACCTCGTAGAACTAATTTTAAGACTTAAAAAAAAGAAAGAGCACACTTTAAAAAGTATTTGATTATAATGAACTTACAGTTCTTGTAATGCATTGGATGTGCACATAAAACGTGCACATTTAATTTTAAGGCAGACAATTTACTACAGGATCAAATTACACCTTTTCAGTTGGAATTACTATAATTTTAAAGCTGTGGGTCTCAGACCATTTGTCAAATTCCAAGCAGCTTTTACTGTCACTCATTCCAGAAGAGGAGTAAAACTTCATAGTTCCACT
>NW_026623426.1:1250471-1252967 GCF_030028575.1 Malurus melanocephalus
TATTCATAATAATAGCAAAATCATTCTTACTGAGAATAAAAAAGGGTATCATCAAAATGTACTGTTATAAGAATTTTGCTGCAAGCTCAGAAGATGAAGAAAGGTATGACATTTCCAAACAATTTTCAGAATCTGAGTGTTCTCAGAGCAGGTCATGAAGTTCTCTATCCTGACATAAATTGTACTGAGAAGAATTTTTGTCTCTTAAAAAAGATAATTTTAATAATCTGGACTAAAATGCCTGAATGAAAATATTAAAGTAAATATGGATTAGTCTTATATACATTTTATTTTTATTATTGTGACCACATCAGTTAACACTTGTCAAGATTTTGATGTATGTTCAGATTGAAGATATAATTTTAAATGCTTTTACCAATATAAAATAAGGAATTTTTTTTTTCTCAAAATTAATGTAAAGTGTTTAATTTAGGGGATATCAACATAAAGGAACATATTTGCTAATGCCTTTCATTAGATGTTCATTAAGGAAATATTCAGTTTTAACRTAGGAAAAAACAAGAGAATACTGTCACAGAGTTTCAGAACTCCAATGTCCTGCAGTCATCAAAATGCACTCTTTATATCTAAATCAGAATTTCCAATAGCCTATATATACAATGTCTCCATATACAGTAGAGCTGAGTATGTTTTGGGGCGTKTTTTGTTACTGCTGCAAATGAGAACTAGCAATGGTAGAAACCAAATCTTCCTTGAAATATAAAACCTTAAGTAATGAAACTGTTTCTGTCAATACTCTAGATTTCCTKTATTATTGTCAAAGAGAAAAAGTCATAGAACTATGAAATCATAGAGTGGCTAAATTTTGAAGGAATCTCAAAGATTATCTCTGCCCCTGCCACATGCAGGGACACCTTCCACTAGACCAGGTTACTGAGACTCCCATCCAGCCTGGTCTTGAAAACCTTCAGAGATGGGGAGTCCACAGSCCCTCTGGGCAACCTGTTCCAGTGCCTCATCACCCTCACAGCAAAGAATTTCTTTATAATAGCTACTAAACTCTTCTTCAGTTTAAGTCCATTCCCTCTTACTGTATCACTATGTGACTTTGTGAAAAATTTCTCTCCATCTCTCTCTCAAGTCCTCTTTAGGTACTGGAGGATTCTCAAATGTCTCCCTGAAATCTTTCTTCCTTTGGCTGAATGGCCCCAAATCTCTTTGCCTCTCTCCATAAGAGAGGTGCTCCTAATATTCCAATTTGGAAAAATCTTTTAGAAAAAACATCCTCAATAATTGTGTATTTTCTTAAACTGACACTAAAAAAAMCCCACAAGGATAATTATTCAGGTACAATACCACACTGATGCAGCTGTACTACTTCTGTGGTTTAAATGAGGTAAGTATTTCAGCACATCTGTGTTAGTCYATATGGAAGTATCAGTTCAGATGGAGAGTGTGGAAGGCTGGCTAGCTGAGAAGGGTCACGTAGACATGTTACAGCTGAGAGAGATAGAAAAATACAAGTATTGCACTCAGCTAGAATAATTGCTGAGATTATGTGAACAATTCTTCTGAAGCAATAAGAAAGCAATGCAAGGACATCATGTTTTTAAGCCGCTGGAAACTCCCTACAAAATACTTGTGTTAGTTAGCCCTGGGAAAAAATGGAAGTAGGTAAGGGAAATTGGCAAGTGAATCATTAAAGGTGGAGTTGACGTTTAGGACGTGGACCTATGAGATATATGTATTACAGAATATGTATGAGCTAATTATGTATGCTATAAAACTTAGACATTGTTTGCAATAAATCGAAGCTCGCTTATAACTCATATTGAGTGGTCYAAGTCTTCCCTTCTGCGACAGGAGAGAATACCTTCATTTTAAGCACATGCTTCATGAACATGCCCACCACTGCAATTTGAATTTTCCTTAACAAAAGGACTTCAAAGACTGAAAACTGTTTTTTTATGAATTTCAGCAGTGCCATAACAAGGGTTGTGTCAATCCATCTTAAGCATTTCGATAATATCAGGAACTTGTTTTAAATACCCATTTTAAGATGATCTCTCCTTTTACAGGCTTACTTAAGGTGATGGAACTGAGATGAGGAAAAGATTCCTAAAGTGATTACTTACCCTTTCTACCAAATACATGAGCCAGAGTGCTGCCATAAGGCCTGGGAATGGATTTTGCCCTACCTGGAACCCTGAGACAAACCTCAGCGCTTTGYTCAGGCTGGGGCTCTCCCATGTATTATAGACACTGATGTGTGGGGGCAAGTCCCATAGATGCTGGTGAGCTGGCTGTACCTTGAGCACAGGCCATCCAAGCAAATGTTGTGGGAGCTGGATTATTTCAGTCTTGTGAAGAGGACGTTGCTGAGTTCAAGAAAGAAAGAAGATAGAGCAAGAATGACCACAGGTACCCAGTGATGAGTCAAGAGAAACCCAAAAATTCAGATTTGATGCAATGACTTCTTCATTATCTCTTCCTCTTCCTCTTCCTCTTCCTCTTCCTCTTCCTCTTCCTCTTCCT
>NW_026623426.1:1254187-1259689 GCF_030028575.1 Malurus melanocephalus
AAAAAAAAAAAAAAAAAAAAAAAAAAAAAAAAAAAAAAAAAAAAAAAAGAAAAAAAAGAAAAAAAAGATAGAAAAAAGAAAGTGAGATAGGAGAGAAAATAAATTCTTAGCAATTAAGTGGTCAGGAACAAAGTGGAGTAGCTACAGACTCACAGAAGAATGCTGTGGCAAAGATCTATGTTGTCAAAATGTTTGAAACCCTTAACAGTCCAAGTACTGTACAGGTTTTTCAAGCAAAGCAAAGGAACTCCAGTTTAACCCAAATTATAGAAGGTTATATTCCCTTGCATGCCATTTAAAATTAGCATTTAAAAAATAGGACAGGAAATAGTTTCTCAAACATTGTGGACAAATGACTTCCAAAAACATCTGTATCTTGGCACTAACATACATCTCATTGATTTAAAGCATCTGATATTGTGGTGAAATGAACTTCTGTAGCATCAAAATTTCACTTGATTATGTAAGCCAATGTCASCTGGCAAAAATAGATATTGACTAAACAGAATATTCTGTCTGAATAGCCACCATCATTGGGCAATTAAAAAAATCATATAGCCAATGTATTATGGCTTTCAGTGGCAGAGACAAGCCTCTGTGTGGCTGTGACATCTTTGACCTTAAAACCTGTATTTTGAGACTAGCTCAAAATGCTGTTTCATGTTAACCAGAATATATAGTAACAAATAATCCAAATCATAATATGCTAAGGGCAATGTTTTTTGCAAAAGTTGCTGAAAGTACCCTGAAAATAACATGAACTGTAGTTCTTGGTGTATGAAGATAATGGAATCCAGTAGTCAGACCATACCCATCTGGCAAAAATAGATGCATATTCTTCTTTACCCATAAATAAAAACAATTTTTTAAAAAAAAGCAAGTGTGGTGTACAGTGAAGGTTACAGATAGCAACATAGAGAAGATAGGAGTAATTTTCTGCCTTAGATTTTACAAGTGCTCATGGTTGTTTTAATCCTTATTTTTTGATCATTAGGTTAACATTTTGCTAGCTGACTATAATTTAAACTTTTGATACTATTTCCAAAAGATTATGTTCWTTAGTAAAATGTTACAATTACAATTCTAATATTTTACTCAAATAAATACTAGAAGTAAATTAAAATATAGTTGATTTTCAAATTAATGCAGGATTGTTTATACCTGAGAGGACTTTATTTGATTTAAAGMTTATCTAATTTTGCTATCATTTGTTTCACCACTAAGCTTGGTTTAAAAAAGGATTACCTTGGCCAAATTTAGCAGTCAAGTGAAGACAGACGGGGTGATTTGTACCATGTCTCAAGTAGTGTTGAGCTGACACTGAATAAATCTGYCTTTTAACATTTAATGATCTTTGTTTCAATGCTTAAATACTCTGTAACTGAAGCACCACATAACGGCATAATAGTCTCACTTAAAAAACCTTCCTAGCCTGGTTTGCYTCAGGATCAAAAAAGAAAGGCATGCAGCTATTTAAATGCTGGGAAGAGAATTAGAAGAAACCATTTATTGCTTATTTCTTCACAGGAAGCCATTGAATGGAATATGATCTTTTTATACTTGTAAGGCAATTTTTGCTGGTATGTATTTTTCATTTTGCCCTTACTATCATGTCTGTTGGATTACCAATAAGTAAYAAGAAATCAAGAGGAGTTTCACATTAGTAGGATATAGTTTTGACAGTCAGCATGAAGAATATGAAGGGAAGTTGTAGGAARTTATCAACAGCCAAACAAATAGATGGAAAAAGCATAATAAATTAAGGTACATTAAACATTTAAAAAGCATTAAATGTATAATGACTACAGTTAGTGTAAATTCTGGCTGATTTTGAGCTGTGCAGGTTGGTTTGTCAGCCTTGGTCMAGCTATGAAGTCATGGAGCTCCATATTTAGCTGTATACATGGATGGTCTACAAACAGCTGCTCAAGCCGTGTGTAGAGCTCTAGAATTGATTGGATAATACATGCCCRTCTCTGGAGCTGGATATCCTTACGTCTTTGTTCCTGCAAAGATTGACAGCTCCCTCTGCTGTTCTAATCGTGAGGTGAATAAAGTCTGTAATTTTTCTGGAGACGGTKTTGGACTCCTGCAGTATGTCAATTAAAGGCTATAAAAGACTGACATGCTTTCAAACACTGGCTGGCATCCAAATGCCTGATGGCACCTTTAGGACACCTGCTTGGACAACCAATCTATTTCAAAACAGAGCTTGATAGCCTTATTTAAACAAGGTATGAGAATCAAAACCTTTTATTTTTTTTTCTCTAGGTTACTTGTTTTTTGGTTTTTTCCCCCAAGCTTTCTATTTCTGTTTGTACCCATCTGGTCTATTCACCACAGATGCAGACTTATGAAAGCTATGCTGCTTGGCAATTGAAGTCTGACCTAAGGAACTGATATTAAAGCACTGCATAAATGCCATAACATGTTACTCATCATTCTCCTTAAATCCAGAAATATCTTCCTAGTTTTCTCTGATTTTTATGTCATCATCATGTTTTTCTTTTAAGTATTTTGCAGTTCATGAAGTCAGATTGGTAAAGAAAATGTCTCAGTTTTATTTTTCTCATTTTTAGGCATCATTTGCTCATTCTTTATGATGAAATATAAAGGCTAAATTAGACTATATACTCCGTAAAAGAAAGCAGAAAAAGAGGGTGAGTGATGCATGTTCTTCAGCATGATTTTTAAGTTGTAATGATAAATAGTGGACTAAATTTCTCAATCTGCAAGTATCTGTGAAAGTTCAGATAGCTCTGAGYAAAAAGCCCCTATATTGATTGGTAATTTCTTTATCCAAACAAATCCTATGCAAAGAATAAAAAGACCATGATTCTAAATTTTGTCTGCTGACAAATTCACTGTATTTTTTTTTTTCTTATCAAACTCATATAATTACATGTCGTTTGAAACTTATTCAAGTACTCAGCAGACTCAGTAGGCTTATATTACCCCTAAAGACACCTCTACACAATGGACTTGCCATGTAAATACATTGTACTATGCATAAGATTTCCTGTACAGAAGTTTTGAAATAAAACTTTCGTCTACTATAAAAAACTAAAGATGCAGGTCAACTTTTTCAAAACCAAATGTCTGAACAATCCTTTTCAAGGCCTAGTTTAGCCTTTCATTACTTTATCATACAGAATCCTCATGACATTTCCCATAAGAGAAACATCAAGTAATTAGCTAAGAACCATTAACGTTTCTGTGAATTTTTTGACTTAGTGAAAATAAAAAGCAGAATGTTAATACAAAATACTGCAGACACAGGAAGGAGTTGTTGTCTTCCTGTSTTATAATCTCAGTCAATGAGTGTATCTGATAGTATATGCATTTGGAATATCAGTAATTTTGTTTTTTTGATAATTAGATCATTGTCCAAAATATTTCATGTTATTTGAAACATTATATGCAATTTCAAATTTTTCTTTTTGAGGTTTCTGTTTGAGGCTTTTTRTTTTGAGGTTTACAGTTGTTAACTGGGCATTCATGGGCTGGAGTATGTTAACCTCACAGTTTTGTTTCAACAGTGACTTCTACAAATGAGATACTTTGTAATTTACAGTGAATGACAAAAATTCTCCTTCTGGCTCCCTGCAGGGTTGATCTCCCCACTTGCTTTCTTGTGACTATAGACAGGTACACCAGAAGAAAACAATATCAAATATGTTAAAGATTTGCCTGCTGCCTTAAACATTWCTGCTTCTGAAGGATGTTTATGGGCAAACTCTGTATTTATTGAAGACATTTTGCCCCCAAGCACAGCCACTGTTTACCAAGCAAGKTTTCTCAGTACTACTGCATCTCAGTGATGTCCTAACAGAAATGCTAAGTTCTCATATCTAAARTAATTGTCCCTTTCCTAAAGGGAAAAGATAATCAGTGAAAGCCAAAACCTTTTGCCGTGCATTGCAAAAGGAAGAGATTTCACAATTATTATTAAACCAGAGCAGTTCTATTCTAATGAAAAAAAAAAAAAGTATTTCCTTTTGCTGATGTGTCTTCTTTTTGTTTTTAAAAATTACTTTCAGGAAAAAGATTTATTTTTGTCAATAAGTTTAATWACTTCTATAAATGTTAAAAATGCTGCATTAACCAAATAGCTGAATTCCCAGAACACGATTTTATATTCTTCACTCTACAGCAGAACTTGGGAAGTTTAAAATACGTTATGCTCCATATATGCTTTGTGTCTATATCTGTGCACTGAGTGTATATGCACAGCCACTTACACATGTACATTCTTCACTAGTGGCACTGCACAAATTCCCTTCCATGCTTTAGTATTTTGGAGACATCTCTTGTATGGACCTGTACAGTGTAAACTCAAGCTGTGGACTGGCTCAGTGCTGAACCAGTGCTCGATCAAATTAAATCAGCATGGTTCACATCGAAGAAAGCTGATTGGAAATGATGTCAACATGGTACTACAGCTCTGACATTCTTTCCCAAATTTTAATTGATAATTTAATAAGTCTATGCTGTGCCATTATAGCTTGTGTTAGACTTTATTATTGCTTTAGGCTGTCCATGATAAAAGTGTTTTAACCTACTTCCTTAAAAGGAAAGAAAAACATGCACAGATGTTTCTTCTACTCTTCATCTCATGGTATGATGAAGTTAAATTTTACAACACTTTCTACAGTTCTGCACTGTATTTTTCCTGCTGTAGTCTCTTTAGATCACACCTCAGGACAGGATCTTATGCAGTGTTTCTATTTTATGAATGCCTATTTATCCAGTGATACCGAGTGGTTCTAAACCCCAAGTGAGAGAGAGCATTATACCTTTCAGTTATGATCCCTGTAACCCAAAATGCATCACTTTGAATTGTCTATTTAACACCTAGTTCTGCTTACCCTGTTTTTGTGTTAACTAGTATTTTCACAGTACAAATATCTGCCGGTTCCTCCTTTCCAATATTGTTTCATTCTACTAGACATTTTATTTTTTTTCTTTTACATGATTTTTGCTGTTGTGTTGTGAGATTAACTTGGGCTTTATTCTTTTCATTGATAAGGCAGCATTGCATAGTAATTTTTAAGTAGGCATTGTTAGCAAATCCTTTCTTCTCAAAAGTATACATTTGCTGCATTATACACTCTCAGCTAATGTCAATTTGCATCCATAGTTTACCATTATTGCTGTGTCACTATTATGGGATTAACCTGATTTCTATTCTGCAGCGTAACTCTCATCAAGCCTTAGGGTCTGCAYAAGCTACCCATTAATCAAGTTTTTACAAGAACCTAACAAATCCTCTTTAATTTGTAYCCGGTTCAGTTTTATAAAATGTGAGGTGGCCAGTTATACATGCATAATGTTGCAACCTTTGCAACTCTTTATTAATATAAATTTATTTTGAAGTGCATTTGGGACTGCTAACAGAGAGATCACATAAATGCAAATGGGGATAACTGCAATATGTAACATCAGTATTTGAATTTTTTAGCAATTTATTTCTAATTTAAAGAAATAAACATATTAAACCAT
>NW_026623426.1:1259730-1275920 GCF_030028575.1 Malurus melanocephalus
TTTTTTTTTTTTTTTTTTTTTTTTTTTTTTTTCTTTTTTAATAAGGAAGGGCATTTCAAAGTTCCCTGAATAGAATATTCCTGCTTTTATTGTCATTTTCTAACACAGAGAAATGCATGCACATATGCGTTTTGGATCTTGTCCTACTTTCCCTAATACCTCTATTCGAAGTTGCAACATTCTCTTCTGTGTTTTCCTCCCATTTCCTTATTATSCTGGATACAGAGACAAGGCAGTGGAGTTTTCATGGCTGTTTATCCAAAAACGATTTGACATCACAGCCATGAGTGCAGTGGGGGTGGGAAGCGGTCTGGGAGGGGCCAGGAGGCTGCATTGTAAACAGAACCTTGTGTTTTACCCTGTTGACAGGAGGGGAGTGGTGTTGTGACCCTTTCAAAAGAGGAAATGGAAACCCAGAGGGTGTTMTTTGTACCCAACAGGGTCACCGTGGGTAGGTCCCTGAGGCACATCCCTGGAAATTACATTTTGCAGTTGGGAGCTGCTTCAAAGAGGGTTTCAAGGCACCTTTGACACTTGCTTTTTGCAAATTACAGGGAGAGGGAGAGGGACTGGAACAGGTGCAGGGACAGGGAGTGGTAGAGGAACAGGGACAGGGACAGGGACAGGGACAGGGACAGGGAGAAGTACAGGAAGAGGAAGAGGGTGAAAGGAGAGCCTGCTCTGGGCCCACTTTTTTGCTGTTGCGCCATGGAGAAAGAGAACCCGTGAACTCACACCACCATCATAGGAGTGGGCATTTTGGCAGCTTAACAAAAAAACCCCACAAAAATAAGYGCAAAACAACAAAATCCAAAGTAGCAATGATCAAAAGGTAAACTTTCTGTTTACAGAGGTATCATTATGATAAAAGAGAATTTGTGAGAATATACCAATTTGTGGTAATCCATGACTGTGGCACAAGAGACAATCCAAAATTTTCTACATATATTAAATTTTAAGAAACTTGCCTATGGCAAAGTGTTTGCAAAAGACTGTATTAAATGAAGACTGGTATTTCCCATAGCAAAAGAACATATGCCYAGCTGCAATAATGTTAATATTCACTTACAAAGCAGAAAAGAGTGTATATATACAATGTTACAGTGTAGAAAGAAAAATTTGTTAATGGATGGTTGATTAGGTATTGTGGACAGTAGAAAAATTCACAGGGTTGTAAGCTTCTTAATAATGTTGTGAATGTCATGTATTATTCCATTAATAATTATGTGTGATAACTAGGAAGAATAAAAAGACATACAGATTGTGCATTTGTTTTATGTAAAATGGATTCTTTTTATACTTCACATTTGTTAACTATTACTGCAGTATTAAATGCACCTTGACTTGTAGATGGATTAAAATARAAAAAAAAAAAATCCCATAATACTGATATTGCACTTAGTTAAGTTTCTTAAACATTGTGTTTGCTTTCTTTTTCAAAAATCTGAGATAAATGAGGAGACAGAAGTAAAGACGTCACAGACATTGATGAAAAGTGCCTGCCAACTTCCCACATTCTCATTGGGGGAAATACCCAGGGAAAATGTCCTGACAAATGTTACAGGGGACAAAGGATGTTGATTAAGGAAATGATGGAAAGACATTTCAGAGAGATCTCCAAATGTATGCAAGGAAAGACAGCTACAGACCTGGAATGTTACTTGCCAAGACAGTGGGAAAGTGGGAAAGTGTCTGTCACCAAATGCAGGTGAGAGCAATGAATGGTGAGGGGGAAACAGCTCTTCAAGGGACTCCTCATYTCAAAAATGCAGTTTCAGACACAGAGCATCGTGTTACCTTTTCATGATTTACAGGACAGAACAACATACGGTGGAGAAAACAGGGTTGAGGATATGAACTATGATTTCCCAAGGATTTTTTTTCAATATGCTCAAACAACAAATGACATCCTTCCAGGGTCTTAGTGACCTTTGGATTTTTTTTTTTTTTTCCCTTTCCTTACTTTTCTAAAAAGCCTTTCAAGATAGCAAGGCAGCAAGTCTCAATCTGTGGAGGAAGGTTGAAATACTTATTTCGGGAACACATTGGTTCTTGTCAGGAAAATGCCTTTAAGTGCTATCACTATATCAATTTCCTCTTTTTTTCATCCTCTGAAAATTTTGTGAGATTAGGGTTCATTCATCCCATTCCTGCAGACTGTTGACAGCAGATTTAAAACCAGATTTCAGGAGCAAATAGATTGATTTTCAAAAGAGCTTTAGACACATAAATGCTAGTGTTTTTTCTAAATGATATTTTTCTGATTATTAATGTTCATTTATAAATTTTTGTAAAAAATCTGTGTTAAGTGCTATAAATGAGAACGCTTTTTGTTTTCTCCTTTTTTTGTCATCCAATGGCAATTTCAAGACTCTATGTGTAATTTATTAATTTGTATTAATTTAACTAAAATTGCCTCAATGTGTATTGAGTTAGACAGACACTGATAGGGACCCTAACATGTGTCACCTATTTGCAATGGAAGAAGCTTCAAAGAAAACTGAAGAGACATTAGACTTCACAACTATGTGCTGAATGTTGAAAAACCAGAGTATAAGTAGGAACAAAAGCTCTTATTCTGAGGGGAGGATTTATCTGGCTTAAAAAAAAAATTAAAAATAATGGACATTGCCTAAAAGAGATGGAAAAAGTTATATATTCCAGAAAAGAAACCATTAGCAGAAATGTTTTTGAATACTGAAAATTGATTTGTTAATAACCGAATATTGTAGTAATGTGGTTAAAGAAATCAACTATAGTAGTGACATGCAAGAATTTAATTTTTTTAATCATTTTTGGAATAATTTGTCTCCTATTTAAATATCAAAAGTCACCTTTTGAGGGAGGCATCAGGATACACTATGTTACTCTGGTTGTAATATAAACTTTTAAGAGATGGTCAGAGTATACATTAGGATATGTTATGTCTCCTTTCTGTCTCCTGCAGGTTAAAAACAACGTGCATTGAATTTCTGATCACTGGCTACCCTCTCTCTCATATAAATATAAACAGAAGCATCTTTTCTTGATAAAAGCACAATCCACAAGGATTTAATGTGGGTCTAGTATGATGAATCCACTGAGATATCCAGCAAAGGAAGAAACAGAGAAGGGATATTTAGCAATTAGAATGTTAACACTTCCTTATTGGACATTTTTATATCTTCTGTTTCTATTCTTAATGCAGCTGAAATTCTGAAGGAGAATAAATCTCCAGTAATGTGTCTACTTTATGTGGCATCTCATTTTGTGTTCCAGTACCTTACAAAGRTACTTAAAGTTAGTATTTTTTAAATTGATGAAGGGGATCTGGGGTTATGGGCAAGCTGATTATCTCTTTGTTTAATTTTATTTTAAGCTAACATGCAGAAACATGGAAAAAAAAAAACCCTTCTGTTTTTTTCAGAAGGACAAACTGCCTTCCACCGGCAAGTGTTAATTATGACAAAAAGTGAGGAAAAATGTTCCTGTTCTAGAACCTGTGTCTAGATATGCAAATATCATATGACTGGGAAGAATTTGAAATAAATAATATGTTAAAAAAACTAATAAACCCCTACACCCTCCAAATTGTTTAGTTTTATAATTCAAGAAGRTTCTGCCCTATGTGGTATAATTTTTCCATTAAATCTTTCTGAAAAATGTTCAGGTAGGTACAAATTTATGAAGTTCTTAAATACTGATCTRTTGCAATGATGTTCACGGCTTCAGCCTACAACCTGTGACCCTTGCTGGTAGATGCTTTACAAGAGCAAAAGGGAGGCACCAATTAACAAATTTAAGCTTATATATATTTATATTTCATTTTTTATTCATTAGAGATGAGAAATAAGATTAAGTAAGGAGCTTGGAGCCGGACCAAAGAAATAAAGTTTATTGAAAACACAATTTKCTATTTGACTTAGTGCTGTGCCCCAGTCCACTTGGTGGGCTCAGGGGAAGGTTGGTTGATGCACTCTGGGTGGTGTGCAGGAGWAACAATAAAATTCTCAGGAGTTCAATAATAAACTTTAGCTTGCAAACTTTAAAATACAAAAGTRAAAATAGGTACTTGGCCAATTTTAAAAAAAACATCCATAGTAGAGGCACTTCACAAACTTTAACTTAGGTAACTTCATCCATCTTTAACTTATCCCRGCACAACAAGGCAGTTAATGAGGCATTGACTGGAATATATTAGTCAGCTGTACAACATATTTTGAGAAGAAGYTTGGAAAAGAAAAAATGAGAAAAAAAGAAAGAAAGGATAGTGGTAGATATCACCACCTGTGGGTCCAGAGATGAGACTTGACCGCTGCAATTTTGAAGTCRCCTGTTGGTAAAAGTGTTGGTCATAGTCTTTATCCATCCAGGGTATGGAAAGCCCAYGAAACTACAAAATCTAATGGGTTAATATACACTCAGGACAGATGGGAACACCCAGGTACCATGGGAATTTTAACTGCCTCATGTAACACTGTGGGTCACCTGCAGTCCTCTGGTGGAAGGCCCCAGAAATGAGTCTGGGTATACTTCAGGGGTCTTCGATGGCTTATGGCACCTTCTAAGACACAACAGCTGCCTCCAGTGTCACCATCTGCATAGCTGAGCCAATTATTTGTACTTCCATTTGCTCAATTTTCATTTTTGTAGCGCTCTATCACAAATGTCCTCAGCAGTTTTTCTCTCAGCTGTAGAATCCTAGATAACTTAATTATCCTTCACATGAAACCATTCCATAGTTTTGAGCATCTTCAATTTTGTCTCTGAAAATTATACAAAGAAACTTTTGAAAAGGGGTGTAAGCGTTGCACTCAATATTCAAAAAGACAAAAAAAAAATTTTAAACTGTCACAGTGAAGTCTTCTGTTTCCAATCTTTTCCTAATCATCGATTTCACTTGCCTTTTTTTTTTTTTTTAATTATTATTCCTGCTCACTGAAACTTACATTTTCAAGGAAAGAATCATTACATTGCCAAGAGTTTTTGAGTGACAACAGTAAAACAGAGATGATCACTTCCTACAGAAAATGTTTAGACTTCTTGGCCAATCCATTAAACTGAATTTAATTTGCGATTTCATTTTCCAACCATTTAACTTTTAAGTTTCTTTCATCCTGAAGAAATTAGTGTCTAACTTGAAGCAAGTTCAAGGTATCACAGTTTTCTAAGGAAGCCTCTCAACTTCCTTGCTTGCTCTTTTCAGTTCTCATAGACGAAGGTACTTCTAAGTAAAACCTGACATGGTGACAAGCAAAAGTAGTCTAGGGTGATCTTAGTAAAGAAATCAAAAAGCTTTTGCCAGATTTCTTGTTAAAGTAKTCTTGATTGGAAGAATTATTAGTCCATGCTTCTCTTAAGCTGCAAGTGATATATACAGTTCAGGACTGCTCACATGTGAGGAAAGAATGCCATGATTCTCACCCTGTGCATTATTATTATTATGAAGTCTATTATTATTTAGGAATGTTTCCACCTCATTTTTTAACATTACAAATATACTAGGGATAGAGTTAGAGTGTTAGCTCCACAGTATCAGTTCAATATRGCTAACTGCTACTGTTGTTATAAAAAGCTTTTGCTTAAACATTACATGCCAGGCTTTAAAAGAAATTATAAACTATATTTCTATTCAACTCAGGAGAACCAGAATTGATACAAGATGATCCTAAGCACTGGTTTAGTGAAATAATAAGACATGACAACTGTTCCCCTACACTGTGCCCAAATTCAAAGGGCTCTCCACCCTTTCTGTTAGGAGGAACAGTCCTAAACCTAGCATGAAATAGGGAAAATCAGATAGTTTTGTGCATACAGGTTTTACTGCTCTGGTTTTCATACAGGTTTTACTGCTCTGGTTTTCAGACTTTGGGTATATCTTTTTCCATGTTACTTCCCCCCCTTATTGTGAGATATATGATTGCTCATTTATCACAAACATAAATTTATTTTTCCTATGCAGGCTGTGTCCAGTTTAGAAAAGTTGTAATACTTTTTTTTTTTTTTTTCCACTGGACCCATTTTTTTTTTATGCAATTATTCTTTATTATTTCTGACTATGAGGAGAGGAAATTATTCCACAATACCATGACAGATATAACAGCTTAAAGGCTACGTGTTTTCAATAGGAATTCATGAAAAATGAACCCTAGTTAAGTTTCTGCTATCATTTTCATGTATTACTCACAGATCTTAGTCATCAGCTTGTGAACATCCACAGCAAAAATRTATGTGTGGAAAATGAAAGCCTTTACAGCTAAAGCCCAAGTGACAGATATTCTTGTAATGAAATGAAAATTGAGAGACTTTACTGGATTTTAGAAGTGATGAAAGTGAATATTTGAAGTTAAATTCCTTGCTAATATAACTCCAAAGGATTTAGTGGACTTCTGCAGACGATTTGTCTCTTAATCTACATAAGCGCTTTCAGTAGGAATGGAACTMAACCACYGAGTAAAATAATGAAACATTTTTAATACTGAAAACATATAGTGCTTATACAAATTAAGGGTCAAATATTTGGGGTCACTTTCCATTTGGATTTGAAATGAAAATTTGAATTTATTTTAATGAAATATATTTTGAACAAATATTATGAAAACCACACAAAATTTTAATGAAAGAAAAATAATATTAAAAAAACACCTTCAAAATTTCTAATAAAGATCACACTTAAAAAAATTTAAAAAAATAAATAAATAAATAAGGATAACTCCTCCACAAGTTTTTAGCCAGTCTGGGTGAAAAGGCATTTAAAATCCTTTCTTTCTTGCTTACCACACTTTCCTGACACTACACAGCATCTTCCAGTATAGTAGCAAGCTGCACAGGAAGAGATGTTCCAGAATAAGTAGTCAATACAAAGTCTGATGAATATAAAATGCATTCCTTCATTCGCTGGCCAAATGCTGCAAGATACAATATTTGCCTTGCAGCTCAAGATGCTTTACACATTAAGGCCAGTGGCTTTTTATTTTTTTAAAAATATAAAATCTATGCATGTGCATACATGTAAACTAATTATCCAAAATAACACTTTATTTATTAAGTTTTGATCATTTTATTTGAAAAAAAAAAATTTTGGGAAGCAAAATCAAAAATCACTCATCAAATCACTCATTACTCTAATGATCCTTAATTGTTATTGTCTAGYGATGACAGGATTTTCAGAGACTACTGCAAGACAAGCTGTATATTAGGTATAGAGAATTCCATGAGGTCCAGCTTGCTGATCAATAAATACTCCTTTGTTATGGCTCTGAGTTAAGTGAATAAATTTATTGATTTGAAAAATATGTGCTCTTTCACATTCATAAGAGTAATTGGATGCCATACTGTCCAAGAGATAAGATGAGATAACATGCAAAGAAAGTATTTTACTCTAATGACTGYAAAAATGTTCCACACTTTTTCCCATGTTCAGCAATAAATTCAGAGTCTTAAAGAGAATTTTGYAAGGTTTCTTCTTTTTTCTAACTCTTATTGTTGTGAATACTCATTTTCAAGAGAAAAGAGGAGGAAGACTTGATACACCTTGGACAATTTTGATCCCAAATTTTGCATTATTATTTCCTGCCAAGAAAAAGGGATATTAATGAAAAATCATTCATTAAAAAAAAAAAAAAATTATATTCCTGTTAGAGTGATGTTTACCTATACACATGCATATACAGATACATAGATGGAGTATGTATGTACATTTAGTACAATCTTTCAATGTTCATTGGAAAACAATATAGTGCGAAAACATTTCTGATTAATTAATTTTTGGAAAAATATAATGGATTTGGTACCTTCCTTCCAGTGTAAGTATAATACTGTTAAGATTATATGATGGGAGTACATAAAAAATGTGGCATTTGAATCTTGGTCAAAATATGATACCCTTTAATTTAAACAGCCAGATGAAGAACCATAGAATGAAAAAAAAAAAAAAAAATCATCAAGATTGGGTACAAACTTTTAGTCCATTATCAAGTCTGTCCATCAAACTAGCATGACCATCACATTCACCACTGAACCRTGTCCTCAAGTGCCATATCCACACCTTCTTTGAACACTACCACTTCCACCCCTTCCCTGGGCAGCCTGTTCCAATGCTTGACAACCCCTKCTATGAAGAAATTTTTCCTAATATCTAATCTAAACCTCCCCTGGAACAACCTGAGGCCATTTACTCTCATCCTATTACAGATCACCAAACCGCACCTTGTCCCTACTTTCTCTCAGTAAGAAGCAGTAATTCAGAKTCATGARGTCTCACCTGAKCATCCTTTTCTCCAGGATAAGCATTGCCAACTCCCTGAGTTACTCCTTACAAGACTTTTACTCCAGACCCTTCACCAGCTCCATTTGCCCTGCTCTGGACATGTTATCATGCCTTGCTGTCCTTCTTGTAGTGGGGGACAAGACACATACAGGAAAAATTGACTATTTCAACATTTATAGGACCATTCTATTGAATATCTTGTTTTAAAAGATGACAAAATCAAAAGGGTAATCTAGAAGTTTGCTAATAATTTTTAAAAATAATTTTAATCTTAATAGTAAAATCTGAAGAGATAGGAGAAGATAAGTTCAGAAGAACATAAGCCAAATAAAACATATTTAATAACTGATAACTTCTTCACAGACGTCATGCAGATTTAAATGATATGATTTTTTAAAATTTCACTATTAAATTCTGGTAGAAGGTTACATAAATACTAGAAGATATTCTTCAAATGTGAACACAGGAAGTTACCTGAGAATTGCATATACAACATTTTTTGCTGTTTCTGTTGAATTAGTATCCTGTAAGAGAGGAGAAAAAAACTAAAGTAAAACAAATGAACAAACAACAAAAAAGAATCAAAAATCAAAACAAAAATACGAATTCTAGAGAGAGAAAGAAACAACACAGTGTTAATGAGATTCAAACAATAAAGTTATGATGGACTGCAGATAGAAGAAAAATGCTAGTTTCTCTGCATTATAATAAGTGAGATCACAATTTTKATGAGCACACCAGAGGGACAGTTTTTGCTCCGCTTTTACAGTGAATGAAAGGAAACAAAATGAGCAGTTTTATATTGAACATTTAGTGACAGATGATGCATCCTTTGAGATTAACAGTAGAACAATGGGGAAGTAGATGCTTACATGGCAAGAGAAGTGCTACAATATAATTTCAAGGAAAGACAGATATAAAGTGTAAATTATTAATAACATTCATTTATACCTTAGAATCAAATTTTCTCATTTAGAATTTTAATAGTGAAGTATTTTTGTGCTTAAATAATTATAATAAAGGGTAGAAAACACAGGAAGGGAAAAAAACCCACCTCATTCTGCCACTCATCCCCATATTTTCCAGTTCATACATGAGAAAGATTCTGGATTTTCACATGTGTGGAAAAGTCTCACTTTAGTAAGGATAATATGGATACAAAATGGTACCAATTGGTTTTTAAATTAGCTCATTAATGTTTTAAGCTAGATAATAAAAAATGTTTGCATAGTAGTTGTCAACAGATGAGGACAATATCATTATACACAAAGAAAAACTCCACAGGTTACAAATACTGCTTGTCATAAAAATTCTACAAAATATATTGAACCAGTATTTCCAAGAAAAACAAAATAGTTATTATTAAACAATTAAGGMATAATAGAATTATTTACCAACTCACTACAAAGACATCATATCTCTGCTCTAGAATTAGCCATTGAGCCCAATAATTTATGGATTATTTCACTTGGCCAATATAATGCTAAAATATATGAAAAATAAAAARAGAATATATGAATACTTGAAATACTGATTGAAGAAACTGAGTGAAAAATAGTGAAATAGCACTAGTCAAAACTCTGATATTAAGAAGGACATTAGGAAAAGACTAAACTTCAAAAGTAATGCAGTGACTTTCTTGTATAAAAGTGAGGGAAAGCTTTGAACATGACAGAGYTGTTTTTAATAAATGGCATTGCAAGAAATATTATTGAAACAGCTATTTAATTGACATCCTTTTAAAACGTCRGGAAACATGGGTGGAAAAACATGAAATGGGAAAATAGATATGAGAATGATATGAAAACTCTTTTACAGCAAGATGATTAGGGAAATTATTAACTTTTTTTTACTTTTTAGTGTTTAAGGAATTTATAATGAAAAAGTCATTTCACCTATCATCAGTGTGGTGTTGCTTCTGAGGTAAAATAAGGCTTCATTTTAATAATATAAGAAGTGTTATAAATCAATCCCACCTAATGACTTTGACATATAATCAAACAATTCACAGATGAAACTGAAGAGAAATATTTCACCTTCAAGAGGTGACTATATCTCAGATTAGGTGAAATTATTCAGATTTTGATGTCTCTGTGTAACTAAATGGTAGGTTTCATTTGTATCAATATAATGGAGATTACTTTACCTCTCTACCTTAAAAGCACATTGTAATAGTTCAATACAATTCCAAAGAATAGTGCAGCACGTTGCAGAAAGGTGTTAACCTGAAAATTACTATCAAGTCTCAATTTTAATTTAGTGTCTTTACCCAAGGTTCTTGAAGGCCATTGATAACTAAACAGTTGCAGGGACTATAGCAGTACAAGGTATTGGATACCCAAATTGTAACTATGAATACTGAATTTTGTCTGAGATTCCAAGCTAACACACTTTAAATATTTTATTGCTCCTTGAAGAAAGAAAAAGAACAGGTTCAACATAAAGTCAAAAAACATGAGCCATTAATGCAAAGGTGAAGATGAACAGAAATTTGGTTGCTAATAATTTTTACAGGAAAAATAGTTGTCCAGTTGTGTGCCACTCATAATATAATGGTGATAAATATAAATATTTTTGGCATTTAAATTCAACAACATGTTACAAAATGTTAAGCTGGCTGGAGCGTGCTGCTACTAATATCAGGGTTGGGGGTTTTATCCCTGTGTTGGCCATTCACTTCAGAGATGGACTTGATGATYCTTGTGGGCTGTTCCAATTCAAAATATTCTGTGAATACTCTGTGAAGTAAAATTAAGTATTGAATGCTGTCCTAGAAAACCAAGCCTCGGGCAAAAGGCATAAAGTTCTCAGATTTGCAAAATGTTCTATGCGGTATTACATATTACTGAGAGGCCATAACCTTATTCATAGGTTGCATTTGAAAGTTGTCCTCTCTGGTTGTGCAGTGACTACCACTTGGCTTGTTTACTGATTGACAGGGAAGTATGCCACTAGCTCAATCACCCACACAGATGAGAGGGCTGCAGGAATGGAAATAATAAATTAGGTTGACCTGCAAGAGCTGCAGGAGCCAACTAGACTGTGAAAATAAGATTCATATGAATTACAATACATTTCTGGTGACTTTCTGAAGGAAACTCAACAGGAGAGTTCCACTTCTTTAATTCAGTTGTTGTTAGGACTGAGTAGCAATTCTGAACTTGTGAAATCTTTAAAATTTTTCTTTTGCTATACAACAATACTTAAAATTGTAAGCATTTAGGAAGATTGGGTCAAAAGGTTATTTTCTGTATGATTCCAATTGATTCTAATTTAAAAAAAAAAAATCTACTCTAAGAAACAGCATAAATTTTCTGTATAAAGGAGAAAAACAGATTTTTTGGGAATTTTTTAATTAGCAATCCTGTTTCTTGAAAAGGGTATAGTGACTACTTTTAAAGCATTTTAAGCAGAAGGGTAGTCACTATGGAAACAAAAGATGATATCAGGTTAATGAATTAAATCACATCCTGGTGACATAAAACTCCCCATTCTACACCTTTTAATGCTTTCATCCATATGATATTTCAGAATTAGAAGTATGAGGTGAAAAGTAAACTCTTGCATTAATTTGGAGCTTTTAGGTAATAATATAATTATAAAAATATTTACTTTAGCTGCAATATCTGAAAAAAAAAAAATCCTTGTTAGACAATCTTATTAATCTTAAAAAAAACAGTGCCTGAAAATATAATGCTTAATCTTTGCACTTGCAATCAAATTCCAATTAAACAACCTTGCTTAAACGACAATCTTAACACAAATTCTTAGCATTGTACTGATAAAGAGATTTTCAAGTGATCATGACAACAACCAGCATGCATAGAATAAAGTTCCCTGKGATCTAACACAAAATGAGTCACTCAGAATCTCTGGAAAAGATATGGGGTAGCTGGGAAAGAGCCATGTTTTTATGTTACATGGACACTGATTTAATGATTTGCAGCCTATCAATAAAACCCAACTGATGTTTACTTTTTTTTAAACTGATGTTTACTTTTCTATATATATATCACTATGTATATCAYTGTATGTAACTTACACCAAGAGAGTAACATATATATTACCTCTTGCTGAAAAGCTTTCTATAGAAATATTGATCACATTGATGCTAATTTCTGTCTCTTTCTGAACCATCACATTGCTTAATGTGAACATAGGATAAATAATAAATCATCAAACAACTCTTTTATTATTGTCTTGCATGGGATAAATTTAATAAGGTGAGTTATGAACATGTTACATGGCTACATTTTCAGCAAATTTCCAAACAGTAAATAAGAATGTCATGTGATGAAAAGATATTTACCCTTTCGCCTGCAGGAAAATTACGCTCTTTTGTATTATCTCAGGCATAAACTTTAGAAGTGGAAAAYGAGACATTCTGCTTGCTCGGATCCATAGCCACACAACACACACACACTTCTTTATTTGCTTCTTTCTTTCTGGGTTGGTAAGAATTCAGGCTACTGTTTGTATTATCTACTTCCCTGTGATTGATTAGCAAATGTTTCTGTTCCCAACTCTGTATTTTTGTTTCTCTAGTCTAGTTAAAAAACATTGCTCAACAGTAAATTATCCTGTCTGCAGGGAAAGAGGCTTGGAAAAATGAAGCCAGAGCTATTGCAATTATTTATACTGGCTCTTTTCCTCAGTAGCCTTAAGAAATATTTCAAAATTGACTAAAAATCCTTCACCTCAAAGGTAACTCTTCTTATAGATTAGAAACAAGTGATTTAGTTCCTATGTATTGTCATCATAAATATTACTCATGGGTTTGAAATCCRTTATAAAGATTGCTGGAGAAAATCAACTTCTGAGTCAGATGAGTCCACATTTGCTCAGATATGACGCCCATTTTCTTCTTAAGTGGACTCTCCAGAAGTCCCTCAGAGAAACTGTCAAATCTGTTGGAAAACATARGATTGTTTGACAACAAAGTGTGAATAGTTTCTGAGGAATTAGAATAACATTCAGGCACTCCACTGATAACTGTTACTACTGTCTGAGTCAGAAAAAAAGGCATATATATACAAGAGTTTTCACTCATTCCTTTTCCTAAGTACTTGCTGCTATTTAAGAAGATGTTTTTGTAGTCACACTGGAAAGCTGCAAACACCGTGACTCAAGTCATGTCCCTTTAGCCTTCTGGAGTGCCTCTTTGTCTGTTCATAAAGAACCTTTTCAAAGAAACTTTCTCTCAGAGGTTTTATAGAAGCTTCCTTCAATTTTGTACTGCAGCTGTCATTTTCAAAATGCAAATGGCTGCATTTTGAAACTATATTTCTATTTCTGCTTTCCATGTTCTAGAATTTCTTGAGTGTAAAATTGTATAATAATCTTCATTAATTTAGCTTATAGTTTTGTTAACACTGAAATACTGCTATTTAATAATGTCTTTCTAAATTATTAGAAAGATTCCAGATCATACCAGTATTGAATTCAACAAAATATGCTTTTATAATTCTGTAGAAACAGATCCAGAACTTGCTCTTTTAAACTTTTTATATTTTCTGGTTTGTTACTGAAACACTGGCAAGGTTAAGAAGGAGGAATATTTCCAAATATATTGACTACCCTATGGCACTATATTGCTCACATAGCACAAGAGATGGAACTAAACAGTGAAAAATCACGTTATGTTTATCACCGGTATCTCCCTGGTAGCTGTACCTCATTTCCTCCTATATCAGTGTTGTTGCTTGGAAATCTGCTTCACCCAAAGGAGATAAAAAATACATTTCAGCTTGTTTGGAAATTGCATTTCTCATAAAATCATGGCTCACTGTTACGTAGAGTTACCTTATGTAACTTAGGAAGGAATGGATTCTCAAAGTCTGCCTCGATCAAGATGAATCTCTCAAAAAGGTAAGTCCAAGTTCCCATTTTAGAATAAAATGAACTGAATGAAATATCAAACTGGAAATCAGTTTGTTTTCCTTGTGTTTATGTGGTGAGGTTTTGTTAGCAAGACAGACAATGAGGATCTGCAGGGGTGGCTCCTGGGGACAAGAAACAAAAAGCTTTCTTGCACTTCTAGACAGAGCAAAGAGGTTCTGCTGCTGCTCAGAGCTGCATGTGTTGGGAGGAAGGGAGCTCAGGGGTGAGGGAGTGAACTGCCTGTCACCCTACACCCCTAGAACCTGTATCCCAGCCCTGCAGGGTCTGCCAGTGGTGGCACCCTGGAGCCATGGCTCCACTCTTTCCTAGCCCAGCTCCAGAGTGGCTGAACGACCAGAAATTCACCTGGGACAAGGGCAAGGGGAGAGCAGGAGACCATCATACTTTTCTAGACTCTACCCTCTTCCTGGAAGTTCTGTCTGGAGACCACTGGGACCCAGGAGTTCCTAGCTATAAGTGTGTTTTTCTATATATTTCCTGTCTTTCTCTCTTCTGAATCCCTCTGTTGCAATATTTGAAGTAAATTTAAGTAAACTAACATCAAACAGCCTTAAAGTTTGCTAAGTTGAATGCTAAGCAGTTTATGTTGATTTGGTTTTGTATTAAACCTTTTGCCAAAGTTCCCTGACTTTTCTAAATTTTCCAGGAAGGCCTTTTATGTTGTTTTGACATCTTGAGAATATCTTRTCTATATTTCCTCTGTGTGTCCAACTCGGGGTACACAAACCATTATACGCCCTTTCAAATGTCTTGTCAAGTGAGTTGACTGGGGCTTTACAAACCTCTSTTCCCTACCCCACTCTCCACCATTCTGGGAGAGGTTGGCAGAAGAATTAGCAGCAAAGGGGTGAATTTGAACTTGCAAAAAGGTGGGGTGAGGGAGGACTTTTTTAGGTTTGGGGCTTTTTATTTCTTGATATCCTATTCTGTTGTTAATTGGCAATTAGTTAAACTGATCTTCCCCAGGTGCATTCCTTTTTGTCTGGAATGGTAACTGCTGAATGATCTCCCTTATCTGCTCCTCTCCTGATACACAAGATTTCATTTTATTTTTTCCCCCCACCTTGCTGGAGGGAGGGAGGGAGYGAGGTCTGATGGGCACCTGCAATCAGCCAAGGTTAACCCACCACTAGTCCTTTCAGAGTCAGCTGAAAACAAAGTGAACAACTGAAAACAAGCAAGTATAGTAAAATGAAAACTATGTTGTTCTGATAATTATGTAATTTGCCATCAAATTTAAACAATACTTTCCCACAGCAATCTGAGATATATTCACGTTGCGAAAGTTACCCATAAGCAGTTTGCATCTTCMTTAAATTTCTGAAATGCCAATATACTTTTACTTTTTTTATTAAATATATGTTTTACGTAAGTGTACTATAAATTATCTGGCACCCCACCTAAGGCTAAATTTAACTCTTGTAAGTGGTTATTGAACAGTAGCTACCACAGGGAATGGACAGGCTGACTCAAATCAATTTCCTGTTTTTCAGGGTACTGTAGTCTATATTTAATATATTTTGTATAATAAATATGACAGTTCAAAAAATACTTCACCAGACCTACATCTTATTTGAGCAGTTTCTCACAATAGTTCTTCCTTAATGATTCTTTTTTCCCAAACATTCTAGTTACCACAACACATTTTCTCGATTAACCACTAATTTAAGTTCAATGTTCTTAAATGCAAGTTCTCAAAGTAAGTCCTATTATAGGCTAAATTTCTGTTTATGCAGGATTGCAAAACTGCAATACTACTGAGCCAAGAAGATTCCTTGAAAACCAGACTGAATAAGTAGCACTGGACAGTCAGTTCTACAATTGCCCTGGCTTCCCTGGCTGACCTTTCTCACTCCACAAAAAGCAGTACAGCACTGTTGTGGTTTTCTTTAACCTGCATTCCTCTTGGGAACATTTGATGGCTCTGCTGGAGCTTTATTTGGTGTTCTTAGCTTTAACACACTGATTTACTTGTTTATTTTGTTTGCATTGCTGACAATACTTTGTTTTGTCTTGTTTTGTTGTTTTTTTGGTTTTGTTT
>NW_026623426.1:1276550-1285627 GCF_030028575.1 Malurus melanocephalus
TTTAAGATTTTCCCTAAGTAAAACAGTAAACAGCCTGCTTTTAGTATAAGCCAAACTTCCAGTCTGAATAAGTACAGAAAAATGCTTTATCCAACAAAGGTCTSTCAGGACATGGTCCTTCTTCTGCAGTACAGTGTACTTTGAGGCAAAACCCTGGACAATACTTCTAATCTTTTACACAGTGACATGGGTTGAATATACTCACTATACCCTCCATTACTTCAAGTAAATAGTTTGCCACAYTCAGGTTGCTTGGATTTGAACCATTAATTTCATCACAGAATTTCAAACTATTTTTGCATGAAAACCATTTCCAATGCCTTCTTCATGATCATGCTCCTCTTGATTGGTTTTGTTTCTGTTGCACAATTTTTGTCTGTCTGCTTGCCACAACTTTTTGGTGATTTTGTACTAGCTCAAGACAGAAAGACATATTCTAAATATCCTTACTCACTTATTCACTCCAAATGTCAGCAAATACAACTACTTTAAATGTTCTATCCAGCAATATGTGTTTTAGATGGGCATTCTCCAAAAGTATTGCCACAATATGAAGAATTTTTCTTCATGGATAGGATCACATTTGCTCAAGCAGACTCAAAATAGACAGAACATAATTTCAGCTCAGGGATAAATGTCTTATCTTCTTTATTCCTGAAGAAATTGAAGTTTAGAAGTTATGGCTAAAGCTTCAAATATTTTTGTCCCTTGCATATAAATAAAAGAATTATGCTGGTTTAATGAATGGAGTTTCAAAACTTCTTTGTTTACTCATGTGCAAAAAAAAAAAAAAAAACCCAAACAAAAAAAACCCCATAATTACAACTATTGGGTAAGTTTTTTGCTATTCTTCATTTCAGTGAATGATGAGGTAATTCATACTTTTGCAATTTACATATTTACCTGACATTGCAAGCTGTCAGTGTTTCCACGATCATTCTATTTTAGTCTTCAATGATTAATTCATCTTAAAGTCTTTACTTTGGTTGGTGTGGGGCTGGGAAGACCCAAGTAGTGTTTTTAGGAAGTAGAAGGAGCAGCAGGAGATGTCAGCTCTGTTCCTTTACTGATTAAAATTGCCCCTGGTCCSCTTGGTGAATATTTGCTTTTTTAAAACTGTATTCTTGGTAGCAATGTTTGTGTATTTCACTCTTGAACTGTGAGTTACTATTTTGATCATGAAATTCACTCCAAGGTTTACAGCTGGATCAAGGTTTATTCTCCACTAAAATACCACACACACTTTATTCTTGCTTGCCTTGAATGTCTGCTTGCAAAAGTCTACTCTCCATTCCTACACAGAAATTACCTTTTTTTTTTTTTTTTTTTTTTTTTTTTTTTTTTTTTTTTTTTTTTTTTTTTTTTTTTTTTTTTTTTTTTTTTTTTTTTTTTTTTTTGTTTTTGTTGTTTTTATCAGTAAAGCTCTACATGTAGTATGAATATCTACAGGATCCTGCTACTTTGAGTTCCAGAGACAGAACAATGTTACCTTCATGAAGTCAGTCTTACTCAACCTGAGTTACATTAACAGTGTTGCTGGTATGCTGAGTGTGTGGATCAGGTGGTGCTGCACTGCATTTTTTTCATCAGGAAGAAACAGGAAGCCTGTTTATCTGAGAGCATGATGTATATTTCAAGATATTTGGCTTGTCCCCCTACATTTACACTGCTGCGTATCATTTCCCCAGATGTCCCATTTTTCTTCTGTTTTTGTTTTATTTCTATAACATTTTCATAAATCAAAGTATCAGACTCACTTTCAGAAGTCATACTCTTTACCATCTGACTCAAGGACTTAGGAAAGTCAGATATATGGAGTACTGATATAAGCATATGTTTCTCATCACAGAAGACTTTAACCACTGCAGTTTTCAAAGCAATTAGAAACCTCCTAATCATAATCTCACAGCTTGCTTATATTTGGAGCTAATATTTATTATTATTTACTATTKTATGTTCACTTATTGTCATCTCAAGTTAATGTCTCTTCTAGTTTTATTCCTCTCTAAAGATGTTAAAAATTGGTAAAGTTCTCCTATTGGGATGTCATGATGGACAGTCAGTATTTKCTTATTTGATACCTTGAGAAAAGAAAACATTTCTTTAGAATTTTAACATATTAAACAGAATTAAGCATTATGCACAATATTATGGTCTGAATAGATAATTGTATTGATATAAACTAATCATCTTGTTAATTAAGATTTGTGGTATCCTGTCTGTGAACATTTGAAAATTGCAATGTCTCAAACATAYTTGGTAACTAGTTAAATTTTGAGCACAAGTATTTTAATTTGTAAAAAAGTGTCAACAAATAAATAGTKCTTAAAAATTTATTCTTATAGAAAATTTGTTGAGCACCTTTAAAAAATAACAACAGAAAAAAATTAGAATACGGTATTACATAATCACTAGTAAAACTTCAGGCATCTAGTGCCACAAATTATCTAATCATCTGGAGCTCCAGGAGATGTGGCYATTATGGCATATTTGTAATTTACTCTTACCCTTTCTAGTGTGCAGTTTGTATATAAGTATTTCTAGAGTAAAAGGTCTAGACAAAGTCTAGAACAGTCATTTCTGGGGAACTGACCCAAAGACCCTCACCTACATATTTCTCAAAGATCATGCATCTAGCCAGCAACCAGCCAGTGGTGTTTCTCAAGTCTCAACTTCAAAGGGCAGTTCTGTTTAACATTATTATAAATGATTTATGTGCAAAACCTGACTGCTTGCTTGCAGCAAGTTCATAAATGATACTCACCGGTCRTGCTTAAGGGACTGGAGTCTTTGCAGAGGGAGCTAGGTAGATCATAGCATTGRGTAATCATCGGTGGCATGAAATTTAGTAGGAATAAATGCCAGATTCTGCACTTGGGACAGAGAAGCACAGGTTTAAATTGGGAGACAAGTGGCTGGAGAGCAGCCCAAGGTGCATCAAATGCAGCATCACYAGCCTGTCAGAAGAATTGATCGTGTTCAGTGTTGCCACAGCCTCATCTTGAATACTGTGTGTGATTCTGGGCCTCACAATTCAAGAAGGATGTTAAAGACTTTAAATGCATCCAGAGCAGTACAACAAAGGTGATGAAAGCACTGGAATTCATGTCCTGTGAGGACTAACTAAGTCAAATCAGTTRAGCTTGTCTAGTTTGGAGAAAATAAGCCTGAGGTGTTACCTCATTGCTCYCTGGAGCTTCCTGAGGAGGGGAAATAGAGAGGAAGATGTTGATATCTTCTCACTGTATCCAGTGACAGTACACATGAGAGCCAGATTTGACATYAGGGATCTTCTATTTACTAAGGGAGTCATCCAGCTTTGCAAAAGGTTTCCTAGGGAGGTGACCAGTGGCCACAGCCCACCAGAGTTCAAAAGGTTTTTGGRCAATGCCCTTAATAACATGCTTTAGCTTTGATCAACCTTGAAGTGATCAGGCATCTGGAGCAGATGAAAATTTTAGCTTTGTAACTATTCTATTCTATTCTATTCTATTCTATTCTATTCTATTCTATTCTATTCTATTCTATTCTATTCCATTCCATTCCATTCCATTCCATTCCATTCYATCAYGACTTTAACCCAACATGGTAAAGCCAAGGGAGTCCTTAGCAGACCAGGATGTCTAAGAAATGTTTAAAGAGTAATTAGGTAATCAATAATTAACTAAGCTACAGACATCCAATTCTTCTTCAAGAAGATGGTGCYCATCCATGAACATTGTGATAGACAACAGAAAGAACAATTTCYTTCTTCCAAGACTATAAGGAAGTTTTCTGCATTCTCATATTTTGACTAGTGAAAACTTCTCAAAGAAGGCAAGTTGAATGGATGTATTTGGTTATACGAATGACCAGTACAGAAATCAGAAATCCAAACTTGTAAGAGAAGTACCCCAAATTATGTTTCTGGGGTGGAAAATAGAATGGGGATTGTAGTGGGCTGACCTGGGCCAGATGTCTGGCACCCAGCAAAGCTGCTCACTCRCTCCCCTCTGCAKCTGGACAGMGGAGAAAAAAWTTAACAAAGGTTTTGTGGGTTGTTATAAGGGCTGGGAGAGATCACTCGTCAAATACCATCAAGGGCAAAACAGGCTTGACTGAGAGATATAAAGTGAAYTTGTTGTTAACAAAATCAGAGCAGGATAATGAGAAGTAAAATAAGCCCTTAAAAAAGCATAATCCCTCCACCCATCCCTCCTTGCCAGCTTTACCTCCTACCCAGGCTGGCACAGGGAGATGGGGAATGGGGTTATGGTCAGTCCATGTCAGAGGCTTCTCTCACTGCTCAGGGAGAGGAGTCCTTTCCCTGCTGTGCCSTGGGCTCCCTCCCATGGGAGACAGCTCTCCATGAACTTCTCCAAAGTGAGTCCATCCTACAGGCAGCAGTCCWCCCCAGACCRCTGCAGTGTGGSTTGCTCTTCCKTGGGCTGCAGTTCTCCCAGGACAGGCWGCTYCAACCTGGGAGCAGGGCCCCTCTGTCCACAGGATCACAGCCTCCTTCAGRCATCCTCCTGCTCCGGTGTGGGTCTCCTGCAGGGCTGCAGGGGGATCTCTGGACCTCCATGGGCTGCAGGGGCACAGCTGCCTCCCCATGGCCTTCACCACCATGGGCTGTAGAGGAATCTCTGGTGCCTGGAGCACYTCCTCCCCCTCCTTCTCCACTGATCTTGGTGTCTGCAGAGTTGTTCCTCTGATGTGTTCTCACTCTGCTCTTCYCTGGCTGCAATTTTGACTCATAGCAACTTTTTGTTTATCTTTCTTCTTAAATCTTCTTAAATCATTGTCACAGAGGCATTACCACTGTTTCCAATTGGCCCAGCCTCTGTCAGAAGCATGCCCATCCTTGAAGCCAGCAGGAACTGGCTCTGCTGGATGTGGAAGAAGCTTCTAGCAGCTTCYCAAAGAAGMCACCCCTCTAGCCTCCCTGCTACCAAAAACCAGATACGAGGAGAAAGAGAAGATTTGAGGCAGACTTTAATGTGGCAGGGTTGTTGGTACTACTACACAAAGAATCCTTTCAAACACTGATGTGTTGGTCCTGCTTTTATGTTTAGCATTTTTAAGTCCATATCAAATAAGTATGTATAAAAATATGAAATTGAGTTTTTTTCCGTAGATTATAAAAGGCAGTAGGCTGCTTTTTGCTGCTTGGGGAAGGACAAATAAAAAATATTTTTTTGTATGGGTACTGCTTTTAAATTCTGACTAGCAAAAGAACAGACAAAAGCAGAAAAGAAGGAAGTCCTTGCACCCACAAATAGCTAAGAGCTACATCCCAACTTCTAACAGTGGTATGCACTCTATCAATTTTTTTTCTGAACTTGGCTAGGCAGAGAAAGGGAATATAAAAAATAACACCAAATTCTTRTCTCTCTGATTGTACTCTTTGCATCTTGGATTGAAAATAAAATGAATAACAACCATAATCAAAAATTAACTGAGAAAGCACACAAAATCATGCTAAGGAATATTGTCTGTTCAATATGAAAGAGTTCATCACTATGACACCTAGCATAGCTCTGTGACTAATAATACTAAATATTTCTGCAAAGTATAAGATGCTCCTAGGACTGAGAGTTTAAAAGGAGAAGTAAACAACAAGAYAAAGGAAATTAAGAAAGTCTTTTGTCTTCTTTAGTTTTCTTTTGCTTGTTTGAGGTTCAAATATGTTTTCAAGGGTAGGCTAGGCAACATGATAGAGAAAATATACTTTCAAACCTCTGCCACAGAAATGGTAATTACAAATTTCTGTGTTAGTTACATCTCTTAATGGTTTATTTTTTTGTGGTTTGTTATTTAAGCTACCTGAACCAATAATTTACCTAATAAAGATTTGCAGGGAATGTTTTCTGCAGTGAATTATAAGAAAAAAGAAAAAAATAGTGTAGAAAGTAGAAATGTGTTTCAAGGTTCTTGTTTCCTTGGTCTAACATTTTGAAAGAAATCACAGCATATTTGCCTAACTACAGTAACTTATATTTAAATTACTTCTCTTTCACACTTTGGACTGAAGGTATTTTTTTTTTAAAGTAGAATTTGAAAAACATATTTTTAAAATGCTTTTTTTCAGCACTTCTGTCAAAAGTATTAGAGTGATACTGCACAAATACCCCTGCCCCTCTCTACCCACTCTGTGAATGTCAGGCACGAGGAGTCAGGGAATTCTCAGCTTGTTTCCCACCATTTCAGGCATAGTACAGCTTGAATTAAAAAGGTGCARCATCCAAAGGAAACAGTCTTTGGGAAAAGGAAAATGAATGACAATTAAAACTTTCAATATTAACAGTTTGGTTTGGTTTTTTTTTTTTCTTTTAAATCACTGGCAGAGAAATTATCTTAACAAAGGTGAACAGAATGAAAACTCATTATTTAAAGCGTCCTTTCTCTGTGGCTTGCCTACTTTTAGGAATTCATGTTGCTTAATGTAAAAATTCAATCGCTTGTGGCCTCCCTGCTCCACACAAGATCCACTGTCCAGCTGCAGAAGGTCACATTAAACTTATGTAAAACTTAGCTTAAATTTCATAAAGTCTACTTACAATGCTTCAGGGAGTGACATTATTTTTAGAATAATGTAGAATAAACAGCAGTCTGTAATTTTGGTAGTGCTGAGGTACTTAGACAAAAATCTCTGAAATTTTTAATGCATTTACATCTCACACAMAATTGTCTTTTTTTGTGTGTTTTAAAGCATCACAATGACTATGTGTCTGAAAGCCCTGGGGCTTTTGACAGCCAAAGATATTTTAAAGTCTGCAAGTGTCAGAAGAACATCGTTTCAGGTTCAGTTAAAACAAGAGTAGATGGTAAAATATGCATAAAGGTGYACATGCTGCTACACAAGGGATGCTTATCTCAAAATGGATGGAATATGTGAGGGCTCTGGGCTGGCAGAGACGTGCAAGGTTCTTTACAAAAATGACATGCACATGGTCTGTCGGGTAATATAGGTCAGATAACTCTCTTGGTTTATTGAGTATTCCAGTGCACTTTGGTTCTGAGGACAGATAGTGGCATGTTAAGCTTGCCAGATGTAAGGCACAGCCAGGACTGTAATGAGAGCTGGGAGCAGGAGTGCATTTGAAAATGAGAGAGCATTTATCTTTTGGGAGGAAGAGAAAGTAAGGAAAAGGAAGATGGAGAAAAGTCATCTACTCGCAGAAAATAACAGAAAAGGGTACACTTCTCTGCTACACAGGAAACTTAAGACAATAATTATGAATTATTACATGGGAATGACTGCATTATTTTCTGGACTAACAGTAAAATGATGGTCCCATTTCCACCCATGGAAATGCATGAAAGAGGGTCCAAGATCACATTCACAACATCCAGACTCCTACCCAGGCACCATCAACAGGAGGGAATGTTTCTAAATATTTGCTCATTGTTGGCTTGAGAGCCCATCATGCCTTATAGGCTTTTCTGGATTGTGAATATCTGAAATTCTGATATTTTTTCTGCCTYTATTCTGTCAACAGACACTGACATTTGTCTAGCACAAGACCCTGTGACCCTGAAGATTTGCAATGTGTTCTTTGAAGGTCTATTTTCTAAGACTCTCCAGCAGATTAAGCAGCTTTATCAAAGACACAGTTATCTGTCACAGGACAGGGCATAGGTATTTCTGACAAACAGACTTTGTGCAAAACTGTAAAATAAATTCCTTCTTACTGCATGTAAGAAAAYCAGACATTTAGACAATGCCAACTTAACTAAACATTTTTTTCTGTTCCAGTTTCTTAATGATGACAGAAAGTCATTGGGGCTTAGTAGTGAATTTTATAAAGTCTCTGACATTTCTCTAACACAGATGATTTCTCTTTGGAATTGTATAATATGTCCCTGCTTGACTTGAGGTCATTATTTGAAAAAAAAAATCCGATTTTGTATACTATAATAACACAGTCATTCTTCTTAACCAAAATACATTTTTTTTCCTGGCTTCTTCTTGTAGCAGGTTCCTTTGGTTSTAAAAGTTACCAGAGGTATCTTTTGTGAGAATTTTCAAACATCTGACATTTTTGTACAATACTCCATGTTTCTCMTCTCTAAAATCCAACCAGCTCTCTGAACATTCTTCATCTGACTGCATAAGCGTTAAGATCTWGTAAGTTAATGATCTATTTTTATGTTCATTTGAATGTCATGATTTAACAACTCTGGAGTGGGAGSGTCTCTCAAATTCACTGACTGTTTGTCAAGATCCAGCTATGACMATCCTCATATTTCTTGAATATTTGGATGCAAATACTCTAGGTCTGTTTTTTACTAAGCTAGAATTTGTGCAGGAAAATGAAACCCCAGCAATGTGAATATGAACTACAGACTGAAGRGTTTAACTTTTTCCTCTATATTAGGAAAAGTTCAATAAAGAATAAACGGCAATGAGCACCGTTTGAAAATAAGGTATATGAAAATGTTTCAAACCAATTGAATTTGTTCTTTCAAACAGTACAAACTAAAGAAAAGCTTTGTAGAAGTTAAGCCAAAAATGTCTGATGATATTTGGTACTGACTGTGACCAAGACAAAATGATTATTTATTTTCCTACCGCCTCAGAGAATGCATTGGCAACTATGAACCTACCTACATATTTTGCTAAATCAATCACTAGTCAATATCTGTCCAAATGCCCTCATGATGTTGCTGTGGGTCCATTAGGTCATGCCACCCCAGCTTGCAACTAAGAACCACCCAGAYGCTCCCTCATTGTCTCTCCACACAAATGTGTTGCATTCTTATTAGAACACAYCTTGTAACTTAGAATCAAAGGACTTGCAACGTAAGTGTGTAAAAAATTCTCTTGATTTTGCGGACAAGAAGAGAGTGATGCAGGTACCCTGTTGTTAGGGATTGGTACCTGTTTTAGACAAATCCTTATGTATTATGATCTACTCTTCCTTGTTAAAGCATTAGGTGAAATTTGTTTTCAATATCTGTAAATCTCATTTGAATAAAGTTTTCTTTCATTCATCTCAAACCAGCCATGAAATAATTATGAACTGCATCAAATTAACAGTATTCTGGACTTAAGCTATCAAAGGCTTATTCACAATTCAGTTTGAGTTTTTCCT
>NW_026623426.1:1285648-1311320 GCF_030028575.1 Malurus melanocephalus
GAATAAAGTTTTCTTTCATTCATCTCAAACCAGCCATGAAATAATTATGAACTGCATCAAATTAACAGTATTCTGGACTTAAGCTATCAAAGGCTTATTCACAATTCAGTTTGAGTTTTTCCTGTTGCAATTACTCCTTTCTGGAGACCCATAATGTGCTCAGGAAAGGATCCTCAGCTGTATTGGTGTAACAGTGAAAGCAGGATAAAAAATTAACCTGTCAGAAAAGGRAAACAGCAGCAAAAAAATGTCCACAATGCCATTGTATTTGCTATGCTGGCTCAATATATTCTTATTCCAGACTGCATTGACCTTACTGAAGAATGATCTTCACCAGTTTCTGTGACACTTTGCCAGGTCTGAGCCTTAACCGGGGAGGAGGATGCTGCTGATTTAGATTCCAGAATATTCAGTCAGTCTGCCTCACTCTGCATTACCCTGCATGTACTGTATCTAATCTGTTACTTTGGAAGGGCCTGCAGCTGCTGTTAAGTGATTTATCTCAAGTAACCTCTGTGCTATGACAGCTCTGAGATACTAGATGGTCCCAGTAGTGATAAGAACAGCCACACTCAGCACAAAGTGCACAACTGCATATTCATGTCAGAGTGGGGTTTGCCAAATAAAACCTGCAATGCTGTGATTAATCAGACAATTTGTTTTCATACACAAAATTCATTAAGAGAACAATGCAATCTCCAATATCTTTTGGGGTAACATAAATGTGATCTCATGAATGGGCGTAAAATTTATAAGACACATACACAAAGAGAAAAGTTTCCTTTATTTTTATTAAAAAAAAAAAAATATTATTGAAATCCGGAGGTTTGCACCGAGAAAACAGACCTCGTTTCATTTTACAGTCTTGAGATGTATTCTAACAGCAACAATGAGAAATAGTGTTATTAGCTGAGATCCCAAAGATCCATAATATTTGAATATGGCTTTTCAAATGGTATACTTTTTTTTTTTTTTCTGTATATTTTATATCCTATGGACACGTTAAAAGAACCTTTATAGCATAAAAAAAAAAATCTTTCTAAAGATCTCAATCAAATAAAAAAAATTACTGTGTGTCTTTACAGAGGACATTATGATAAGAAGACATTAAGAAATTCCTGTGTTCCATTAAAAAAAAAAAAATTAACAGGCAGACAAGAAGTCAAGTTTTGAATATGTCTGAATTCCCAAAGGACAGAAWTTTTTTTGGCTGAGTTGAAACGCATGTGAGTAAGGGATGTCTTATAGTTAATGTTACTTTAGCAAACGAATCTCCAGGAATCAGCTTTACCCTCAGCTAGAAGTACTGAASCCAGCACTGTATCTGTTCCATCTAAACTGACTAGACCAGTCCAGGTTTCTGGGAAAGCATATCCTCACAACATAAGATGTCAAATTATGCTGTACATTGTGTCAATGGATTCATATCATTTACRAGTGAGCTGAAATGACACTGAAGTCTATCCAGAAAATGATAAATTTGGGCTTTGATTTGAGTCTGTGACCCTACTAAAAAATCTGATATTTAGACTAAGGAAGAAACATACATTTAGCTTTCAGACTGGATTGATGGCATGGTTTACATGGCAAGGTTTTGGTGAGAAGGGGGCTGCAGAGGTGGCTTTTGTGAGAAGATGCCAAAAGATTCCACCGTGTCTGACACAGGCAATGCCAGCTGGCTCCAAGAGGGAGCTGCGACTGGCCAAGGATAAGATCTCAGTGGTGGTGGTAGCTCCACTGCGACAATATGATTTAAGAAGGGGGAAAAAAAATTGCTGTGAAGCAGTAGCTGGAAGTGAGACATGAGACTGTGTGAGAGAAACAGCTCTGCAGACACCAAAGTCAGTGCAGAAGGAGGGGGTGGAGGTGCTCCAGGCACAGAAACATTCTCCTGCAGCCTGTTCTGAAGAGCATGGTGAGGCAAGATTCACCTCCTGCAGCCTGTGGAGATCCATGAGGGAGCAGATATTCTCCTGCAGCCCTTAGAGAATCACGTCCCAGAGCAAGGGAATCTGCCTGAAGGAGGCTGTTACCCCATGGTATCCCCAYGGAAAGACCACTGTGCAGCAGGTTTGCTGRCAGGACTTGTGACTCTGCAGGGGACTCACTTTGCAGCAGCCACTTCTGAAGGATTGCCTCCTGTGGAAAGAAACCCACGCTGAAGCAGTTCCTGGAGGACTGCCTGCCATGGGTGGAACTTGTGCAGGAGCGGGGGAAGAATGTGGGAAAGAAGCAGCACCACAGACAATGAACTGACTGCAACCTATATTGCCTATCCCCCTGTGCCACTGTGACAAAAGAAATAGTGAAATGGAGAGTAAAGTTGAGCTTGAGAGGAAGGGACAGTGRTAGGGGATGGAAATATGTTTTTAGATTTGTTTTTATTTCTAATTACCTTACTCTGGCAATAAATTAAATTAATTTTTGAAAGTCAAGTCTCTTTTGCTTGTGACAGTAAGTGGTGAACGACCTTTCTCTGTCCTTATCATGAMATATTTGTATTTTCTGTCCAGCTGAGGATGGCGAATGATAGAACTGTTTAATGAGCACCTGCTTTCCAGCCAAGGTCAACCCCCACAATGCCTTAAGCAAAAATTCTGTAACAGGTAACTTGAAAATTTTACTCAAAATGTAGTGCAGTTTAGGGTTTGATTCAATGAGGTGGTTGTACCTATTGGTACAGCAAGGATACAACAACTTTAAATATGAAATACTAAGACAAAGAAGCAGAGTTCACAGTTTGTACGCTTTCTTTATAGATAATGGGAAAAAGCCATGTCCAACAAGAAAGCCAGTCCATTCAGTGAAGGATATAACCTCATGGAGAGAAAAATGTGTGTTTAAAATGCTGTTTCTATCCTGAATTTAAGCATCCCTTGCAGTAAGCATCTACATGAAAATAGCATTTGCAACTTAAATCGGCCGCCTTAAGGTATATGGCTTTGTCACAATTCGTGAAACAAATGTCTCAGCCACCCTGTGGCCTCAAAATTTTTCCATGTCCTGGTCTCTGTTTTCAAATATATCAGTATACAAACTCCATTATGCATCAGTCTATTTGCAATGATGAATATTTTTGTCACAGAATTGTGAAGATAAATCTTTTCCTCTTTGGTCTTTCTGTGTAAAAATGCTGCAGATTCTTTTGCTCAATCTCATAAGTGTGTATATGCAAAAACTGTGATAAATTCTTTGATCTCTTTCAACAGTAGTTGCAGAAAAGTGATTGTGCATAAATCCATTTGCAAAATTGATGGAACCCTACTTGCATATTTCAACAAATTAACTGCACTATTTATTGGTGTCTAAAATGCCTTCTCAATGAAAACATTTTTTTCAAATTAAGGTATTTTAACTGTGGAAGGTTGAAATTTCCTTTKCTGTCATCTTTATGTCACCCATCAATGTCTRGGAGAGTTACCTATATGGCAATCAYRCATGATAATTTTAAAGTTAGGTTGAACAAAAACTGCAGAAAGAAGTCAGTAAGTAAATAGCATTGCATAGAAAGTGTTGTGAATTGAATGACTGACTTCTAACAGGTTTTGTGCCAGACATCTGTGGTTCAATCTCCCTAGATGTCCTACTAGTTCAGGACCCTTGTCAAGTTTGTTTGTGTACATTTAGGTGATGAATGATTAACCAGAGAATTTCAGTATTGCTTGGTAGAAAATGTGTACTAAGTTTTGTTGTTATTGTTGAAACTGTCAAAAGGCACTAGGCACCAACTGCAGTATCATTTCTTTCTGCACATACATGCYTCTAAAGTTTAGATAAAGTGAATTGTTTTAAAGATTCTCTGCCATAAATTATAGCTGACAGTGGAAGTGATTAAGGCACATAGTTTGATTGCATGCATTAATCTCTACAACTTTCATCAAGTCTAATTTAATTACCCACAGGTATACGTTTCTTTTTAATTTATTAGCTTTGTCAGTAATCAGTTGCACTGTATGCTGTTACTTGCAAAAGGTGAAACCAGCTTCATTCATGGAAAAATCAGACAGTAAATTGAACAGCAAAATAAAAGAATCAGTCCTCAAGTATACAGCAACAATGTRAAACTCACATATGAAATTAGAGTATATATTTAATCACAAAGGACTGTCAGATATCTCGATTGAGACCAGTGCACTCTCCTAGCAAACAAAGCTGAGAAGGCCTATTAATTTTCTGAAACAGCTACTGTTGTTCAAACATCCTACTCAGGTGTCATCAACCATACAGATTTATATATTTTTAACTAMCTTTATGCACTGTTTGGACCTGGCTATTTGTTGCTTAGCTGACAGTGCAGTCTTTTCCTCATGATCAAGTGAACATGAGCACATGTTAATTTCAATCGACTAATATCAGGACTCCAATATTCAGCATGGCCATCATTTTAGGTCTCCTATACATGTTATGCATGTTCTCTCAAATTTTCTTTGTAAATCTGATCAGAGAGTTTAAGAATTTTTGAACAAGAGAAATGCCTGTTCCAATATTTTATTGCGTTTGTAGACAGTAAATTTTTGAACAAGAGTACTCAGAAGCATTGCCTGGTMACTCTTTTGAATTTAATATTACACGATCTCATGTCTTTTTCTGGCAAGATCCCTAACCAAAAAGAATATTGTGGGGTTTTGGGGATTTTGGTTGGGGGAGGGGTGGGTGTTTTGTTTAGGTTTTTTTTTTTATTTCCTTGTGCATTCTATTATTCTAGTAACATAGACATTAAAGGGTTTTGTTATGAAAATGAATTTTAATTGTGATTAAAACATTAGGAAGAAGGCTGGTTAATGTTAKTATTTCCACAATGACATGGAAAAAACAAAGGAAAMAAAAAACATKGTGTACCACTAGGTGAGTAACTGTCGACATGTTAGAGCCAAACTCTCAATTCATAAAATTTTGTACTGTGAAAGTCATCAAATAAATGTATTGCTGACACAGGAATTGCCTTTTTTTTTTACATAACTGAAGATTTTTTAGTGCTTACTGGCCCTTAAATAATGCACAGTAAACCATTTCAAACAAATAACATGTTGAAAAGATACACAAGGGAAATAAAAGAGCTTTCCTAAATTGCACACTACATGCAATTATTAAACTTGTTTAGTGAATACATGAAAATAAACTGCTTACTTGTGGCAAATGCATTTAATTACTGCACTAGTTGTCAGACAGAGATAAGCCTTCCTATGAAGTAAACATGTTACTCTATATTACATGGCTACAAATTTAAGAAAATATCTTTTAATTTAGTGCATTTACATTATAATTGTTGTTGAGCAATAAGCAAAGTAGCTYCCAGTCTGTGGAAGACAACAGAACTAATTAGGACTTGGAAATGAGTGCATGATTGTGTTCCAGGCCATGCCAAACCTCGTGAAAGAATACATAGCATTGTGTATGGGGCTGAAGGGCTGAGTGGAAGCTTTCAGAATGAAGATTGTGTGCCAACCATGTGACAATGCCCAGCAAGCAGTGGAGAGTGCTATGTCTATATTTTATTGTTTCTTTCTTTACTCTTTTTTATTTTATTTTTTTTTCTCTAACAAAGGCATTATACCGTGGAGCTTACTCTAAAAATGTTGTTATTTACCACAAGGCTATGGGGTGATGCAAAGTTTTTCAGATGGAGGAAAGAGCAGCTCCAGGCAGGGGGAGGACAGGCTATTCCCCTCTTGCAGTTCAGAWATCCCAGGCCAAGTGAAAGTGCAGAGAAAAGCATCATGGAGCATACAAAAATTCATACTGGACACCCAAATTAAAGAAAAAACTCATCAAAGCYAAAGAATTCATTTGGCCTAGGGCCCCAGTACATAGGAAGAGAATCCATAAGTCCAGAATATGATAGAAAGTGTGAAATGGACAAAACCAGTGAATGCACACTACCATCGTCAAACTGAGAATCAGCATAACACAAATAAAAGYATCTAAAACTGAAGGCTCCTTATAAACCTATATCATCCTGTAATAATTTGTGTTTCTATACTTTTTTAGTTGTTACTGTTTCATGCAGAATATGACTGCTGCATTGAGAGACCAAAAAAAGAAAATAAGGTATTGCTTATCCATGAAAGCCTTTAATATTTTTAATCAACTTACAGAAGTGACCTTGCAATGTAAGATATTAAGAGACTTTAAACTTTAAACCTACCTGAACAAGAAGCTAAAATGTATATATTGATTGGCATAGCAATTAAAAGCCAATATATTCTACAGCAGCTATTCTGTTCAATTTCTGCATGCAGTCCAAATCCATTACCTTTAAGCCACCATGGATTATGTGGGTTGTTGCAATGCTATATTATACAGACTTTATACTGTTTGCCAAGAAAGYTTTTCACTATTCAGAGATCTTCTCTTTATCTCTTTTCCTTTCTTCTCTGTACAGAATGTTGTCAGGAGCAGTGTGGTTTTGACATCTGTGTTAATTAAAGGCAAATAATAAGGAATAATGGAAACAATGGTGAGGGGGAAACTAATACACACTTCTATAAACAATTGCACAACTTTAAAAGTTATGTTTCTAACTTTGCAAACATAYGCTGTGAGAAATACATAAACTGTTCACCCAGATAATACAGTTGTGACTTTACAATCAGAATTATTTTTTGCTGTCATGTTRTGGTGGTTTTGGCTGGAGAAGAGTTAATTTTGTTCACACTGGCCAGTATGGGGGTACGTTTTGTGTTTGTGCTGAGCACAATAATGATAACAGWGATGTCTTTATTTTCTGTGAACAGATCTTACACAGAGACAAGGTATTTTCTGGTTTGCATATTGCCACACTGGTGAGGAAACTGGGGGTGCATGGGAAATTGGAAGGATACRCAGCCWGGACAGGTGACCCCAACTGACCAAAGACATCTTCCAGACCMCATGACATCATCATCAATATATGAAGTGGGGACAAGTAGGAAGAGGGGAACATTTGAAGTAATGTCATCTGTATTCCTAAGTAATTTTCAGGAGCAGAGGAGAGAAATAATRTGCAATACAAAATTTAAATAATGCTGAAACTGGAAATAGAAAGCCATTTGCCCTAGCCCTGTCCAGCATAATATTTGTTGGTCTTGTTGATTAGACATATGTGAAAACTTTGTCCTGATGAGGCCCTGCTCTTCTGGGTATGGCTGTACTCCCTGCCTGCCAATGGGAAGCACTGAATTAATTCCTTGTTTTGTTTGGCTTCTGCTTTCCCTAYTAAACTCTTTATCTCAACCCATGAGTTTTCTGCCTTTTACCCTTCCAATTCTGTCTCACTGGTGACGCATAAGCAAGAGGCTGCATGGGGCTTGGTTTCTGGCTGAGGTTAARTGATGACACATGTAGATATTGTTGAATTTTGAAGACAGTATAAAGAATGGAATTTTACTCTGCAAGTTTCAGAGCTGAACTGCAATGAAGAGCCAGGAAGAACATTGCTTATTGGAACAAGTTCTTGCCTGYTTGCCAGAGATGGGGTTAGATGATCTCATTTTACATTCCATCCGATGTAATAGATGCTCAGCACATTCAAGAGACAGATGAGGAATGTTTACACTGATCTGGGTTCTTCCCTTCTTCTTGTCATAGTTATTTGAACAACACAATAAACTAACTGTACTGCAAGATTATTTTGCAGATTAATTACCACTCAGAAGTAACATTAATTATAGAAGAAAATAATTTAACATATTGAAGAGCAAAAGTTTACTTGTACTTTTTTTCTCTAACAAAATTTTAAAAAAGAAGGAAAATGAGAATATGCAGTCATTCTAGCAAGGATCCACACTAACCATCTGATTAGTACTGCAGTCTCTTTAGAGACCTGGTCTGAATCAGGTTAGACTGAGCATCTTGTTCTGCTTGGTGTAAAGTCAGCTTCTGTTGCCTTATTCAGAGATAGTGCAGCAGCATCACTCATCTCTTGAATTGATACAGTCATGGTATAACTGTGACAATGTCCGCTGAAAGGTCAATAAGGGAAATTAGATATTGGTGACTATCAAGTTTAAAACTGCCACTGGGAATATGAAAGGAATGTTGTGAATTTACCATGTAGTTTGTATCTATAACAGAAGAGAAAAAAAATGAAAAATTACTCATTTTTAGGAGCAAAGGAGACATAGTGTTTAATACAAAATTTGAATAATACTAAAACTGAAAGTAGAAATCTATTTGGCCCAGCCCCATGCAACATAACATGTTCTTTTTGGCTAGACGTATATGAAAACTTTGGCTTCACTGGAAACAGGCAGAAGGATGTGCTTTGGTAACAGAATGCATTGATTTGTAGTAAAAAAAAAAAAAATTTAAGAATTCTTTCCCTAGAACGACTGATCACTCTGTTTCTTAAACTTAGCATCTCTTAAACGTATAGTACAGATTATTTAAGTATAGTGCAGGTTATTTTACAAATTAGACTGTTTTTTTTTTTTTTTTTTAGGCAATAAAATATATTATTTTATAAAGGCAATTGATCTGTTCAGAATAGATGAAGGAAGCACTTCATCCTGCAAAAATGGAGGCCTAATCTTCATGACAGAAGTGCATGGATCATGTTAAACATAAGGCTTTCTCTAGATCAGACCAAATGTCTATGCAAATGATACAATGCCTATGCAAAATGTACAATTAGCAAGATATGCACCCATTAAGATGTCTCCTTTAGCTCCTTGCTGTAACTTCAGAGGGAATAAATAGTGTTTTTCCACCACTAATCCTTTTCCACAGGAGAATTTCAAATCTGCTCAATTTTCGGGATGCTTTCTTGTTAGCAGACATTATTGTTTTCAAATCACTGCATTCTCAAACAGGTTGTGCACTGMAAATGGAAAATATGGAAACTGGAAATTGACATGCTTTACAGAAGACTGAGACAGAATGTTTCTCTACTTAGTAGCTCAGGCAGAACATGTAATTATTTTCACATCTTCCAGGAACATTGGTTTCGTGTTAGATTGCTGTAGTGTTGTTCATGTGCAGTGCATTTGAGTTCTGTCAGTCAGAACTAGCTTAGTGAGTGTGTTAGATGTACTTTGAAATTCCATAACAGATTATTGAACAATTCTATCCATGTAGAAACCAATTATTTTCCAGTTAAATTTGCCATAAAGTTTTCTCGCTTCATGACTTGCTATACTTTTCAGCTTATTTTCAAAGAATAAGGTATTACTGCGAGAGTTAGGCAGTTTGGTTGCTGCTCTCACAGAGCTGTTTTAATGAATCCAATTGATTACATATTTTTCAGAGATCCTTCTTCTAAAAAAGTTTGCATAGAGTTATAATATGGATAAGTACAATCTTTGAGCAACAATCATTTTGCTGCTGAACAYAAAGTTAATCACAATTTCTAAGAGAAAACGTGCTTGGCCAATGGAATTTTGAAATTACTGGATTTTGTACATATTCTCTTTAAAAAAAACATGAATCTACTTTCCTATTGCTGTGTGATGAAGAAAACTTTTGTGTAAACCTTATAGGCAGAAAACTGAGGCAAAGGGAAGATTAAGGTCACAAAGGGAAATACCCTTAGTCATTGTCAGCATTGTAACACTATCTTGACCATAWGAAGGTCTCTTTTGGGTGCCTATCTTTCAGCAAATATTTTTCTGGAATATCTAAGTCAATCATGAGGCAGAAAACTGAGGAATTCAGAGAAATAGAAATAGCTTCTGATATGAAGGATGAAAAATCACCTCAGAATTTAAAGAAAAAACAAGCAAAACACAGAACAGACCATAAATGTCTACAATTCTTCTGCCATTGAAATTAAATGCTCATCATGGGACTCCTCATAAAGATAAGAAAGTCCATATTTCTACATGTATTTCATGAACATTTTGTCTCTATCATAATTTTTTTTTTTAATTGTGTCTTAACTGACTGGTCTCAGAAAATGTGAGGCTTAACAAGTGTATCATCCTACAGTATTTAATATATTCCATGTAATATCACATAGTAACTTTAAAGTAAAGTGCTGAGATATCATTAGGTTAGATAGAGTGTAATGTGAATTGAGAATTGGCAAGACTGTGAGGATCAAAGGTCTATGAACAGTGGCACAGTCCAGCTGGAGGCCAGTTACAATGGGATTCTGTCACAGACCTGACYTGGGAACAGGATTATTTCACTACTATTTAATTATTTGTTTCATTGTCTTAATTACAACCTAGAAGATTTGATAAGCTGCACCCTCAGCAAATCTGTGGATGTTACCTAGTCTGGATAAGAGGTCAGTACAMCAGAGGACAGAGCTAAACCTGAATATACACAAGTCTCTGAGACCCAATGAAAGATGCACCCCAGAACCAAGTGGGAATTAGCTGATATTCATACCAAGCCACTCCGTGATATTTAAAAAGTCATGGCAGTCCAGTGATGACCCAGGTGACCGGAAATAAAAGGAAAAATAATACACATCTTTTAAAAAACGTAGAAGGGAGAATCTTGGGAACTACTGACCTCTGTGCCCGGGAAGATAATGGAGGCCATGTTCTCAGAGGCTATGCTAAGGCACATGGAGGACAGGGAGGTGATTTGAGAACTACGCACAGCATTTATCTGGAGTTCCATAAAGCCTTTGAAATGGTCCCCCACAGCATTCTTCTTCATTAGATAGAAGATTTGATGGGTTCAGTGGAAGAGAATTGTTTAGAAAGTGATATCCAGAAGGTAGTGGTCAATGGTCGCTCTCTAAATGGGCAGCAGTGACAGGGGGTGTCCTACAGGGGTCTGCATTGAGAGAACTCCTTTTCCACTTATTTGTTAATGACACAAAGGATTTTAAAACACCTTATCAAATTTGAGGWTGACACCAAGCTGAGYGATGTKGTTGACACACCTGAAGGATGGGATGCTATTCAAAGGGACCTGGACAAGCTTGAGAAGGGGGACCATGAGAATCTCAGAAAGCTTATGAAGACTGAGTGCAAGATCCTGGGTTAGGGCAAGCCATGGTTTTGATAAAGACTGTGAGATGGACAGATTGAGAGCAGCTCTGATGAGAAGGTCATGAAGGTGCTGGTGGATARGAGGCTGGACATGATTCAGCAATGTGCACTTGCAGCCCAAATAATCAGCTGTAGCCTGAGCTGCATCCAAAGCAGCAGGGTGAGGGAGGGGATTGTGCCCCTCTGCTCCTGTCCTGGTGAGACCCCACCTGCAGTGCTGCATCCAGCTCTGGGGAACTCAGCACAGGAAAGACATGGATCTGTTGGAGAGAGTCCAGAGGAGTCCACAAAGATGATTACAGGGATGGGGCTCTCTCACGGAAAGAAAGGCTAAAATCAACGTGATTKTTCATCCTGGAAAAGAGAAGGCTTCAGGGTGTCCTAATTATGCCTTCTGGTATTTGGAGGGAGCCTTCAAGAGATGGAGAGAAACTTTACAAGGGCTTGTAATGACAGGAGAAGGAGAATTGGTTTTAAGCTGAGAGAGAGTAGTTTTAGATTAGATATTAAGAAGAAATTCTTCACTGTGTGGGGAGGCATTGGAGGTGTTTATCAAGAGAAATTGTGGACTCTCAGCTCCTGGAAGTGTTCAAGGCCAAGATGGATGGGGCTGTAATCTAGTCAAAGGTTTACCTGCCTATGGTAGGAGGGTTGGAACTAGGTGATTTTTTGTGTTGTTTCCAACTCAACCTATTCTATGATTCTATGATTGATTCTATGATTCTATGATTCTRTGAAGATGGAGCTGTACAGTGAAACAGGAAGGGTGAACACACAAAAATATTTCACCTAGGTAGAAAAGGAAAWTTTTTGCACATTGTGAGAGGTCAGAGATTGAATGGCTTTGTAACATCCATCTTCAATCTTATACAAATATCAATGGGAAAATTATTCTAAAGAACTTGATCAAGTTGTGCTTTCTTTGAGCTCAGGATCAGATAACCACCAGAAATAATTTGCAAAACATATTTTTCCATGATTCATTATTACAGAAAAGTTATCTGCAATGGGGTTATTTTATGGCTTGTTTGCAACATGTTCCACTGTTTGGAGTTGCATCTGATGACCACACGACAAATTTTACTTTCAATTATTAGGTCTCCAAGRCTTATGCATACCTTTGTCTTAATTGTCTTTTAGAAGCTACTTGGACAGTACACACATTCATCTGGGACTAAAATCACTGATAATACAGGGTTCACAAATAAGGGAAGGCTACCTTTTGGAGATGAAGTTTGTCTAGTTTTTTTCATGTTTTAAATGTTTGGTGTTTATTCTGTGACATAATTTCTCAGGCACTACTGCCTGATTGTTRCAAGCTCAATGACACCCTAAATACCCAAGATGTTTCCTAATCATGTGAATGCATAATGAAACAGCAACACTACTGCCTTTGAAATAGAGTAAAATGTATTTCTATTTCAAGATGTGAGACAAGAACTGTGTACCATGCTTCAAGTTTAAAATTTTAGGTATCTCATCCTGACAGTATACTTATAAATAATTAAATAATATTAGCAGCTTATTTTCTTATTTTCAAAACTAGAAGCTAATTTAAGAAAACAATGAAACCACAGATAAACTTTCCAGCTGGAGAGAATTATGTCCATTTTGCAAGGCAAATGGTCTGAAAAATTCTATCTAAACTAGGAAGACAAAATCACTTTACAACATAACTTGAATTCCCCAAGTTGCAATTAAACACTGCACTGTTGGTGATTTCTTTATTGACAACTCAGCTGAAAAAGGAACACATAGACTCTTGATTCCTGTGATTAGCTTTGGGTACCTCTTTGCAACATAATTTCAGAATACTGCTGGCCATTAATCAAACCAAATCATGTCAAGCAGCTTTTGAAGTATCATAAAACAGATGAAGTTGAAAATGTCAGTATTTGGTAGGATATGGGGATATGAAGCCTTAAAGGATTAAAGAATGTTAGGCAGACAGGAAGAATGAAAGACAAATGCACACACACGTGTGTGAGGAGACTGTACATTGGGCAGTATCAAACTACGATCAAATATAAGATACCATTGAAAGAAACACTGACAAAATAATTAATGTTTTAATTSTAAGAATTTTTTATAATCAAGATAAAGTGATGTTTTATTTCTCTAACAGGGGAAACACACATTGACAATTGTATTTTGCTGCTGGAAGTTGAAAAACTGGCTATTCTCTGTCTCTGTCCTCTCTCTGGAAGCATCTTAATGGAATGAAAACAACAATCATATGGCTGTTGTCAGATATACTGAAATGTGATATAGAAAAGCTTGCTTCCAGGTATTTCACTTCTTATTTTGTTGAATAAAAGATGCATGATGTCAAACACAAGACCTAAATCACCTTGTGTTCAGGTGTCTTCTATCCTTGCTGATCAGCAGCCAGTGAGATAGAAGAAAGGCTGTGAGAGATATCTGCAGAAAATTATTTGTGGCAGAACACCATTTTCCCTGGTGGATTTACACAACAGTTTAGTAACACTTTCAAGCATTTCCCTTTCCTTATGCAGAGCTTCCTTCAAAGCTCTGGCATAGCATTGTTCTTACTTTACAGCAAAGGACAAACCTCTAGTGATTTGAAGCTGCTGACATCTTCTTTTAGCAGCCCTGTGATGGTTATTATTTTGCATCATAAAGAAAGTCCATATTCATTATAATTTATACTAAAGGCTGCATCATTGTCTGTGGATTTATATAAGATTTAAAAATTCAAACTGCTTATAGGAAAAGCATTTAATGGACTTGATATACCATACCTATAAAAGGAAAAATCTTTGCAGTTTAGAACAACTGGATATTTTTTACCCACTTTTAGAGAAAGCCAATAGAATTGCCTCCCTAGGGGAGGAGAAAAGATTAGAGGACAGAGGAAAGGAAACCTGCCAACGATGCCTTTTTGGCATCAAAACTCCCATAGTATTTTTTTCATAGTACTTCTACACCAAAATTATAATAAAATGTAGAAATATATCCCATATTTCTACATTTTAATAGAATGGTATTTATAATCTATGCTTTCATATAAAAAATACTCCATGTCATGAATTTTTTTTTTTTAAATAAATATTTCTACCACCTGAAGATGGCATCAGTGGCTGGTGGTCTGAAAAGAATCATCTTCCTACATAAACTTTATATTGTTTTAAATTGGTCCCCCATGCTACTTTTTGTTTGGTACAAGGTACCAAGTCAAACATCTTATATAAACRGAGCATTCAAAGAAAAGAAATTTTGTAAAAAAGACTACAAATTACCCTGTAGGGCTGAGATTTTCTTAACTACCAATCTACTGTTTGCTGAATATGGAACAGGAATATGATGCTCACCTCCTTATAATGTGAACAGACTGAAATATYAGCTAGTGTGAATAAAACTATGACCTCTATTTTAAAAATTGATATAGTATTATTGAACTGAGGCGGTCATTTCCATGATCTTTTGTTCAAAAATAAATGTAAGGCTTATAGATGTCATCGAAACCTTTACAAGAAATTACTGCCTATTATCCAGTAATTGAAACTACATGTCAGTAGAGTATTTGATAAAGGTAAACAAAGCAGCACTTTGTTCCAATATTATGATTGCCAAATGTTTCTCAAAAATTAATCAAAAGTAAGCCTCTGGTAATTGCTATACAGATAAATTACAACTATATCTTATCYTAAATGTAGATTTTAAATTCTCCCAATTTCTAACACAAAGTACTTCACCCAATCTGTCAGCATAGTATAAAATTCTAGGTATCCTATGCTTTTATAACAAATAAATGGGGCAAATGCTTAAAGATCATCTGCTCATCTGTAACGTTCTCCATTTTACTTTCTTACCCTTCTCTTCTGCATCTCAGGTGCTTACACAGTTCAAGAAACAAGAAAGCAAAACATGAGAATACTGAAATAAGGATAACAAGCAAAAGATATAACATTACATGATTCTAAGAAAGGTTATTGTATCTCTAACACAGCAGACATGGGTGCAGTAGTCTGATTGTCAGCTGGGCAAATGAAGATAAATCAAACATCTTTTGATCTGTCCAAACTCTCCATGTTGTTTAATATTTTGACASTTTCTGACACAAACTAAATATTGTTTTCTCTCCTTGATCTGAGGAATTCCTTTAGGTTTGTGTGTTCTCTGTTTCTAATAAAAGAGTTTGCTGATGGTAGAATATCTCTATCTCTAGATAAGGTGCAAAACAATGAAGTGTGAACAAAGACTTCCTGCTCCATCATCATATGAGATACCAAGAAACTGGTGGCATTCACTTCACTATTGGCTCTAATTACACCTTATAAAACAAGAAATTTAGAAGTCCTTTTTTTTTTTTTTTTTTTTTTTTTTTTTTCCAGATTCATGAAGCTGTGATTCTGTGCCTTTTAATTCTTCACTCTGTCTTTCTGGTCCCAGTTATTTTTTAGTGGTGTTTTTTCTGATAGACCTATCATAGAATCACAGAGTGACTGATACTGACCTGCACATCTTCATGTTGTCTAGACATATCCAGGAGGRTTTCAGTGTCTCCAAGGACAGGAATACTACTGTATCTGGAGGAAACACATTCAATCATTTGATAATCCTCACAATAAAATCTTTTTTTCTTCTCTTKAGAACGATTTTCACATATCTCAACCTGCGTAACCTTTCTCTTGCCTTGAGTGTGGGCATCATTGAGAAGTTTGGTTCTTTCCCCTTAATGCAGTCCCCTAAATATGTATACACTTGAAGAAGAGCCTCCTGAGCCTTTTTTCCAGGATGTATGCTCATAACTGTCTCAGCCTCTCACTATGTGACAGATGTTCCAGTCACATCATCATCTTCATGGTTCCCCAAAGGACCCTCTCCAGTATGAAAGAAAGCTAGAATAGATGTCAGGGACCTTTCAAAGGTCATCCAGTCCATCCCTCCAGCAATGATGAGGGATATCTTCTACTATCTTCAACTATCTTCATGTTATTCAAAGGTCAATCTGACCTCAGRTGTTTCTACAGGTGAGGCATGTACCACCACTGCTGGCAATTCACCACCCTCCTTGTAAAACACTCTTTTCTTACATTTAACTTCAAACACAGGTGCCTTTTATCTGTCACTACAGGATCTTGTTAAAAGCTCCTTTCCAGCTTTCTTTAAACTTTTCCTTTAATTACTGGAAGACTGCTGGAATTGTCACCCTGGAATTGTCTCTTCTCCATGCTGAGCAACCTTAGCTCTGCCTGTCTTCTATAAGAAGTGCTCCAGCCCCCAGATTACCTCTGTGGCCCTTGACTGGACTTGCTCCAACAAGTCCATGTCTTTCTTCTGTTGGAGGTTCCAGACACAACGTTTCAGATGGAGTCTTGTGATAGTGGAGGAGAAGGAAAGAGTCACCTCCTTAAATCCACTGGCCATTCTTGTTTTGATGTGTCAGTATGAGATTGGCTTTCTGGCCTGTGAGCATACAGGATCATGGCCAGCCTCTCATCCACSAGCATCCCCAAGTCCTTCTTGGCACGGATGCTCATTGTCTATTCAGGGTCCAGAGTGAATTTGTACTCAGAATAGTATCAACCCAGGTTCAGGGCTTTGCACTTGGTCTTGTTGAACCTTGTGATGTTGCCATGKGCCCTCTACTTGCCAGGTCTTTCTGGATGGTGTCTCATCCCTCAGATGTGTCAAGGGCACCCCTGAGATTGTCACTGCTTTGAATTTGCTGAAGGTTTCACTTGATCCCTCTATGTCACCGATGAAAACCTTAAACAGTACTGCTGTCAATATGAACCCCAGAGGGATTAATATTGAATCTTTTCACTGATATCCATCTGGATATTGAGCCACTGACCACTACCTTCTGGATGTCAGTTACCAAACATTTCTCATCCACTGAACAGTCCACCCTCAAATGCATATCTCTTCAATTTAAGAGAGAAAGACCATTTCAAAGGCCTTACAGAAGTCCATTTAAATGACATCCGTCATCCTCAAACCACCTCCTTTTCCTCCACGTGCCCGTATCTGGTATATCACATGCCCCATCCGGTTTGGTTCATTCCCTAAGATATTTGCTTCTCTTTCTAATATAATCAGTGATTTCATCTCAATGATTGTTTTGCTTCCTACAAAAGCTTGTTGTCCTGCATGCTTCAGTTTCTGCCTAAATACGTGAGCTTATGTTTTCACTTACAACTATTATGGTTTCATCTGTCTCATTACACAAAGGCATTAAGTGGCTTCTGTGAGTTTACATTGACAGAAAAACAGCTGTTATCATACCAACTCTGATGGAATTGAATCCAACTCATTCCAAATCACAATCCAGTAYTTTTCTGCAGCATTTTAAAATTCACTTGTATCTGCTGCACAAGTCTGTCAAGAATAACACAAAAAATCTTGGCTTTAAATTTGTTTGCTTTGAAATTAATGGGTTTCTTAYCATTAATTCCACTGGAACAGCCAAACCACTGGTAAAGGCTTAGGAAAAATCCTACCATATGCTATTTTTAAATATTCATAAGTAGATAAATAGGTGTTTTCTCTTGAAGAYTCTGTTAGTGGGGTTTTTCAGTGAAGGCTTAATTTGCCCCAATATTCAGTATTAAAACAAAAGGTTTTGCACTATTCTAGGAATTCTCAAAATATTTGCTTTGGCTTTTTTTTTTAAATACTTGAGAACTGAAAACACCTTTAAAACTTTTTTTTTTTTTTNAAAAAAAAAAAAAGAACAAGCAGAAAGTCTCAGAGCAGGAATTTGAGCAGGAAAGTGTTATTTACGCTTCTGTACCACATACATAATTGTACATGTTGGGAACATATTCAAGATACAGTTGCTATTTCTTTCTCTATCCCACGTTTTTAGAGGAAATCTGGTCATCTATCATGTCTTAGGAATAACATTATTTATACTCAATTCTACATTTTTAAATTTTTTAAAATTTTATTTATAGTATAATCCAAATAAATAAAAAGTAAATTTTTATTTAATAAATAAATAAATTATAAGCAGTGTTTATAATTTCTTTATGTTTTATTCTGTGTAACTTTTACACTTAAAGAAGAAACAAGAACTAAAAATATAATCTTCAAATATTTTTAATTAAAAGCATTTGTTGKAAGAATATATTTACTTTCAACATATGAACATCAGAGAAATTTTTCAGTGTCAGAATACCTCAGCCTACATTTTGACAATATGATCTGATCAACTTGCTGACAGGAAACTAAAGTATKATTTTCAGTCCTGTTATTCTTCTACATTTTTGGTGTTTGTCTTATTTTCCTTGAAATTTAGAGGAAACAGCAAATATTCTCTCCTTCAACACTTAATTTACAAGTATTAAAAAGAAACAAAACAAAAACCATATTTAATGAAATAAAAATATAATGAAATTTTAGTTTACAGAGTAAGAAATGGGGATGGAGATTTGTACTTTACATTCTCAGTCTTGGATTTGTRGATTTTTTCCAACTCTTGGTCTGAAGAGAATTTAAAAAATGTATTTCTTTAAATTTATCCTTACTTGTTTCCACCTTATTGCATTGAGTTGTGATAGATTTACCTACCTTTGAATGTCATTGCAGGTCAATCAGTGTCCAAACAGAGAGTACTGGCATTAACTATTTTCTTCTTTTCCTACCTCTGCCAAAGCTTTACAAGTAAAGATCACCCTTTGCTGATTTCTTCTTACTGAGGAACACATCTGTCGTGGGTTTAAACCTGATTTTTCCCAATCTGGGTCATGGCACCAAAAATGTCGTGGTTTGAACTTGACCGAAAGCCAAAAMCACTGCACCCACGACATTCTCTCCCTTCCCCCCACCTGAGAGGCAGAAGGGAGAGCAAAAGCCCAATTATCACGAAAATTTATGGCTTTCAGATAACATAACATAATTGAGAGAAAGATATGTATACGCTCCAGAGAATGGTCAAACATGCTGAATAACTTAAGTTGCAAAATAGATTTATTACTAAAAACTAAAAACTTAAGTTGCAAAATAGATTTATTACTAAAGAAACTACCAAACTGGGGAGGGTAACAAAGATAGGAAAAAATTTACAAGGAGAAGAAAAAGAAAAAGGGACATTTTAAGACACCTGTTATTCTTTCCAGGGACCCGTCTCCTTCTCAGGTAGTCCCTCTCCACCCACCCATGTCTTCCCACACACACAGGGGTCAGGAATGAAAGTCTAACATAGATCAAACAACTCATTACGGTTGTTGTCCAGCGTCATAGGAGAAGTATTCTTACAATTCCAAACTGTGGAAGGTCTTTTTCCCAATAAACAGTCAGTGTATAACCACTGATGGCAACGGATTCTTTTCTTTACCTCGTAGGAGAAAGGAAAGAATGTTCCTCAAGGCCAAACTGTGTTGTTTCGGCAGCATAACGCCACTATCACAAATCTCCTGGCAGAACACAGCTTCTTCTAAGCATCCACTTACTTCAGACGTAGGGCGGGGGCATCTCCTCCTTCCTGCAGAACACAATTTCTTCTTAGCATTAACTCACTTCAAATGTTGTGGGGGGGCGAAGCCTCTTCCCCCTTTTAGGCTCCTGATCAGTCCAGTCCTCAAAGGCCAGGTTTTTTTTTCCTCAGAGCAAGATCACTCTCCTTTTCTATACAGGTCTCTCATTGAGGAAATAGTCCTTTTGAGAACAACTTATCTACTCCATGCTCGAGAACCACAGCAACAGCACAAAAACACATCCCATCTTCTCCTTACTGTGATCTCGGGTCTCCATTTTTCTTCTTACATCTCCTCACCCTCCTGCTCTGTTTTTCCCCAGTGCATGATACTAACAACTAAATACTAACAACCTAAAACTACATGGCAGCCGCCCCTATCTTGTTTTGAATTCTTCTTAAGTACAAGGCAATACGTCATCACAGAGGTGTAACCAACCTGTGCAATTGGCCCAGGCMTGATGATCAGCCTGTCCATCCACCTCAGAGCCATAATGGATTGGCTCTAAAAGGGGATAGGGCTCCTTTTGCTGGAGMAGAAGGAGAWACTTCTAGAACTTCCTCAGAGGARCCATCTTTGTAGTTTCTTGGYCYCATCCCCCCACCAYCAAAAATCGGACCAAGTAAAACCATGACAACATCTTTAACTATAAGTTGAGTTAAAATACTCTTTACAAAGTAAATAAGACATTTMTGACAGTGAGAAAACTTTGTTCTATATGCTGTGCTTTAGAACCACTGCCTCCAGTCATTACTGATATGTTTCCTAACCCTCAGCCAGAAAAAAACCTTATTTTGTTCCTTATGCCTATTAGTTCAAACTGGTACAATCTGTTCAAGGAAAGTATTGTCAGTTTTCCCTAAGTATCAAAGGGGCAGAARACAGCTGCAGCACACCCTTCGTGATTTTAAAGCAATGTTTCCCTTTAGTTTTCAAGATTTAAAGAGAAAATCACTACATCAACCCATATTTATATGTTATTGCAGAATTATTCAATATTTTTGCTTCYTTCATTTGTTGTCTGTGTTTTAATTCACTCTCTCAGTGTTTTAGTTTTGCTGCCACTTGAAAGCACGTGATTGACTGATATAAGGCACGRAAGAATGTGTCAAAGAAAGAAGTCAAGTGCCTTTATATCAGCATCTTTTCCAGATGATGTGCTGGAAAAGGTTTTGCATCAGGAATAGTGACTTGAGGAGAATATATMATCTATGTTTACAATTTTACTTGCATTTTAAGAAGTTTTGCATTCTGTAGAAGCAACATCTAGTTTTAAGTAGTCGTATTTCCTTTCAATTTCACTATTTTCCATGGCTCTTCCTTCTTCTTTTCACACTCCTGCAATGAAAAAGATTAAAAAAAAATATATAGGTTTTTCTTTGGTTGATTAAGACACAAGATTTGGATGTATAACAGTGATAATTTAGTTGTTTTTGTGTAAACTGGAAAATAACAAGTTCTTTCTTCAGAATTCAATAAATATCTCAGATCTTTTAAATGCATGGCCAGAATTTTCTGTTTTTGTACTGTGTTGGTTTTTTAAACTGAAGCTTTTGCAAAATAACTAGAAACMCTATTTTAAACTCTAGGTAAAAAGAAAAAAGATATTTGAATGCAAAAATCAGCAGATTGCATGAATTTGACAATGTTCTTCTGTATTGTTAATGAGTAAACATCCAAAAAGTGGATATATTTTAGTTACCAGCAGATTAGAGCACAGCCTGTGCCAAAAGTTCGTGTGACAGAGGACTGCASTGTAGATTGTTCTGTATGGACAGTAAGTACCATCACTACCAGATGTGCTCAAAGGGACATATAGAGCAGAAAGGTTCACCATGGATTCATACAAGACAAGAGATAAAYAGGAAATGGCAGATATTTTTGGCTTTATTGCAGTGACATGTACATACTACCCAAATCACCCATCACAACTGACAAATCAGTAGTAGATTTTTTCTTTCATTTGGATTTTATTGCATTCAAAATTTCTGAAGTGATTGGCTATCAGATGACAAGCCACACAAAACTGTTATTCAGGACTACATTATCTCCTGTTCCTTGGGTGAACTTTCTTTTTAAAATGTTGCAAAATYTCACCTTATGAATTGTACATGAAAAGATGAGCTCCATTTTTAGCTTACCAATTTGTCAAAGCARTTTTGTATGTGTGACCTTTTACTTTTGCACTGTTCTCTTGCGTTTAGACTTGTGTTCCTTCATGTTAATGATTAGGTTTCAGGAGCTGGCTGAGTCAATCTAAGACCTCAGCAGAGGGAGGCTGTCTTATGCTGGTTTGGTAGCCCTAGCATGCTCTCTGTCCTCACTCTGCCAGTATCTGTTGGCCAACTTAGCTCACTAACTCCTCAGAATGTCAGAAAATATGAAAACCCATTTACTCCTTATTGTGCTGAGCAGCCTCTGTAGTATATATATGCAAATMCTGTAATTAGAACAAACAAGAGACTGCTGGGAGAAGGTTATAAAAAGGGAAAATTAACACCCATCTCTTCAGTGATTTGAATTGGATTCATGTACCTGAACATAACTGACAGAACTGACTAAAAATCATGTGAGCAGAAAGAAAGGCGATCACCTTACACATCCTAGAGAAACCATATTTCAGAGTAGAAAACCATCACACAACTGAACAGAAGTGGGTTATATATCACCCATATGAGTGACTGGTGACTTTTATTTTTCCTCCTTACTACTTCCCCCTAAAATCAGGTTAAAAAACTAATTGTTTTGTAAGTATAATAGCTAATTTCCAAATAATAAGCAGAGATTAGGTACTTGAAATACAAGTGTATACTTTGCCAAACAATCAAGMCTGGGAAAAAAAATCCTTACTCAAGGCTTGTCTAAGTTTCTCAACACAGGTGGAATTTCATCCTTTTATCTGGAAAAAGTTTAGAACATAAGAAAAGGTGTTCATCGCTGATTAAAAGAATAGAATAATATGTATGAAATGTTCCACAGAAGAAAGATAATTTTGCTGTTCTTGACCTCATCATGCATTTAATTTTTTAGTAAGGAAGTGATTGCAAGCAATTGTCATTAGGTCAAAGAAAAGGTATTTTGGTAATGACCCTCATTAACTTATTACTTTTTAATAACATCGTCAGTGGGAAATCCACTGACATGAGTTTACCACGAACATCAGTTAACTAAAGTTTTTTCACAGGAAAAGGAACTACATTGTCTAGTTCTACACATGCTGTTTTAACTCTCCTACTGAATTTGGTTTGTTCTAATTTTTTCAAGAGATTGGCGTTGGAAAAGAATGTGTTTTTCCCTAAAACAAACACAAGAAAAATAACAAAAATTTAATAATATTTAAAAGATCAACAACTATTTTTTGAGTAAGCTGAAAAACCACAGGCAGACTTTGAAAATTATATTCCAGAGGTCATAACAGCTGCATGATGTAAAAATAGTGTGGCAGATCAAAACTGTGCAGTTATCTCACAGAAACTGATAGGTCTTGCTGAAAATGTTTACATTTCAAGAAATTTTTTCAGTCGTAATACTCTTCAGWTTTGTGCTGGTTTTAGTCCAAGGCTACTACCTACCTGTTGTGGAATAGAAGTAGCCTGGTGAATATGCATGGAATATTTGAGATTATAATTCTGTATCAGGGAATAAACTCCATTATTCCATTTGTCATGTTGGATGCTCAGGTATTACACACTCCTTCAAAATATTTAAAAGYATTTTGTTTGTTTTTTTGTTTTTGTTTGGAAATGGAACAGAAGCTGTTTTTACAYCTTGTAGGGTTTATTGAGAGAAATGCTGCTTCATGTCTGTTGAGGGGGAAAAAGCTTCCAATAAAAACAACAACAATAGCAACAACAACAATCATAATAGTAATAATTTTTCTAAAAGCAAGAAACAGCAATTCTGCCAAAATCACTTCAAATCCTTCTCAAATATAAAATCCAGAAGCTAATTCTATACCATGAAATTGTTATTAAGGTGTAGAGGTAACTGAGAACAGAATCCCTCTGATAATATACAGGAAGCCTACGCAGATACGCTTTAAAGTGTGTTAAGTCAGTGAATAGAGAAATAGACCAAATAGAAAAACAGACACAAAATATCAAAKAATGATGAGATGCTAGAAGAACAGCAGTTAAATGAGCTAAAGATGACACATTCTCTAATCTGTAACAGGAACAAATAACTTGGCACCMCTTACTTTGCAGTGTAATGGGACAAAGCCAGACTAGAACATCCAGAAAGAGGCTATGGAAAATAACCAAAATACCCAATAATGYATTAATATGCTCTGTGCATATATATGTACAACACATTCTACATGTACTGTTTCTGGACTCTGTATTGTTAAACAATTGATCTCTGTGGGTGTTGGTCTCTTGCAGATGCAAATCAAAGCTAAATCTCTTATTAGATTCTATGTCATGGAACTTTCAGCGGTGTTTTCTCATATTTGAATTTTATGGAGTGTCTGTAGCTGGAGTATATTGATGTATGTGCCAGAAACAAGATTAAATAAACTACAGGAATCTCTACAGAGATTTGTATAGTGTTCAGTTGTTTGCGGTTGTTTTTTTGGTTTTTTTTTTTTGGTTTTTTTTTTTTTTTTTTTTTTTTTTGTTTTTTTTTTTTTTTTACTTTACACCCATTCATATGCTTATACTACTAAAAAAAAGGGATAAAGAACTCCAACATTGGAATGACTTTAACTAGTCTCATTGCATGGCTCCATAAAATCTGGCAGGAATCCATCAGAAATGGCCTGAACACCTGTGCCATATGGGCACAGAAAGGCTGCTGTGGACCATATGTTGGGAAAATGGCCCAGGAAGGATTACCAGTCATTGGGTAGGCAGCATGAGGAGCTATGCAAGAAGAATGTCTATCAACCACAGCCTCACGACCCAGAAGTATCAGCATTTGAGCTAACTGATGAAATTATCTGGTACTGCCTGGTGCAGAAGAAAGACCTATCTAACCAAATGGTGTCAGAATACATACTTCACTTTCATTTTGAAATATCAGTGCAGTCATTGTAATRTATAAATAATGACTTTTATACTAAAGTCAACTACACATGAGCTGAATAATAAAAAATCTCCTTATAGATTTGCAAATTATAAAATATTGGCATTATTACTCAGGGAGGAGGGAAGGGATGAAGATGAGGCTGAAAGAAGAAAGGTAAACAATTCTGATGCAAGGACTAACAGCCTATATGCAATCTTTGAAAATATAATGTCAATTCTATGCAAATGCAACTGAAAAGGTAAGATTTACTTCTTTCATTTAAATACAGTGTATTCTTAGTCATGAGGTATTCACCAAGTATTCAGAACAGACTGCTCTAGAATTCTATTAGATAGAAAGGATAATTCATAAGGGCTGTCACATGGTAATAATTTAGAAAGAAAAGAAGTGTTTCAAGGTCAACACAATAAAGATACAGAAACTCAATCAGGATTATATTATTTTATTTTCTTTTCTTATATATTTTAAATTACAAATTAGATTAATATTTTGCTTTTATTTTGTAGTTCAATAGCTGTATTGCTACCTGAATAAATATACAGATTTCAGCGTAAATAAAAATAAATAATTAACAGTGCACCAATGTAATGGCATTTTGCATGTCAGACTTGTGAAAAAAACAGGTGCYTAATAGAGCACTTCAGGTGTGTTCCCTGGCCGAGCTTCCTCATACAAAACCCTCATGCTTCTGAAATCTTTCTTTCACTGAAATATTTCCTCAATCACTTTGAAGTAATATGTATGGAAAAAAAAATAGTTTTTGTTGGCACCCAACAGGGTCCTATAAGAAAAAAAGAAAGATTACATATCCATTGACAAGCACTATAAGCTAGCCTTAATAAACAAGCATTGTCAATGGTAAGAAGCTTACAGCAAACCAGCAGGAAGTCTATAATTTCTTGCTCTTCTAAATTTATATGCAGTTTCTTTATTGTCTTATGCTTTTGCAAATTGTTACTTCTCCTTAACCCTAATTATATCACAGCTTCACAGATGCAGTGATAAAAAGTCCATTTGAATATTTTTAACCAAATCATCAGTTGCCACTAATAAGCTTGAGAGGAAATGGGGAAATGATGAACCTTGCAAGAACAAAAAATGACATTTACATTAGTATCTTTTGACAGTCTTCTATTATCAGTCCACATTAAGTGTACCTTGACCTTAGGCACTGCATAGGAAAAAAGGTGTTTTGTTTATTTTTTCAAATGTTATACTATTCCCTTCCTTTCAACCTTTCTGTCTCATTTTCATCACTGTCTGGTAAAAAAAAAA
>NW_026623426.1:1312422-1338897 GCF_030028575.1 Malurus melanocephalus
ACTGCACTTGATTCTTTATGAAAAGTTATGCTGTCGTCTTCATTTGTCTGTGGTTTAGAGTGAGATGCAGAGGATGTTTCAAAACCCTTGACTCCTGCCATGGTTTCTGAAATCCTTCCTCCATATTAAAATTAAATAGTCCATTTCTGAGTGGCAACAATCAGACCCTTTAAAAAATACTAGCCTATATGTGCTGTAAGTCACATGACCCTTTTGAAGTCTGCTGCTCAAGATCACTAAGATCTAGTTCCTAAAGAGAAATGTTTTCTTAGAGTCACTGGTTGCAAATTATTTTTCTCATACCATATTTTCTTGAGCAGCACAAAAAGAGAGAAGATGCAACAGAAGTACTCAATAACATTCGGCTAAAAAGKACAATAAGCACCATTTCATCATCCACAATGGAAACTGACAATAATCCCCATTAAATACACTCAATAGGAATGGAGAAAGTAGTTTCAGAATTGATATAAAATTGGCAGAGCTTCACTGAAGTCAGTGAAATTTTGCTGAATTACACTATCTAAGTATTTGGTTTCCTGGCTGGGGGGGAATATAATGTATTTCAAACTTTGAATAATAATGGATGGGGTTTTTTTTCACAAAGCACAATAGCTTTTCTATAAAAATGTTCTACAATTTTTTTTTTAATACATGTCATCTAAATCAATCATGTGAAACGTTCTAACCTGTAAAAGTTAAATAAGATAGTGAGGCAAAAGTAGGATAGCTAGTTGTAGAGCAAGATATAGTCGTCCATTGGAAAATCTTAATGGATAAGTTTCTATACCTGAAACATCCTTGGTCAATACAATAAGCGTTGCAAAAAGAAAAGAAAGAAACTACAGAACTGGTGACATGTAGAGGGCAGAAGTCTTCAGAAGAATTAATAAAAACACCATGAAAAATTAAATCGTCAGGTGAACTATAAATTCTTAGTGATGACAAAATTTGCTGCTTTAYTAGCAATTACACATTGCATTAAGTCATCAAATGCATTCAATACAATTTACATCTAARWTATCGAAGTTGCTTTTAAATAAATYATARAGTTGAAACCATTATCTWTGCTTCAAATTCCTCTTCAGAAAAKGTCATGTGGAAAAAGATCACACACCATATTGAAATGTTATATCAAATATGTCTGTATGAACATTTGATTGTCGAAATAATTGCCTGATATTCCAAGGTAACATGAATAATGTTCTGTTTTTTTACAAAATAATTTATATGCTTCTGGAAGCACTGTGGTAGCTRTCCTTGTCTTTTAGTAGCTAAAAAGCTAGTACAGATCCAGCAACTTAGGCACAAATGCCTGCTGGAAGAATGCTCCYTATTCCTTATCAGTCCTCATATCCWGCAGTAAAATATTTCTGATATTTGTCACATGTCCAATGCGTCAGCMTTTTCTGGATCATACTTACTGCAGCGCAGGATTTTCCAAGGCCACGGGAGCTTCAAGGTGTTCTAGTGCTGACCCTTTGAGTTTCACTGGTTCCAATATGGKTTTTTTCTTGCCCCGCGGTCCTTTCAGGGTGATGTGTGATGTGCACTTTAAACCATGGCTTTAAAGTGTACCTCTKCCCATGGGGACATCCTGCCTACTTCATGCTGGAGTTCCAGCCTGTCCCGTAAGGCAGTACAAAAAAAGCAGTTAAACCCTGGATCTGCCAATCCATCAATTTATCAAAATGATCCCAGTCACAGCAGAGCAGATAACAAGGACTACAGCAAGCAGCAAAAGCAAAAACTAGCTGGGCTTCARTATACAGTCAAGCAAGAAAGACCCATGGCAAGCACAAGAACCTTTCAGTTATTAGCTCAACAGTTATAAATTTGGGCTAGCAYATTTCAATCAAACCTGTTATTTTTAATAGTTCAGCCCTACTCTGGGTTCCTAAAAAAGACTGCTGTCATTTAAGCCCCACAGAGAGCTGAGCACCACTCAAATGGTACTTACTGGCAGGTTGGGATAGAGAAYTGAGAGGGTAGAAGTGAGAAAATTCATATGTTCACTTGAGGTAAAATAAGTTAATAGGTAAAGTAAGGAATTCTTTTACCACKTCTCTTGGGCAGGCCAGTGTTCAGCCATYCCCAAGGAAACAAGGTTCCATCATGCATTTACGGTGATTTGGGAATACGAATGCCATCACTCAAATGTGGCCCTCTTGCTTCTTCTCCCGTAACTTTATATACTGAGCCTGATCCCATATGGCATGGAATAGCCTTTGGGTTAGTCTGGTCAGCTGTCCTGGGTCTGTGCCCTCACAACCTCCTGTCCACCACCAGCCTCTTCAGTTGCAAGGAATCATGAAAAACAGCATTGATGATGTGTATGAGCTGTTCAGCAGTAACTAAAACTATCTTATCAATACTGTTTTCATCAAAAATCCAAAACACAGAACGATGTGAGCTACCTTGAAGAAAATTAGCTGTGTCCCATCCAAAAGTAGTACAAGAAAGCAAAAACAGTAGTGATAGACAAGGTACCATGGRTTGACAAAATATATCCCATGTAGGCCAATTAAACAGAATTTTTATTCAATGGTCTTTCCCTACTTTTTCCCTCTCATTCATCACTTTCTTCCTGATGCTGTGCTGATTTTCATCTTACAGTTRATGTTCAACATAATGTCCTTCYCGCCTCCCTTTCAAGCTAACTTTAKCTTCTTTTTCCTTACAATTTCTTTTATGTTCAAAATGCTACTGAGAAAACTTCATAGAGAATCTCAYAGACCACTGTGCATAATGGATGACAGGAAAAGAAAACCTCTCCTACTTTTCCTACCAAAAAASTACTTGATTTCAAATTGAAATATCCTGTGGATTTCCTCATGTTATCAGAGGATGTACATGTTGTAGCCTTGGGTATGACTAAAGGTAAGAAGTTTAATTGTTTGTTAAAACTGAAGTAAATAGAACACCTGCATCCTACTCTTTGATCTCAGTTTGAAGATAATTCCCCAACTGAAAAATCAAGAAAATCTTGGAAATTCATGGAAATTAGTAGGGGTGGCTTGATAAAAGAACTCATATCATCACATCTTCAGTGTTTCATGCTAGTATAATTTAGGATTTATTTGCCATATATATATATATGTATATATATAATACCTTTGGATTACATTAATGAATATTAAGTCTGAGGTCATGTGACCTTATTTGTATAGTTAAATGACCTAGCTTTTGGAGCTTCTATATCTTAATTTCCATGTAAGAGGAATTAATGGCTCCTTTATCTCCTCTGGCTTACTCTTTTGCTCATCATTAATACCGATGTTACCAATCTCTTTAGCAATAGATTCCCCTTTTTCTATTTCATAGAAATAATTTTGTTCTTTGAGGTTTATTTTACTGTTTAAGCTTCTAAAGTTGTTTTCCTCACTTGGGACTCACACTTCTGAATCTCTCAGAATTCATAAAAAAAAATAGCTCCCCCAAAATCTGTATTTCCTTCTTTATTTCTACAACAGATCAAGATGTTGCTTTGTTTCCAACTCTTGTACATGTTTAAAAACAATTTTCTGTGAAACTTTGAGAATTAAAGTAATTAAGGGAAATTTTCAGCTGGAGGAGAAATTATTATTACCAATGTCTAATCTCAGTTTTCACTCTGGTAATTGATCATGATACAGAAGAAGGGGGTGAAATAAGACTGGAATATTTACATATGGTATTTTCTGCGAAAACTTTAAAGTAGAAGGCATGTTTATTAAAGAGTAGCCTGTAAGAAGGTGTTGTAATTGTAGCAATGTAAGAAGGTAACATGAAAATGTATATCTGGTTGAGCTCGAATTCATTTCCCCAGAGCAGTCCTCACCAGCTTTACATTGGTAGCTGAAAGAATGCAGATAATGCACCAGTGTTTCCCYATCAGTAGGCAGGGGTTTGGCAATATTCTGAACGGGATGCAAGTAGGACAGCTGACTAAATTAATAAAAAGGATATTCCATACCTTATTATGTCTTCTCAGCCATAAAAAATAAGACAGAGGGGTGGGGATTATGKGGAAAGGAATTGCGAACTGCATCTGTTGCTGATATTTTTCTTCCAGAGCAACCAATATGTGTATTCAAGTTCTACTTCCCCAGAAGTAAAAGGATAACACCTACCGATGGGAAGTAGAATAAACATTTAGTTTTCTTTTACTTCTGGRTGCAGCCTTATTTTTGGTTTATTAAATTGATTTTATCTTGACTCATTGGTTTGTTTTTTTTTAATTTTTTTTTTCCTGCCTGTCCTGCTGAGTGGCTAGGTGGGCATATGCCAGTCAGCCAAGGCCAACTTACTACAGTATGTCAGGGAATTAATATATTAATTTATTAGCAAAAATTTAGATTTGCAAGCACTGCAAAGACAATACAATGTGATATTCTTTTCTGTGYACTGTCACAAGCTGCCTGTTTAGCTTTCATTCCAGAATATTTATTGTGGGTGATGAAGCAGGAGACAAGAAGAACTCAGTTTGCTTTTTAGAGAAAGGACAAGAATGTATCATCTCTGACAGAAAAATCTGGGTTTAGTTTACAAATGAGTGAACTTGATACAAATTTGGTGAAGGACATAAGCAGGAAAAACAGGATACCATTTTAGAGCTGCTAATCTTCTCCGCTTCCTCTACCACGCTTGAAGGGTTACAGAAAGAAGTTTGAACGAGTGCCAGTTTATCCTTTTCCCTCATGGCCATCTAATCAAATCATAGAGGTCTGGGCAAAAGTGACATAATGGAAATTGASTGAAAAATACAGATGCTGTTACATCCAAAGGATAAACAGAACAGAAGCAACTAGAAAGACATGGAAAGACACAGATMTCATATTTAGTAGTCACTAATGGTTTAGAGGTTTTTAACTTTGTTATTTAAACTAGAAATTCGAGGACCTCACCAGAGCAGATAATCTTTGTGAGGTGGTTAGGTGGACTGTAGCGTGACAGTAAGAGGGGTTAGGTGGCACATCTTCCACAGGACATCTAGTTGTGACAACAGGCAGATGAATTAGACTGTACAGGCTGCCTTGCTTCTTCTGCACTGCTTCCAGTATTRGGAATTAGTGTGTATGACTGCTTCGGATTTGGGTGCAATTTTACTGGAGCCTGAAATGGAGAGACCTTGGGAGCACACAGTTAGGGAATAATGACAACTGCTCAATTCAAAGCACAACACCAACGGCAAAAATACAAACTTTGCATGCTACAGTTGCACAGCCCCTGGCAAGCATTCTGTTCATAGCAGAGATATTGGAATAAAAKAAATATTTTCACCAGTGACAACTTACTTATGATCCTTTACACTGATAGGGCAAAGTTTGCCCACACATTTTTTATAATGAAAAATGTGAATCAGGAGCACAACTCCTTAATATACGAACTTTCAGTAACATAAAACAGGTCAGATAACTTTATGTGTGAAAGCATTCTTCCTCTTCTCACTGCTGAAATCCTGAGATTCCATGGTCTTATTGTTACCTAAATTAAGACAAGTGTTCTAAAAATACCTTTCTAGGTCACAYAGTCTTTATGAGACCCTTGCTGTATGAATTTTTCAAGTTTAAAATTCTGGAATGSAGAAGAAAGATGATGCAATTAAACTTGTTAGAGGCCTAGGGAAGAGATACAGAATGAAGAATATATAATTGTTATCGTATGGCAAGATAGAATTATCCTACTTACAACTTCTTCAAGCATCTTCCTTATACTCGTCTTTTAAAAGAATAAACTTTACAAAATTACAATTCGGGAAGCATACTCTGACTTGCAGAGGTGATTCCTTTCAACAATCGTCAATTTCTTGAGTGATATTTCAGTGTCTTTTCACTCTAAGTTCTGGATATGACAAWAATAAACATCTGTGACAGACAAGGTAATTTACACATGGTCACTCAAGTGAATATATTTGAGACTTCCCTGATAAAGTTCCTTTCAGACCTGATAGTGTATGAATATCTAACATGTTGGGTTTKATTTTTGCTGTTTTACCTCACACAGTAACCTGAAATGTCCAGGTTTCTGCCACCACTAAAAAAACTCCTAACGTATAAAATACAACAGAGCTGTGGAATTCCAGAAATACTGGTATGCAACACACAATAAGATTGCTCTCAGAAACCAAATAATTATCAAAGCCCTTTAAATTTATGATATTTGACAAACAAGTGTTTTTCTAGATATTTCTGAGCTGAAACTTTCATCTCCACAACCCCTCATCCTTCATCTATTTATTCCCACTGAAATCTACTTTGAAAGATTCACACTTAAAAACTACTACTGTGCCACAGCAGTTTAGAACCTCTTTGTGAGGCTTTATTTATTTTGTTGTTTGTTTCTTTGAAGGCAAATATTAGAGATCATTATAAATAGCACCTGACGTTAATCAAATCAGTAATCAGTAAAACTACAGTAAACATTACTTAAATGCAGCTACTGTTAGAACACAGAATGCCAGGTAATAAGGTGTTAAAAGTTTCTTCATACTAAGGCCCATCCATGTGCCTCAGAGTTCTTAAAGAGTTTTTAAATGATTCCTCTGTTATGGTTTAGATCTAGTCCTTTGTTGTGAGCAAATTTTATGATTTCTAAAAAATGAATTAATATGAATGAAAGTTCATGCTGCCATAGTATATGAGATCAAAAATCATGGTATTATTTCATTTTAGAGATGCCACCTGTATAAGTACATCTTAATTCTTCAATAAATATCAAATAGATTGTGAAGAATTTGAGAAAATTAGCCATCATCTCCAAATAAAAGCAGATGAGAACTCCAATTTAATTAAAAAGCTGAGACCTGATAATGAAGTAGTGGTGTCATTCCAATGAATTCTGATGAAACACTTGACATCGAGTACTGGCACTACCTGTGAAATATCTGACTTGTCATTTAGAAAGTCAAATGAGTAATTCAACAATTACAGTTTTAAAAAGGAAATGTTATCATCTCTTCTTAGTTGYTGATAATCTGTACATATATCAAGACAAATTTTATTTACCAATCAGTAAGTTAATAATTTATTTTCTGAAGATATTACTTGCAAATATCTTTCAAGATCTGTATTTTCATCTGTATGAGTTGTACAGAAGAAATATGTTAAATCAGTGCATTTAATTTGCTCAACTGCATAAAAACTCTTCTGTGCACCTTTTGCTGCAATTAAATCAGGGGCACTAGAAAGAAGACCTTAGCCCTTTAAYAATCATATTGCTTATATTTTGCGAGAGTGCAGACCTAAAAGAGTGAGCTCAGCAGCATATTCATTAATAACACACAYWCACACACATGCACATACACACATATATGAACAACACAAGCAGTTAAAAATGCAAGCATATAAACAAAATCCATTMATGTATTATCATGTCCAGGCTTGAGTGATATGTAGATTTAGGAAGAGTTTATGAAACTTCATTATGAAAATGAATATTGTATTTTTATCTCTTTTTTTTTTTTTTCAATAAATGTTACAATCTATTCCCCTTTACGAAGAATTGTATTCATGGAGTGGGGCAGGGAAGAGAAGGAATTGCAAATAAGAAAAATATTTAAGTAAATCAATTTGAGATTTTATTTAAAAGTGAATTAATGGTAGCTGCAATTTCTAGACTTGACTGTTTTGTATTTCATAGTTTCACTGGTAACACAGAGAGCCACAGAGGCAAGACTGTGCAACATACCCAGTATGTTAATGAGTAATTATTTTTGACGCCCTTGCATGTATTTGAAATTATCTACATTGTTATTAAACTCACGGTTACTTTTTTTGAGTAAGGCTCAAAAGTTGAAGTTAGGCCACATTGTCATATCATCAAATCTCAGCAGGGAAGCATTCTCATCCAAATGAATGCACATTCATTCAACACGAGAATGAGAAATGGCAAAAAAATYATGCTGTATGGTATTACTGCACTGAGGGAGAAGAATGGGACTCTGAAACTATTTTATCAGAAATTTGGCAAGACATTCCTGCTGGCAATATATACAMAAATCCTGCAGTGAGAGTGTAAATGTCTGAGATGGCAGAACTTCAAATGTATAAAAAGTAAAATTAGGTAGAGAAAGAGCAAAGAGATACAAAATCAGATACAGTGAATTGTTAAGATTTTTTTTTTTCATGTCTCTTTYTGCCAGGAATCAACAGACCATTATGAAGGCAAAAGCAACATCCCCCCTTAAAAAAATACACACTTTTAGTTAATTCAGTAGATTTTCATGAGATGGTCAAATTCCAGCTTCTGCAATGAGATGGCTGACATGAAATCAATAGATGGTGACAAAATGCACCTGGTGTTCAATTTATGGGAAAAATATCCAGGGATGATATTTTTGACCTCCTAATTCAATAAATTAAACTAATAGAAAACTAAAACACTGGCTTGCATAAAAATTATCACCAYCAAAGAGTAACAATAAATGTATGGAGCACGGGATTACTTCAATACTCAGTTGATTATGAGGCACTAAAATATCAGTAGTTAAACAGTTTAGGACTGATTTGATTATAGCATATATTGGATGAAAAAGCATATGCAAGTGATCCTACAGTTCCTTCACAGGACTGGTGGGTTTTGGCTCTTCTAACAAGAAATTGGATGACATCCTCTCTCAGGTCTGAAGATGATACCCTTCTCTGGGAATCAAAAGTGTTGCAATCACACTTGCCCTCCTATTTTTGTCTGAGATTAAGAAATCTGATGTCTTACTGCCGTTATTTGTGCAGCAGAACTTGAATTGGATTTTTCCAAAACAAATGATTAATGTATAAGAGTTTGCAATTTAATACTAGCTTTTTTTTTTTTTTTTTTTTTCCCTGCGCAAGCATCTTGGATCCTGTTTTCAGCAACCGATTTAACATATAAATTGGCCAAACTTGGCAAAAGTCAAGAATATTTAATAGGATACAGATGGTACAGCAGAAAGCAATATCTAGAGATTTGGGTGACTTGAATGCTCTTTAGCCCTCTACCAGCTGCTTTGGCTCAAGTGTGAATGAAGACCTTTTAAGAATCAATAAGTGTATCTTATGTTGTGCCTAAGCATTGCCCACCCAACTAAACTGACACCAAAAACAAAAGCAACCATATGGTTTTAAGTATATTAATGAACAGGGCACTACAGCTTGATACTCAAGATTAAATATGTTAATTTAATACCATCARTTCTTTGCACATTGCTAATTTCCATCAACCGTCTAATACAAAGAAATGTAATTCTCTCCAGATTTTCAGTTTTAATGGTAACAGAAAATAAAACAGACAGCAACTGCCTGAGGCTAGAGGAAAATGGAAGAGACACTCAATTTCTTTCTTTACAAACCATAATAAAATCACAGTCAATAGATTTTAGTTATTGGAATCATAAAACAACACTAGCTGCAGTTAAGAATTAAGTCCTTTGGGGCTGTAAGTGCTCTATATAGTGTTTTCAGCTTGTAATGAATGATTACTAATTACAAGGCTCAGATTATATTGCAAGCATTTAAGTGCTGATGTCCCACTATAATAAAGCAGAGAACCTCGAGCAGTGTCCTCTTTCCTTTTTTATGCAGTGGCAGCCTGCATTTGATGAATTGATCTTCAAGTTCCTAATAAACGCTAAAACATAAGTGATGGAGTGGATTCCAATWGTAAATGGATTCCTAGGGCATTAGATGCTGAAGGCAATATCCTAACAATACTCCATGCTTTCCTTTAGCAGTGACTCGTTATTACATCCAGAGGGTCTGGTGCTTGTGTATATCAAGAACAGTATTACAGCCACAGTTCAAACTATGTACATCTGTGAAATCTTCTTGGACAAAAACAAAAGAAAAAAAAATCCACAAGACAAAGAATATACTAATCTACCCCATCTTAACAGTACCAACAGTCATGATCAAACAAACAAAATAACAAAAACTGGAACATGGGAAATTCTGGCSGAATTTCTTATGGAAAGGGAACTGTGGAGGTGATTAAAAATGACAATATTCAGGGATACACTGATCATAACCCTAAGCCACCTGCTATCATTGGACCTGCTTCAAGCAGGGGTTASGGTTGGTGACCTTTTAAGATCCTTTCCTACCCACATTATGACTGTGGTGAATTTTTTTTTTCACTTGAATATTCACGCTACAGATAAAGGTCTGAAGCTTGCATGATGGACCAAATATCACCCTCTCGATCTGTACACGTGTGTGTCTCCCATAGGAGGTGGGGCACAGTACTCAGAAAGATACACAGATATCTCAGGGGTTACAGGCAGCAGGGCACTGTCCCTTTCAGCAAGCAAGGGGCTGCTTTGCTGCCTGGGGGCACAGCTGCCTCATGTCCAACCTGCTGCCCCAAGAAACCAGATCCTTTATTGCAGAGCTGCTTCAGACTGGTCAGCCAGTCCAGCTGAAAGGTATTTTTCATCCCAGGTATCGGGTTTTGCATTCAGWTTTGGTGGACCTTGTCAGATTCTTRTCTGTCCACTTCTCCAGCCTGTGCAGGACACCCTGCTCTCCTGCATAYTAACTCTTTCTTTTAACTTGAACTAGTTGTGGCCCTTTTCATCAACCCATCATGCTTGCTATTGTTGACTTGTCACATCCTTATCTCACCAATTTGGTTATAACATCCTGAAACTCAAAAGATACAGGATGCTTAGTACTTTTAAATTCAATTTAGACAGAGTTGCATACATGACTAAAGAGGGTGTAAGCATGTTTACACATTTTAAAATGGATTTAAATGGAATATATATTAAAATTAATGCAAAAATATTATTTATGAAGGTAAAAAATAAATAAATCTGTATTTTTTAAAATTTTATTGCTTATTTTTTAAAACATGTAAGTAAATTCTAGTTTTATATAAACTGACTTCAAAGAGTCAGTATTGAACTTTTTTAGATATTATTAAAAGCATACCATTTGAATAACAACTTTAAAATTGACAAAGATTAGTTAAAAATGTCTGGGTAGTTAAACAAAGAAGACTTTTGCTAGACAAGGCTGAAAGGACTATTTCAGCATTGTGCAATTTTTTCCTCATATCCAGCATGAGTGTCTTGTTCCAGCTTGTTCCAACTGCCCCTCACCCTCCTACCCTGTAGCACTAATACTGTGCAATATTGTTAAAAAATCACACATATTTCACAATAAGTACCTTTATCTAAAACATCTAGTCTACATTTTAAATAACTAAAGACAAAGAGTGGGTTTAAACACATTTTGTCCCAGATGAAAATCCATTATAAAACCTCTTTTGTAGAAGTTCTTGTTAAAACTCACAGTTTCCATGAGATTCACTTTTTTTTTTTTTTTTTTTTTTTTTTTTTTTTTTTTTTTTTTTTAATTGCCTTTCCAGCAGTTACAAGCCAGGAAGAGGATGTGGGCAACCTTATCACTCCATCAGTTTGCWCAGAATAAACACAGGCAACAGAACTGTCAAAAAGTCCAATGACTCTTTGGTTCACAATTGTCATTATTAACAGTGGTTTGTGACTTATCAGGTCCAGCTTCCCTCATGAAAACAGAAGCATTTTAAAGTGCTGTTGATAGCAGTTCATTCATGTTGGCACTACATGTCAAAAATCATCAACTTACYGACACCTGTCATGAGCTACAAAGTGTACTTCTCAAAAATTATGAAAATACTTTTTCTGATTTCATTATATCATTCACTATATTCTGAAAAGAACCCTTTGTTATCTTTATTTTCCACTTTTCAGCATTTGTTAAATCAGAATTCATGTAAAGGAAATTTTCTTTCATTTCCCTGCCTTCTCTGTTTTCTGTAACTACTTTGATCTTATTTGAAACATCATCTTCTTACCCACAGTCTTTATTTTCTTATATTTTTTTTTAATTAACTTCTCCCTCTCTGCTTCTCAGTTGTGTTTTATTTGATCTGAACCTACTTCATCTAGGCTTCTCCCTGACACCACAAAAGCTATTTGTGAGAACACATTGTGAAAACCTTTTTTTCTCATTTAAAGAAAAGTGTCATTGTCTCCTCCCCTTCCGGTCCTAATACTTTTTAGTGTTCAGAATAATTTTGCATTTTACCTTTCTCACCATCCTTCAAAATATGGTGAAAGTCACAGMCTGAACCTTTGTGGTAAGCTAGAATCGCCATATGATTAATATGGTTGTGCAAAATAGAACCTTGGTTTGTGTTTCTCTATTTTTCTTGCTCACACCTAACTTACTCTTTCCCCTTTCAGCTGCGGTTGTTACTTGGTATATCATCAGTGGGCTAGTTTAAAATAAAAAAAAGAAAAATTTAGGATTTTCCTGATGCCACTACCTTTTGATAAATTATTTATTTTTCCCTGGYTAAAATTAAAAAATTACAAAACAATAAGTGTATACTAGAGGATGCTAAAATGTTCCAGCTTAAACACTGAAATTTTATTCATTGGAAATTAACCCTATATAGTACCACTTCTGAAATTAATAGGCAGGTCAGGTACATATTTTTAAAAAGTGTATTCAAGAGATGCAAAGCTGTAATGGCCAGATCACTATTTTATGGTAGAAATAAAATTACAGATTATCAGATGTGTTAAGGTCTGTGCAGGATAGAAATAAACTGAAGATTCACAGAAAATAATGATTGCAAAAAATTTARACAATTCAGCTGTAGGTATTCAGGAGGTCATGTTCCGAAATACTTTGACAAATAGATACGGCAATTAAATACATACAGTGGATAAAATTACAGGTGTTCACCACATATTGTGGCATTAGTATCATATTAGATATGCTAATTTAGTACAATTAACCTTTAGCAATTGCTTTAAAGACCTTGTCTAACCATGCAGAATATTACTTCATTGAAGGAATAACTGATCAAGTATAAAACTAGAGGCAAGTCTTCAAGAAACTAATTACACTGTCTGTATACAGTACTTTTTTCCTGCTAAGGTTTATGCCACCTTTATATATTCATATATATTCTTCCAGACAATAGTAATGGAGAACAATTGCTCAAAGTTAAATATTTAGTTTTCATTTTCTCCTCTCAATTTGAGCTATGAAATGCAACTGAATACTTAACATGGGGTGTGGCAGAGGGAAGAAAGATGACAAAAGCAGAGTGTAGTTTACAATTGTGTATTAAAATTAAGGGAACTATTTGCAAATTTTGTGCTTCGTTGCCCAACATATGCTGATGCAGACAAAAAGAGCTAGCACAGATGTTTCCCCAGTAATAGGTTCCATAGAAACTAGCCAAGTGGCAGAATGCTAGAGATCAGTCACTTGAGTAAAGTGACTGTGTGCTAGTATGGGTTTTGAATGATGTAAGCAACACAGAGCAGATTTCCTGCCTTAGAATCTTTTTCTGTATAAYCAAAAAGGAAACACAGTTATTGAAGAAAGTTAGTCTGAAATAGCTCTGTTTTTCCATAGCATATCAGAACTTACTGTGATAAAGCTTTCAACATTTAGTTTCATATTGCCTTAATCATTGATTGGTTTAGTAAGTACATAGTCTTTAGCTCCCCTTCTGCATATTTTGTCTAAAATGCTTTGGACTATTTCAGTGACACATGAGTTGTAAGAAATGAATAAAGTCATCCTACAGAAATGTCCAGACTGAAASCATAAATTTAACTTCAGAGTGGAGGGGAAAGATTAATGTCTGTGTTGTTTAAGGAAAAATAAAAGATATAAGAGCAAACAAATTTCTTCTCTACCATCAATATTATTTTAAAATGTTACAAGAAATATGTATAACCTTTGACTGAGCCTTTGCTCAGCCAATAACTACACATGAGTAAGTGTAAGCTCTGAATTTTGAGCACTAATAAACGYATTCAAATAAATAAATGCAAAAATACAATGGCAAAGCAAAGAAAATATTTTTGAGGTTTATTGTTTTATTGCTGTTGTAAGACATCTTAGACATGTCTTGCTAAATTCAGAAAAAAACTTTTGTGAGAAAGTGATGATATTTTTCACTGAAGTAGATTTTCAAGTTACTTTTCTATTAAAAAGTTCATATGACTCACAAGTTCCATTTGAATTTATTTGTAACATAAAACGTGGTACAAAAACAAGCCCACCTGGGTGAACTGAAATACTTAGTCATTCCTCAAGAGTCTAATTGAACCTTGAACTGACGTTCCAGAAAAAATTAACCTAAAATCATACATATCCATGAAACTTTTAACCTGGAGATCTAAGCTATTCCAAAGGGGCCTATTAAAGACAAGAATATGCTGAAAAATAGAAAAGTAGTATTCACAACATATTTTGAATTCTGAGAAACTGAAACTTTTCTGAACTTCTCAAATATTTTTTAACCTCCATTGGTGTTGCACAGAAAATAAAACACAAGCAATTAATCTGATTTTTACCTCTCCTTTGTAATGATTCATCCACATTAGAAAATATGAAAAAAAAGTGATTATGGTGACTGCTGTCTTAACCTCGATCAACAAAATACAGAGTAAATATTATTGTGAATCATTGAAACCTTAATTTCATGAGTAAGTTGCTCTTCTTAATCTTGTTGGCTTTATCTACCCCTATTTCAACAAAGCCAGCAAAGACATCTTTACTATCCACCTATTCCAGTCCAGTATGCAGCTGTCTTGCTGGGAGATAAAGAGCACAGCATTTGCACAGACACCTACTGCTGTAGTAGCAAGCTCGGACATGCAGAAGTCGTGCTTATTCCAGTCATRCTTACAGGCTCTCTCTGAAAAGAATCAGTACAGAATTACCTTTAGATTTCAAATACTAACACCAGGCAGCACAATCAAGAATTTAGAAAATTTTGCTGAAGAGGAACATTCCATTGTATTTTAAAAGTCAGAGCAAWCAGACAAATTCCAGTGTCTAGAAAAGAGAAGACATAATATCCATTATTATGAAGAGTATAAAGAGAGACATTGGAAACTACCTATTAGCCAGCCTCACCTCCTTGCCTCATAACGTCATGGAACAGACTGTCTTGCAAGCCTGGCAAAGCGCATAAAAGACAGAGTTGTGATTAGGAACAGCCAACATGCRTTCACCATGGCAAATCATGTGTGAGCAAGCTGGTGGCCTTCAATGCACAATGATGGAGTTGGTGAATGAGGAAAGGGCTACTGATGTCCTCTACCTGGACCTGAAATGGTGCCATTTCCCACTTTGGAGAGACATGGATTTGATGGATGAACTGTCAGATTGATTAGGGATGGATGGGATGGCCAGATCCATAGCACTGCAGTCTATGTCTCCATGTACAAATTGAGATCAGGTGCCCATCAGGGGTCTTTACTGGGGCCAGTGCTCCTCAAAATCTTTATCAATTACATTAACAGTGAGATTATTTGCATCCTCAGCAAGTTTATTGATTACACCAAGCTGAGGTGCAGGACTAGAGGGAAGGGATGACATGCAGAGGAACCTTGAAACACTTGAGAAGAGGGTGAACAACTTTATAATTGAATAAGATCAAGTGGAAGGTCTTGCACGTAGGCTGAGAGAGTATCAAGACAGGGGTATTAATGGATTGTGAGCAGTCCCATGGAGAAGGACTTGGAGATATTGACAGATGAAAAATTGGATGTGAGGCAGCAAAGTACGTTTGCAGCGCAGAAAGCAAATGATGTCTTTGGTGGCAGTAAAAAAAGTATGCCCTTAGGTTGAGGGAGATGGTAGTCCTCCTTTACTCCGTACTGGTAAAACCTCACCTGGACTACTGCATCCAGCTCTGGGGCTCTCAGCACCACAAAAACATGGATGAATATTTGGGAGGGTCTGGATGAATGCCTTGAAAATGGTCAAAGAGCAACTCTTCCATGGAGAAATGGTGAGAGAGTTGAGGTTGTGCAAACTTTGATTATATAAAGGACGTGTGACTTTTCAGTATAAAGAGGAAGCTTACAAAAATGGTGGGGAGTGCCTTTGTACCAGCCTCTGTAATAGCATGACTAGAGTTAATGGTTTTGAAATTAAAGAGTTGATTTAGATCAGATATTAATTTTTCTTTTTTTTTTTTTTTACAGTAATAGTAGGGAGTCACTGAAACAGTATGCTCTGAGAAACTAGAAGTGTTCAAGGCCAGACTGGATAGGGCCTTGAACAACTTGTTCTCATGAAAGATGGTCCTTTCCATGGCAGAGGGATTGGAACTTTACAAGACCCTTTCAACCCACCCGAAGCATTATATGGCTCTTGAGCCATGAGTTCAGGAACCTCCCTGAATAATCACATACAAAATTCATGGTTGTGAAACAGAATGACTTCTGAAAGGTATTAAAATCATCTATAAAAAGCTGCTAATTTCCACAATGAACKATTGAATCACACCCAATAAGGAATTGTACCTTATTATTTCTATGTTGTACAATGAATAAATCAGGAAATAAGTGAGAATATTGAATAGCTTCTTTCAAAATCTTTTTTCAGTCCACAACAAAACCTGTTATAACTCCAGGTCTGAAGCAACTGATATTACTGTTTTCAACCATGAACCTGCTAGTTTTTTGCTCTGGAAGCAACTGAGATTTGGTGGAAACTGCAAATCTTGTAAGGGGCACAAAAGCTATTGGTGTTTTAACATCCTCAGAAATCGCATAGATTATGGTAATGTGACATATCTTAATGATTTCTCTAAATCTACATGATACATTTCAAAGCAAAAACACAGAAATCTTTTATAAGAAATTAGTATTTTTATTATTGCTGTTATGCTTGTAAACCCTTCCTGTCATAAGCTGGGAGCACGGCAATGTATTAATTGGCATACTTGATGAAAAATCATCTGAATATTTATTCTTCATCAGGTAGAGACTATATAGTTAACTCAAATAGTCTTAATATACTTTTAGTTTTTTAATTGATTTAGTTGGGTACTTCATACTCAACATGGCTATTCCTTCACATACTACATTAAAAAATTTCTTCAAACAGACACAGAGATAAGGTTTATGGTTCAATTCATACCATATTTCAAGAAAAATCATTCTGTGTTTCTACTGAAAGAATAGGCAAGACCACTCTTCTTCCTCTTATGAGAAGAGCACTGTAACTAGGAAGAATATAGGATCTAGAAAATTTTGTTTCTGTGGCAATCCACCCAAAATGCAAGCTACTCCTAAATTGTTGAGTTCATTCTAATAGTCCTTCCCTGGTTTACTTCTGCAATTGCTCCTTTCTAAAGGGACAAGAGCAGACAATTATTTGGACACATGACAGATATGCATCTGGAATTACTGTATTGGTGAAATACCTTTTGGAGCTGAACAATTCACCACACCACTGAGCTGTAACATCTAATTATCACTACTGGCACCAGCTACTGAATTGTTCAGCTCTTCTATAATGCTTCTTTATGCATTGCTTCTGTTAAAATGTCCAGCTGTCAATTACTTACAAGCTGATGGATGCCTCCATTCATCAGTGATTTGAAAGGAATATTTCTTTGGAAGGAATGGATTACTCTGGGGTATTGAAAATACAAAGCTGAGGGGAAAAAATAGTCTCTTCTATAGACTACAAAAATCAGCTGGACAATGAGTCTTGGTTAACAATCTGCTTGACAGAGATAAAAAATAAAAATAAAACCCTGAAGAGCAAACAAATTTTAGTGCTTATTTCTATACTTTTATAAGTGTAAAAGATACACTTTATGAGCAGGCTGTTTGGAATGATTTCACTTCTGTACTGCAATGATCTGAAAACTTGAATTTTGTAAATTAATTTAATAATTATTATAAATTAAAGATTTATTTCATATAAAAACTATAAAGTTCCTGATTAAAAAAAAATAACAAAACCCCACCCAAACTGTGCTTTGTTATTTATTGTGCAGACACATTTTTTATAAACAAGAAAAGTATGACACCCTAGCACAGTACAAGAGTTAATTTCTTATTTCCTGAAAACTTTTTTGAAACCTCTAGACAAAATTCACAATTATGTTTCCTTAGTGGTAGAAATGCAACAAAAATCAGTAGACMACACATTTAAGTAAAATGCTTCTATTGTACCATAAGTGCCTCTTAAGAAACTGACTCTATTATCCTGAAACAGGCATATTTTGTTGTGAAATATGATTTCTCAAGCTTGCCCTTTAGGCTCTTTTTTTTTGTTTGTTTTTAAAAATTTGATTTTGAATTATTTAAAACACACTGTGGCCCCCACCTTTTCTTCAACTTGTAGGTTGTCAGAAAGTGTACATTTCTCTACGAATAGTAATCATCTGACACTTCAGTGTCAGATGCAGTAAAGATCTCTTAAAAACACAGCTCTGAAGTAGGTTCTATTTATTTCTGTAACCAGATTATTACTTTGCTAGCTGTATTTTAAGTGTTATACATCTTCAGTGAGAAAAAGAAAAGCTCTAAGTCCAATTCTAACTAAAAGCTTCAGTTTCAAAAGAGGTTCAATGAGCATTGGAATCCCTTTCACACTGCCTGAAGAGAGCTTCTGTGAGAGAAGGACAGAAAGCACTTTTGTGTTCTGACACATGGGTTGTAATTGAGGGTGGAAAATATTTTATCAAATGCTTCCAGCAAAAGACTTAATATCCCAAGTAGATTACATAAGAAAAATCTTATTTCCAGTGATCTTTTTTGACATAACATTTTTTTAATGAAGTAAAATCTATAATTTATTTCACAGCCTGCATACTTCCTTTAGTCAACTCAGTTTCCATTTTAATTCCAAAGAAATAATTTGTTTTTTAACTTTACCTTTACTGATGCATCTTTCATCTGCAGAACAAAATATATTTTAAAAAGTATTAATATCACCCATGAAAGTGATAAATATAAACTTCATTAGGGAACATAAAATATGCCTGCAGAAAGAGGGCTTTAGGTGGTTCATTTATTTTATACTGATATGAGTAATGTTGAATAAGTGTATTAAATAATTTTAAATAAAAAATATCTGTCAGTAAATAAGAGAATAAATAAATGCTCAGTGAAAATGCAAGTCTTCATCTACTTAACCTAGGGCATTAAATGTATCTAAAAAATCAGCTAGAAATAATTGAATTTGGCTCATGAACATCCAGAGCCTTAAGCAAACTAAAAGGCTTCTCTGTTCAGACTGAGAAGGGAACAGAAAAACCATGAAGGACTACATTAATAGAATTATGGTATACACAGACTTATCCCTAATTCAGCAAAGTATTTTAAGTGTTTTTTATTATKTAGACCTTTATAATTTACTAAATTTTGTATATAACAAGAAGTGAAAAGGCAAAAACCCAGAGAAGCTATCATTGTRTACAATCTCTATGGGAGGCTTTGATCGATAGCAATCATCTTTCTGTCACCATCCAATATATATTGGCTGTTCTAAAGGGCTCAGTTACTTCCTCTAATTTCCCCTTCCTGCCTGGGAATATCCCAAATCCTTAAAATAAGATTGGACATTTCAATTTTCTCCTTATATTAGTTTACATAGACAAATATTTGTGTGTATGACAACGGGAGAAGTATTCTCCAGCCTAGAGGTTCCGACTTTCATCTGGGAGCAAGGATAGTCAGATTTTACTCCCTGGTTCACAATTATTCATGAAAAGTGGAACAGAATGTGAATGGATGTAATAGAGAAAACCCTTCCTCATAGACCCATACACTGATTTGGGGTGATTTGGGATGATTTGGTATCTTTGCTGTGATGGAGTTAAAATCTCCTCAGAAGAAGGAATTGACTCTCCTCTTTCTTCCCCATTTCACAAGCCTTTGTGTTTGTGTTAGATTGAACACCAAACAAGCTTTCAAAAATTGATTTCTTTGAAAATAAGAACTAACTGTTTTCTATAACACCAAGTGAAAAAAAAATCAGGCCATTTCATTGGCACTTTCTCTTAAACTTTAGCAGAAAAGATCACACCCACACAAACATTCAATTACCTGAGTAGTTAACAGACATTCACAGACCCATCAAGACTAGAAGAGACCATCAAGATCACCTTGTACAACCATCAACCCAGCATCACCATGATCACCCCTAAACCATATTGCCCAAGTGCCACTTCCAGAGACTTGAACACATCCAGAGATGGTGCTTCCATCAGCCTCTGGGCAACTTATGCTGGTGCCTCACCACTCTTTCAGTGAAATTTTTGTTTTCCAATATCTAATCTAAACCTTCTCTGACACAACTTCAGGCCATTTGCTCTTGCTCTTCAACTTGAGACACAGCAGAAAAGTCTGACTCCCACCTTACTACAACCTCCTTTCAGGYAGCTGTCGACAGCTATAGGACTCCCCCGAGCCTTCTTTTGTCCAGATTAAACAACCACTACTCCCTTCTCACAGGACATATTTTTCTAGACTTTTCACTGCCTTCCCTGGACATGCTCCAGCACCTCAATGTGTTTCTTGCAGTGAGAGGCTCAAAGCTGAAGACATTACTTAAGGTGTGGTCTCACCGCTGCCAGTATTGTATTCCACTGGGAGCTGGGGGGAGATCTTTTAAAACAGATGGTCTAGAATGGAATTAAGACAATTAAGCCAATTCCCTTCACAGATGATGACTGCTTATTCCATGTGAGACATTAAATGCTGCCAGGTGAAGTGTCCCCAGAGACAGGGCTTCACTCCATCTTGTCCTCGCTGTCCCCCGCAAGCAACACATGTTCAGCCCCTCCCCCACATCCCACGGATCAAACAATATTGAGACAAAAATCAGAATTAAACTGGTTCCCCAAAGTTKTCACTTTCCTGATCACACTGGCTGCACTATTATCGATAAAGGCCAAAATGCCATTGTCCTTTTTGGCTACCTGGGCACRCTGCTGGCTCATATCGAGCACCCACAAGTCCCTTTCTGCTGAGAAGCTCTCAAGCTACTCTGCCCTAAGCCTGYAGCACTGTCTGGGATTGTTGTGACCCAAAGACATGACTTTGTTGAACTTTATGCAATTGTCCTCAGACCATCAATCCAGTCTGGCAAGATTTCTCTATAGGATTTCTTCCAATCCTTCACCAGATCAACACTCCCACCCAACCTGKTGTCATCTGTGAACTTACTGAGGATGCAGTCTATCCCCTTATCCAGATCATGGGTAGAGGAGGTAAAGAGGACAGGGTGTAATACTGAGCCCTGGAACAACTKTAGTCATGGGCTGCCAACAGAATTTAGTCCCATCCGCCACCACTCACTGAACCAGCAATATTCTCCCCAGTGAAGATTGCCCCTATCCAAGATGTATTATWTGAGGTTTAAAAAAAAATTAAAGTTGCGGAGTTCAAAAATCGGTTACTCAATGATAAAACCATGGATTTAGTAACCGCCTCTGATGCATGGGAGCAGCACTAAAAATTAAGAGTGTGAAATATTGACATCCACTCTCTTCTCCAAAACATCTTTAAGTGCTTGTGAGACTTTCAGTAAGGTATTCTTTATGTATTTTTGAAAGTAGTACTCTCTTTTACTAGCTGTTCTCATAATTAAATTTCTTCTTCAATTTTTTTATTCTTTTTAATCTATTTTCTGAAAATTTAAAATGTTCAATGCAAAATAACTTATTTCTAGGTATTTAATACYAAAAAAATTAAAAATTAATTCTGTTGTGAGGCTCACTACAACAGTTAACCATCATATGTTGAACTGATAACTATATCCACATACAGCTGAGTCAAAATTGTATTATTACTGTACCAGTACCTGATGAAAGGAGCTTGAAAGGGAAGAACAGCAGACTAAAAAAGCATTCTAAAATTTAAAAACCAAAATGTTTATGTGGTCAATTTTTCACCCACAGGCTATTCTAGCTTCTTATTTCCTGCGCTAATCTTCAATATTAATGGATGCAAAGTCCTTAAAACCCCCTCACCTTCAAGTAAATTAACATGTTGGTAAATACAATGAATGTGTATACAATGAAGTAAGGAGTTCATTCAATCTATTTCCTTTCATCAGCTACTGGAATGATAAAAGCATGATTTGAACAATGAAACATGGGAGATAAAGTATGGGGCTGAATAAAAGAACTGTAGAAACCCTAGGGTTTTACCAGATTGGGTCGGACAATTCTGCAAAAATGCTGACCTCAAGGGCTTTAATGTAGGAAATCAGAGTCAGCTCAGCACASGGAATTTACTGACTTAGCTGCTGGGTGAGGTTCGTGTGCAAGACAGTCCTTTCTCTCCAAAAATCCAATATTTCAAATGTACTTCCTAAAATAAGGTTTGTAATGGGGATAGTGATGGTTTCTAATTTAGAATTCATGTTCCATGAGCGTTTTGCAAAATCAAATGAACCATAAACACATTTTGGACAATCTTACTAATTCACTCACTAGGGTAATCRCAGACAGTACACTTAATGGAAATAAATGCAAAAGAGAATTTCCTAATATTACAATATTAAAAGTAAATTTGTCTTTCAAGGAAAATACAAATGAAATTTACCAGACCTCCTTAAAATTAATAAATTTTAAAAGTCAAGGCTTCTCTGACAATGCAACATATATTTCCCATTTTTAAAAGGAATACTTATCATTTCCTTTCTGTGGAAAAGTTTCATATTACTCTGCCTTCTGTTGCTCTGTGTTGGATTAAAGTATTCACTAAAATAATTCAATGTGTTCAATTAGAGCAGTCTGCTTGTGTATTTGATAAGTGCTTATATGTATTTCGTTTAGAATCATAATTTTTAAATTTCTGGATTATTGATACTAAAAATGCTGCTAGTGGCAACAACTGAAAGAATTGCAGTAGGTGCAGCCTATGCATTTAGTTGTAAACAGATTCTCACAGGTTTCAAAAGAAAAATGGGGAGGGAAAGTGAAATGGAAGCTCACTTTGTAAGTGGCAAGTTGTGGCACAAAATGATAGACACTAAATGCAAAGGTCAGATTTTTGAGAAACCAGGTTCTGTGGCTGGTAGCACTCAAAGATAATAGTCTCTAATGGCTTGCTCTGTGAAATGCATGGCTTAGTTTTCAGAGCAGCCCAGCACCCAAGGAGGAAAATGACACTTTTTTTTTATATCTCAAAAGTGTAAGCCAAACCTTATGAAAAATCTAACTTTAGTGATCAATTCTGACTACTTTATCAAATCTATCACCATGTCACTTTGTACAAGGTCACATAAGAAGTCTATCAAAGTGCCTGGAACTGAACCTGCATCTCTAGAATTTTAGCATARTACTTATTTTACATGCACAGAAATTCAAGGAAAGCACAGCACTATAAACTACTYTCAGTGAAAGCATTCTCTTGCTACGAGACAGTGGAAAGAGAAGATAAAAAATGAGAAGAGAGATGTTGCATCAGCATTTTTAAAAAGAATTTATGCATCCTATTTTTATTTTAGATTCAATTTGCCTTTACAAGTTGGGGTGAAGAAAGTGATTTTTCTTGTTTGTTTTCTAAGAGATGTGCTAAATGGCCAGGAAATATAGAATACACTAGAGAGTTTGGAGACTTCTTAATTCATTGCCTTGGTGTACAGTAAATCTATTCCTTGAACAGCTTTATTTCTTTTATCCAGCAGGATTTCACCTAATGGATGGCATGGATATAAGATGGTGACTGTATAGTGAGTGATGTTACTAGGGGYAAGACTTATCACTCTGATTCAAAGTAAAGAGAAGCAGCCCTTTACAAATAAGTGCTTTGTAAAGAAAATGGGTTTTAAACSAAATACTTCTTTCATACCTGCAAACAAGTTCATTGCTATGAAGGATGTAAAAGTACAGCTTTGCTTTGACTGAGTCGTTCCACTTCATTCCAACCCAACAACTCCAGCCTCGTGTTTATTCTAGTCCTCAGTGGAGGAAGTAGATGTAGCAAGTTAGTAGCTGTAGTGATGTGTATAAATTGTTCTGAATATACTCAAGTATTTTTGATGATTTGATGCAGACCCAAACTGAATTRAAGGTTAGCTAGTCATAATATAACTGATGTGCCCTTTGGTGGCATTTGGCTTCTGGTTTGAGCTGAGACATCAGAGTTTAAGAATAAGATAGGTGTTCAAGAAAAATAGAGGATCAGGATTTCTGCTTGCTTTTTTGTTTTTTGTTTTTTGTTTTTTCTTTCTATATATATTTTTTTTCCTAGAGCAACAAGGAAAAAATATAAAAAAGGACCCAGATGTTTGTCTCCACCTTCACTAGGAGATTCTGGACTCTGAATCCTCCACTTCTCTTTTTTTCCCTGGGAAACTATTACAATTATAAAGCTTCAAAGTCAATAATACTAACTATTCCAAAGATAAAAGGAGAAAAGTGGTGTGAATGATGCCTTTAAAGTTGGCAGGTGGAAAGAAATTCCAAAGAAACAGGAGACAGAGAGGACTGTAGGCAAGAATGGATAGAAAGACAGAAGACAGACAGTAACAATAGAAATGTAAGGGAAAAGGGATAAAGAGGTGCTAGATGGGCGATAACAATGGTGTGAGAACAAGCAGATACTTTCACTAGTTAAAGCTTAATGTGGCATTGCCATACCAACTAAACATACCAAGGTACCTTCAAGAGTTACCTTCTGCCTTTCTGAGTAACTCTCCTGATGATACAATTTTTTTTACAGTCTTAGAAGACTTATAAAATCCTTGATTGTTTTTTCTCAAGAAAGTGTGGAGGGGAATCATCCTTGAAAGAAGTTTTTCCCTTGCTCAGTGACAATGACAACGTGATTAATTCATTAGTGGGGTGAGTTTAACAGTTAATATAAGGACCTTGCACATCCCTAGTGCACACGCACACACACACACATACACAGAGATCAGAAGGGTTTTACTGCCTGCACTGAAGCCCATCTTTGAAAAGATAGGGCTCTCTGGACGTGGTATAGAGYTGTAAGAATAATCACCCACTCCCCGACCTTGTGAAGGAGCCCTTGCAGCTGTGCCAGCACCTGGTGACACACTGTGCTGATTCAGATTGTGACTCAGATTCAACTCCCTGACTTGACCTTTTGGTCTCAATGAGAATCCTGGCCAGCCCTGGGCRCCAGAGGGACCTGGCCTGGTCATCCTGTTCCCTTGAGGGTGAACYGTACCTATTGGGGTTGTTTTCTGCCCTGCCCTATGCTGCCCTATGCTGCCCTGCCCTGCCCCGTGTTGGAGTTGCCCTTGGCTCTTCTTCCCCCGCAGGGCACCTCTCCCTGCTGCTGCCTGAAAAACCATGATTCTATATCTCCTCTGCCTTGGCTCACAGAAATTTGCCTTTCTACTTGAGATATGAAGCACTSGTTTCTCTCAGCTTGCAGTACTTCTCCACCAGAAGGAGTTTCAAGTGCTGGTTTTGCTTCTYTTCAGCAGAGGACTTCAGCCCAGTGTAGAATTTTATGAGAGATGAATCAGAGCATGTAACCCCCAAAGATCCTCTCTGAAGGTAACAACGTGGGCATCATTGAAATATAGTCAAGATAGTATGAAATCCTGAATTCATAACTAATAGGAGCAGACAGGTTTGCAAACTGATTACACAGACCCCTGAAAAGATCTTGAAAACCAGAATATCCAAGCACAGAAGAATTCAAAGATGACTGAAAAAAACTCAGTAGAATACTCCCAGTAGAAATATAATTCATAGTCTGTAAGGTTTTCCCCAGTTTTCTGTCACTGTTTGGTTAAACAGAACTTGTCATACATGAATATCATACAAAGTAATAAATATAATGCTAACTATCGAGGATATCAGAACATAGACCTTACCTGGAACAATCACATAGATATAATCAAAAGGGTAAAACTGGTACTAGTGACCATTACATCAATGGTTAAAAATGTGACATTGACTTTGTCACATTCCAAATATTTACATCAGTGGCTAAATGGAAAGAATTTTCCTGGCCTTTTCAGCAGTTTTACTTCTATAAATTAGTTGGCAATGTCTTGTGATGACCCTTTAACCTTTCCTTTTCGCATGGGAGACCCTCAGAGAACAATTTTCCTCCACAGATTTTAATTAAGTTTAAAATTTTAAGAGAAAGATCAGTCTTATGCTGTGTTAAATACAGAAAATTCAGAAAAGTACAGGAAGAACAAATAGGTTCGGTAAAATAAGTATGATACTTTGAACACTTGGGAGAGAGAAGGGTCATAATGGATAGGACCTTMGAAATCCCTTATGCTGCTTTCATTAAAATACCTTTCTCCCACCTAGTTACTGGATGGAATGGTGCTCACAATCTGGGATTTCAAGTCTGTTCTTTTACAAGTATCAGCTCCAATATGCTTTGCGCCCTTCCATACCTGTATTTGTGATTAATTAAAGGCCTTTGAAACGGATACCTTTCAGTATTAGAACACTGACAGAAACAGTAAATTATCAGCTTTATATTGCTTAACCCTTAGGGTAAAATCATGTCCTCTTTTCCCAATACCTGCCTGCAGAAAGGTTGCCTCATGGAAAAGGACTCTTTCAGGGAAGGGGTCAAGAAAGTCCTGAATTTCAGTCAATGCATTGCTAAAGCAGCTCTCTGGGTATCTTTGCAAAAGAGGGGCACTCCGCCCATGCAAAGGAAGATTTCTATAGCAGGACATTACTTTTCAAAATTGGATGCAAGAGAGCTTTTCAATTGCAAAATATTTGTCAACAGGA
>NW_026623426.1:1340063-1344563 GCF_030028575.1 Malurus melanocephalus
AAATACATAAATCACTAGAATCCTTAAAATTAATAAAAAATCTTGGTATTTGTAAGACATCTATTAAATGAAAGGACATTCTGATCTTACAAGAACTTTCATTGTCACTGCACTTTCAGATGGTTATCTAGGCATAAAGGAAAAAACAATGGCACCCCCAATATGTAACAATTACTTGAAGACAACTGCCTCAGTAAGCGGGGTTTTTTAAAGTTACTATAATTTAGGCAGATCCAGAGCTGCCTCAGGTCAGTTTTARCCTTTTATAACCTCAGTTCCTTACAGGTGTCTTACATTTTTTATAGAAAATGGAGGCATCTTTTCATGAAGTTAGATTGCCTTTTTGCCAAGCTAAATTTAACACTGGTACTATTAATTGGATCTCCAGTATCTTCTATGCAAACCAGAAGATGCTACTTCAAAATATAACTCCAAGGGCTGAAATAGTTAACAGATTGTTATTTGCTTTAAGGAATTGGAAGGGAATGTAATACTTTTAAGATACCTAGGCAAACATTATTCTTAATTCAAAGTTATTCTGCACCTGAAATCTTTAACAATTTGGAAATGTTAATTTTCAGGCAAATCCTAGTGTAATTCTGGATAAAAACTGGCATTARCTAAGGATTTAGAATTAGTTTAAATACACAGAGATGCTGGCATAAAGAAATGAACCTTAGGTGATTTTGAAATAAAATATTCAGTCGTTGAGTAAGCATAAAGTTTAAAAAAAAATAAGTAAGCAAATAAGAAGTAGAGTATTTATCTTGATAAAGGTAGAGTTTTAAAATATTATCAAGCTGAAATATTGTAAAACAGGATTTACTGCAACAATAATTTAAGGTAATAGCAAAGATGTCATTTAAGCAATTTGCAAATCGTATATTTCCTTGCTGTGTTTGCAAGATTACCTTGTGAATCATCAGGAACCATAACTCAAAAAGCTTTTGATTTACATTTTCCTGAGACCTAAAGGCAAGAAAGGACACTATGGATAAGATGAATAACTTGATGATCTACAAGCGTTAATAAAAAAAAAAAAAAAAAGCTGCCTTTTCCCAACTGGCTCAAGTTAGTACCTTATACATTCTTTCAAACTATCATATAGATATACTGTATGGTAAAAAACTGTGTCTGGATCAACCTGCGAGAAGTTTTTATGTTATATTTATGAATAAATATAATTATGGCCCTGAGAGTGCAAAAACTGAGCCTTACAAAAGTTCTGGATCATGAACACATTGTTGAAACAATTTGAGTAACTAAAATGTGTTTTTCAAACCAACTTTGTCTAATATTTCTGTCTATACCACAGGTTTATTTCTGTGGGTGCTGCATATTTCTGCTGAACGTCTGCTTCATTCCATTTAGGTTCAGCTCTGTCTGCAATTACTGAAATATCAGAGTGCCTTCTTGTAGCATATTAATARTGTGACTAACATCTGTTCTGTATTTATTTGTTCTTTGGTTTTACTCTCAAAGAGAAAGAAAATTAACACTGGAATATTTATTTATTAATTTTATTCTTTTGCCCTGTCATTGTGGAGATTTCCAGAATGTGCTACTATGGATTTTCGTTAGAAATCAGGATCAGGAAAGAAAGAATCCCTGTACCTGGAACAGATAACAGGATTTTGTTATTCCTCAGTTCCCCAGGGGGCATTATGTATAAGAATAAATAAAAACCAAGATTTCATCTTAGAGAACAAACATGCACTGTGCTAAAGCTACAGAAATGCTGACACCAGATTTCACTGTAGGGTTAAAGATTATTTTTTCAGTAGTTTGGGCATAGTCTACTGATTTCTATGAAGATAAGGAAAGCATCTGCAAATTTGTCTCTCTTCCATATGGCAACCATGTAAAAAGGGAAAGCCAGGTGTGATGCTTTCAAGTAATCTATGCTGTAGGGAAATCTGTTATGTGGGTACATAAAGCCCAACAATTTGTTTCAGTTCATGCAACTCTTGCAAATGTACATGTCATAAAGGAAAGTATGTTTATTCTGAAAAATAGTGCAAAATTGGTTTTGATAAAAACCTGTGCTTAAGAATGCAATCTGTGTGAAATGTTTGTGCTAACAAATGTGAATCAGCAGTCTTCAGAAAAGAGGTTTCCAGTTGAGATGTAGAATACTTTTTACCTCTGCTTGGACTATTATTCTAATTCTATTATTCTATTCTAATAACAACAGTTTTGAACAACGTATTTTACTGTGGCTGGATGATTGGGACACACTTAATTGATGGCACACAATGTTTGTTCAATACCTTCTCATTTTYCTTCAATTCTATTTTCTCATCTTTCAATTTCCTGCAATTCTTTCTCATTCCTGGGTAGGAAAATACATTTACAGGATAAATCTACTGTATCATTCATTGGAGTCTAGCAATTTCTGATGCTCAGCTAACTACTGTGAATCTCATCTGCAGAGTTTACAGGGGTTTAGTATTGGTTTTGAATGGTCTAAAACTCCTGTAGAAATCGGCTATGWTGACAAATTTCTCCACGTTTATATGAAACTCAAAACTTCCTTTTATTATCCTGCTTCTTAAACAGTAACAAATTTAAAATTTGTTTTATTCCTACTACTCTCTGTAACAGAAAGGAATAATGTAGAAAACTTGCATTTGACAAATAACAGCTATCTGATCCTATTGTGAGCTTGTGCAGAGTTATTGCAGTGACAGATTTTGTGCAAGAATATTCTTCCATACTTCRGATTGTTAATGTAAATAATTGTGAGTTGTAAAGCCCTTCATCTTTCAGCCTCCTAGTTCTAGATGTTCATGGTCCATTTCCCACAAAACAAAAGTTTTTTGATGCCTGTCCAGATAGCAGAAGAAAGGAGGGAAATAGACACCACAAACTGGGTTATTAAAAGGAAAAAAAAAAAAATCAGAAAACCCTCTCAAAAAAAAACCACAAGACCATAAAAATCCTAGCACTTGTATCTTTCATTAAATGGATGGTTCTCACTATTAAATATGACATTACTGGATTAAAATACTACTTAATTTGATCTTGATTCCCTCAAATATTTTMCAACAGCCCCTACAGTGAAACACCAGAATGTAGATCACTTCCAGAAAATAACACATGGAGTATGCTGGGCATTTTTTTTTTTTTTTTCAATAAGGATGATTAAGGGAATCTTTAATATGAAATTTATAATGTCAGGATATGAAAAATTATTTTCTATTACAAGAATGAATCTTGCAGTATTTCTTTCAGTACAAAAAGCTATACTTAAATCTTTCAGTTTTACAGGGAGCTTTTTAGGAAGCTTTTTGTGCTGCTTTTTTATTTTGTATCGGTATTTTTTTTTTTTTCTGAGCAAGAAAGTATCCTGCTCAAATGCTTCCTGGTAGCACTTAACATAGTTGTAGCAGTGAATGAGGAGCAGTGATTGCATGCTAACTTAAGAATAATAAACACCACTTCAACTTCATAAATTGGAGAATTCTTCCATTTCCAAACAGAAGCACTTAACDGGAAATGTTTACAAGTGCAAAAATATTCAGTAATTGCCCACAGATGTCTTTGTGGATGATGTCTTGCACTTCAGATCTTCAAGAGACCTCCCGGTAGCTAGGAACTAAACAGAAAAACTGACGGACTTCTCCAAAGGAGTTAGTGGAAATGATTTGTTGTGCAACAGTGTGCTARCTGCAGGTGTCTCAAAATACCTGGCACTCAGTCAAAAGCACTTTGAACTCCAAGTTCTATTATCACCTTGGCAAGCAGAAACTTTTGGGAGTGAGGTCTTAGGATGAGAAAAATCTAAGTTTCCCTGCACAAATGTCACTTCTAATGGAATGTTTCAGACAGAAGACATTTTGGAGAATTTATTTCTATGAATAATATTGAAATCTCTGAAGAAAACTACTGTACTAGAGGCATATATTAGATCTTGGATAACTTTTACGGTAAAAAAATGAATCAAATCAGTTATATGTTCAAAAGAAAGTTCATGGAGTAGTATTTTTCTATATTTTTGTTATCTCACTAGCCACTTTTTATTTCTTTTCCAGACCCCCATTATGAATGTAGATTATGTGAAAGGAAACACAAAAGTCAGTGGGTTGCAAGAAACTGGAATTTTTCTTTTTCATGGACACTGGTCTATACCTATACTGTCTGAATACCAGGAAATGTATCCAAAAATTTTAAAACAAATTTGTGAAAACAATTTTTTTTGCTTGTCTCCTTTTACWATGAAACTGAACATGGTTAAAATTCTCTTCTGTGTATGGGCAACAAATGTTAGGCAGCAGAAAAATTGATAAGCAGTCTGGCCAGACATATAAACTACATATCAGGAACCATGAGGGATTTCTGAGGGATTCCTTGAAACCTTGCCAAACCTGTGGTTTCACAGGATTTAAGTGTTAAAATTCTACATTGGTTATCATTGCACATAAATTTTCCAGGAAGGTGAATGTAGGCAAGTATTTTGCAATCTAATAAAGATTTTATTTTAAACACTGTAATTGGGGA
>NW_026623426.1:1345283-1352339 GCF_030028575.1 Malurus melanocephalus
AGAGCCCTCTGACAAGACTCAACAAGTCCTTTAAAAAGTTAGGTGAAACTAGAAAATTTGAAGTGTTCCAGAAAGCAAAACTACACCAGGGAACAAGGAGTGAGTGCTGATACAACATGCAGCTGATAACCCCCGTTGATTTTAGATTGATAGCAGTAGGAACACTAGAAGGGAAAGAAGCATTCTTTCTGCAGCTTTGCAGAAATAGAAGATATCATTCCATGCCATTACTGGCACAAAAGAATTCTCATTCATCTAGGGGGAATACAACCATAATTCATAACACAGGATCTTGGAAGTTTCAGTAAGCCTTTGGAAAATGTTCTGCTATGTAGAGGATTATTAGGGACAATTATGAAATATTGCACTATAGAGCATAYGTGTAGGAAAAGAGTTTAGTCTAAACCACCAAAACACTCCCTTTCAAATACATTTTAAAGAAGAGAGACCACAATAAAATAGAAATGGCTGTATTTATGAATTAGATTTTTCATGGATCAGATGCTCCAGAAGTACATAAGATTTAAGTATAAAAGAGGAAGACTAGAGAAATATATACATTTACCTCAAAATCTTCAGGAGAGCAGCAATTAAGAAAGGGAAGGGAAATATGTAATGGAGTTTAAGAACTCTTCCATGTTCTAAGCTCCTCATGATTTCAGAACTAGATCTGGGAACGCTTTTTCCAGCAAATGGTTCTCCTCTGGAGCCTTGGTGGTTCTAAAAGTGGCATCAATATTAATTCCTTTTGAAGTTTTCTTATGCCATGTTGTACAAATTCACAAGTTGGCAGAGACTTCTCCTGGTTCTCCAGAGAAGCAGCCTGAGCCGAATCTACCTCTTCCCATTCCACAGCACTAAATTAAGGCAGAGAAGATGAAGCCAAATAAYGAAGTACATTAGGCAACATTTACTTAAGGTTTCTCCTCTTTAATTTTTCAGACTAAACTCTTAGATTAGGTGACCAGCTTTCCCAGATGAAGTCTTACCTCTCCATCTTTGAGTGCTTTGCTATTTGTTTTATTCTGACAGGGGAAAACCACAGTAATTTAAAAAATAATGTGGTGTTGGTACATGAGCACATCAAAGATGCCATCACAGAAGAATCATCTATTGATTGTCTCTTGAAAATATAAAAATTAGCCTCCTTAGAAGAATCTGAGTGCTGGTTGGTAAACATAGAAAATGAAGTCACTTACAATGAAGTTTGTCATCCATGGGCTTCTTGGACAGACAAAAAGGGATTTGAGATTTGGATTTAAGCAGGGACTGGACAAAACATGTTATCCAACTAGCTTCTCCTGTGAGAAAGTGGAAGAAAAATTCTGATCACACGAAGTTTGGAAAGCAAGGGACATTGATTTTACCTAGTGATTACTCACCCAGGGGAAACTCTTACACTTCAGGGCATTTTTTTTTTTCTGGATAAAATATGAGAATGAGTTTAATTTCCTTTTTAACCTGAAAATGGTGCAGCAAACATGTGGCAATTTTAGGTTTTCTGATGTGGGTCAATTTGTCTGAAAACAGACTGTTGTAAAAGGAAACAGTATCCCCTCTAACACATTCTGATTGACTCAAGTGAGAAAAAGCTTGCTGCATTTAAATTGAAGGCTTTTCCCTCAGCCTCTAAAAAGTTTTATTTTAAGGCATGAGCACAGACAGTGTCTGTAGGGAAAGCAGAAAGACGATTTGTCTTGGTCTTCAGGAGACTCTGTAAACCTTTGGATGTGGAATGAACTAATATCACCTATTCATGAATTTTTAATAGAGTTCCTTAAGCTCCAGAGTGCACACAGCATTTACCATGAACATTCAGAGACCCTCGCCTTTKATGGGAATTCGTCTCAATACTTTCAGCAAGTGCACTGCACCTGTAATGTGCAAATTTAGCAGCTTGATTCTGCTRTTACCGTGAAAGGAACTGCATTTTTAAAGTGCACACTTTCTCAGGTACACTGCTTAACTCCTTGTCTAGCCTGATGAAYAGAAGTTGCACTTCATAACAAACTTGTAATCTAGTTGTGAAATAGTGACCATACMTCTGATGTGTGCTAGCCCATACCACTTGCAAAAAAAACCCATCAAATTTCAGGTAACATAAAAAAAAGACCCATTTACTACTATCTGGTTTAACTGATAACTTAAATTTTTTTTTWAAAAARGRAAAAAAAAATTATWTCCATGAATTGTGAATGATCAAGAAAGCCAATTATTTTTTTTTTCCTAATTCCAACAGATTAGGGAAAAAAAAAATGAGCAGGAAAAATTCCCTTAACCCCTTTTTATCACAATACACAATGAGTTAGAAYCAGTCCATCAGAAACAGCACCTCTAAATTGGGTTTTTATTTACCACTTCTGAGGACACAATTAGTAAGTCCATTGCAAGATGCAAACACATCCTGCACTGTGATTGAAAACTTGGACTTGTTTTCCTAACTGAAATAASTCCGTCCCAAAGAAAGAAAACCTGACTAAAGACTTTTGAGCTAACAAAAAGTAACGTGTCTATGAATAAGGACTTTCTTTTAGGGGACCTCTCCTATGTTATGTTAAAATGTTCATGTTCATGCAGTGCCAAATGACATGATTATCCTCTCTGAAATCTGTTTTCTGCTAGATAACTTTTATACAACTATGTCTGGTCTATTCATTATGTCATATCTGACTTCAAGCTATGTCTGTGAGGCAATATTTCAACCATTTATCAATTTATAGCTCCTTAAATAATTTTTTGAAGCTACTCACTTGTCTTACATTACTTAATTACTGTAGACATTAATTTTTTTGCTAATGACTGTATCTCTTGAACCTCCCTTTCTATATTAGTTTTTATATAATAATATTAAAAATTAAAATGTTTAATACTTATTAAATATATTTTAAATTATTTCATTATTTTATGTATTTAAGTGTTGAAATTGTATCTATATTACATCTATATAATATAATTTTATTTTAAAAAGTAGATACACACCAAGATATTTAACAAAAGTGGACTCAAGGTGCTTGAAAAATGTTGACTTGTTCTCCTATGAAGGAAAGAAAATTCAAAATCATRTGTTTATGTAAGATATCAGTCAAAAATGGGGCCTGGACTGTAAACACAATTTTGCAGCAGTCTCTGGAGAGCTACACATAATCTGGCTTGTGCTATGCAAAAGGAAGGAGAAAACAAATCTAGGGTATTCACAATTTAAAATTTTGTCAGGAAAGAAATATGATTCCTAAACTAAAAGTAAGAAGGAAACAGAATTACAGAAGGGAAAGGTAATGACCAGACTATTGGGGAAAATATGTATTTATTTGTTGAGTTCTGAAGAACATGATTTTCAGTGCTTGAGGATTAGGTCTTCTGTTTACATTTGCTAAACTAGGTTATCGCTGYAAAAATTACATAGGCACCAGGAGTTAAATATGACTTAAAATGAGAATACAAACCTATCCCGTCAGCATATTTGATCATATTTCATCAGTATATTTTCAGGAGTGAAAAACCCACTTCCAGACTTTCCAGAATTTTCCACTGACTTAGTTCCGTTTCTGGTTGGGGTTTTTTTGTTGGGTTTTTTTTTGGGTTTTTTTGTTGTTTTTTTTTTTCTGTTTAAGGGTGCTAAGAGCTCTGTAGCCAGTATACCCACAGCCTGGGCACAATGAGAGGCGGGAAAGGGAAGTCAAACATGCTGCCAAAAAGACAACAGTTGCATAAGTCATGTTAAGGTTGTGATAAATTCTGTTTGCCATGGTTTTTTGACGATGGAGAAGAATTCCACACCTTTTCTTGCATATAGCATGRCAAAGGCATTAAGCAGAGATACAACATAGATTTCTGTTGAGATTCCSTAGGAGATTAAGACAGCTTAGATGTGTTTCTCAGCTTGGATTTTTGTGTCTAAATCCTTCAATCACTTTAATTCCATCCTTAAAACTTCATGTGGCCAGATTCTAAATTTACCCACGTATTTTCATATCTGTTTTATATATCAAATTTGGCATCATTTGATAATTAAAGTAAAAATATGATTGCATATATTAGTGGAATATATTTCAGAGGCTGTTGGTTGCCTTGAGAACACAATCTATAAAATGAACTGAAATTGAACAAAATACACATTATATCAGACCTTATTAAGGTCTGATATTGCATTTCCTATTGTGGCTCTGACAAGTGAATATTTTGGAATAAACAAAGACATCTCACGTCAATTCTGTCATTTTATTTGTAGCTCACATCTCCCTTATGGAAAAGTGCTATACTTCATGTGTTCATATTCTAAGCAGATTTTTTCTGTACCTATTAAATATGCACATGTATATTTTTCTTCTTTTTAATGCTACCTTATTACATTATTTTTCTATCAAGAATTGGCTAAACTTATCATGTCAATTGTTGGTCAGACACAAAAAAAAACTTTTAAAAGCCATCTTCTTGACTACTGTTTATGTCAATAATCAGTACCCTATGGSTGCTGCATGTTAGCATTTCATTATTTCTCATCTCCCTGTGCTTAAATGTAATAAAATGTGTAATTTCCTGGGAACYGTTCACTGAACTTGAAGGTGTGAATCAATTTGATATGGTCCACTTCTGCCCCACTGAAGCTCCAAAAGTGTGCTTACCACAGCCCTGAAATGCAGAGAGAATGATAGCATAAGGATAATTTTGTAAACCTCTGAGAATTTTTTGTCCCATTTGTCTATTTAGATCAATGCTGAAACTGTTTCCTGGACAGTGCCTGTCATGCAGAATCTTAATATTCTATCTRCACATAACAATCCCTGTAAGTTAGCATAGAAGATGATTCCATGAAAGTGAGTGTTTTGCTTGATCTACTTTAGCGAAATCTGTTGCATAAATATTATTTCCTAGCCCTAAGTTTTCTATTTGCTGTTTGTTTTTTATATGCAAGATGCAATATATCAACTACTAGGGAGGGAATCAACTCAATCCCAGGCACAGAGGACAGTATTTAGCTACATAGTTATATATCCCAGAATATATAGGACATATACTAAAAATCACAGGTTGGCTACAGACAAGGAAATTAGACAAATGTGTTTATGCTCCTCACATGCACTAATAATTTTCCCTCTATGAAGAAACAATTATTTGTAGCAACATTGTCTACAAGTATTGCACTAGTTGATGGAGGGATCTGTAGAGAATTTTAGTAACACTAATAATGCCTATCTTATATTTCTACCTATTGGTTGATCCAAATTTTCTGGGATCAAAAGAAAAACAAACTATAACTTAAAATATGGACATAGTTTAAGTTGTATATATAAATTTATATATACAAGTTTAAGTTCTAGATACAAACTTATATGTTGATCACACATATGTGCAGAACTTTGCAGAGTGTATTTTACAATTCTCAAAATTTCTTCACCAGCTTTTTGTAGAAAAGAATGGTTACATAGCAAAAATCTAAATTATTTTCTCTGAGGGAGTCATCAACAGTATYCTTCATACAGGACAAACTCAGAGAGAAAATTAAAAATTACCTAGGTACACTTAGAAATATAATGTTTCTGTTTGKTTTTTTAAATTTAAATTGGACCCAAGAAAATTGCACAGGAGACACCAAATTTCTTGCTCTGATTCTAAAATGTCAGCAATTCTTAAAAAGAGGGCAGCTTCTGCTTAAGAGTAGATGCATTAAATAGCAATAGCAGTATTTTCTTTCCCTAGTTAGGCTTATGAGCTTTACATATTCTGATGYTGATACGTTTACCTCCTGATATGTTTAAAATCTATTTATTATTAAAAAGTGTATGCATAGAGCAGAATCAAACCCCCAACAATACAAAAGGGAAAAAAMCCCTCACATTTAAACATCCGACTATTAAAAATGAGATGTTGAACTCAGAGTTTAGGTATGGATTTATGTTCTCATATAATTAGACCAGTTTTAAAAAAGAAGGAATTAATTAAGTGTATAATTAATAAATTTACTTTTTATTTAGGAAGAAACTTCTGAAGTACATACTAAAGGAGATATAGCAGAAGAACTAAGTTAGATATATCATCACTGCTTTTTACAGGGCTGCTCTTTGACCATCTCTGTGCTTTAGATTTGGACAATTGATACAGACAAAGATTTTTGTAAGGGAAAATCCTCCTTCTGAAAAATTAAACAAGATTATTAGCAAAGACTYAAATCCAGTGAATTCCCTGATTTCTCTTCCCCGAAACCATGTGTTACCTGAATGAAAAGGAGAACTTCTGTCAAACAATGTCACTTCTTTTTCCCCCACCAGGGCTTCAGCTCCATCTCATGGTGACAGGTACAGTCATGTGCTAGAGAGCATGGAATAGTGGAAAACCAGCACACCAAGCATTARCAATTTCCACCAGGGTTTCCAGACTTACAGGACCCAAATTTACTCAGGGATTATTCTGAGTCAGGCACAGGACAACGAGGAAAGAAGGGCCATTGTGTTGTGTTTCATTTGCCATTTCTACACGCATTTTAAAATGAGGSGTAAGTCAGGGTTCTTATTTTGTACATCAGAAACATTTACATTGGTCTTATTTYGTACATTTGGTCCCAGAATCACTCCAGCAAAAGAGTGATTTCCTCTGCTGAACTGATCCAAATGTGTGAGAATTGTGTTACAATATGAGGGACCACCACAGAAATGGCCTTGACAATGTGTGCAGGCACACCTGTGAGACTCCAAGAACTTTTCCAGTGTTTCCTGGATCCTGATCATACCAAGCTCTTAATGATTTGTCACTCATACCRTCATTAAGAGGTGAATTAATTAGGCTAATTTGCTTTATTCCTTGTCATATTTCAAGTGGACTATATTATGTTTCACTCCACTAAATTCAGTCCCTATTGCCATTATTATAAATTGACTCAAAGTGTAGGGTGCAATACAGTTGTGAGACTGAACTTCTACATTTAGGGTTTGGGATTTTCTGTGGATTTTTTGCTTGTTTCTTTTAAGATTTTACTCCTTTCTAGTCATGCTAATGAATAACCTTGACAAGGCCTTTGCATTTATTCTTCTGTTTATTTGGATTAAAAAAAAAAAAAAAAAA
>NW_026623426.1:1352362-1369790 GCF_030028575.1 Malurus melanocephalus
AAAAAAAAACCCAAAATGCCCTGCTTTCTATTCTGGCTCACCAAATCATGAGCAGCTTTCCTCCATCTGTACAGGAACGTGTTTTGGTGGCAGATGAAAGCCCAGCATTAGAGACACTCCAGCTGTAGTAAGCTAGAATTTTAACCCAGGGGAACCTGTGTCAAAGGTGACACAAACAATGCTCAGTCCTAGAAGGCTGAGAGATAACTCATAGTATTTTGTTTTGCAAGTTCAGTACACCATTTGGTTTGCATTTCCTGAGAGGTAATCAGTGTTTAATGTTGTAATGTAAAAGTTGTCACTACTAAATGGTGAGAAATCTRAGTGAGGATCACATTCAGGACCAACTGCAAATGCAAAGTTCAKTGACAGGAAAAATTCCTAAAACCTGTATTGTGGCTTCATGACCTTCATGCATTGAGTCCAGAAGCTCTTGAGAAGATAGTAGAGCTCACAGAAAGATGTTGAAAGTGGCCCATTTTTACAGGTAAATATTTTTCACTACCTACTTTAATAAGAGAGATTACCTGGCTACCTTGGAAGATTTGTAAATGTCACATTTTTTGTATTGGCAGAAAAAAATGTGCAATGCATTGGAAGCTCATGTGTGATGTAGACTGTGTTTGGAAATCCATGCATACTCTCTATAATTAAACACAAATGTAATGAGCACTGGCTTTTTAATCGAGTCTTGTTTTGGGAAGTAATGCTTCATTTAAAAAGAATGGATAATATTTAGGGAAATAATTACTTTTTCTGTTTTCACATACCTTGAAAAAGTTAATTAAATCACAACTATGTCTCGACAAAACATAACACCAACAAATCACTACCAATGTTTATGTACTKTATCTCATTAAGAAGACATGAAGCAAAGAAATTACAATGTTAAGCATGAGACTTTTCCTAAATGAAAGTTTATCTAAACTGTCATGTTTACATGACATTTTAGATAAACTAAAATTTATTTTAAAATAAATTCGTTTTAAAATAAATTCAACATTAAAAAAAATATTTTTAAATTCTCATGATGGGTGTAGCTCTTTGGAAACTTCATTCTATAATTGAGTGTGTTGGTTGTTAGTATAGCGTAAGATTCAATCTATCTATACATGATTAGAAATAAGTCAATTTTTATTGTCTCTAGCTTATTTGAGAAGTCAGCTTTTATATTTGTTCACAAATATTAAATGACTTCATTGACTATTTAAAATTAYTTCACTGATTATTAAAAAGAAAAGTCCTGCTACTCTTTCATAAACTATTTAATATGAATATTTTACTGCAGCTGGTCTCAAAAATTACATTGTATTTATTCCATGCTTTAGTGAAAAGGCCTAATGCTTCCCAAGCTTTAAAAAAATTCTTTGAATGTGGTTTGGTTTATTTTTAGTTGTCAAAAAAAGATCACTTAACAAATACAATTATTCTCGATCAATTACATTTATTTCCAATCTGAAAAATAATGTCAAAGTGAAGTGTGGACATGAGCCTTTGCAGAAATAGTTAGTTTGAGCTTCAAAATAAATAGCCCTTCCCCCCTTCATTTGCGTGGGGACTTTTTGTTCAAGAGAGAACCTTATAAAGCCTCTAAGTTGGTAAAATGACACTGATTTTGTGGTTATAAACCCTTTCTGGTTAAGTAATTGTCTTCTTCACAATGACAGCTCATATAACAGCTGGGTAGCAATGTGAAGAGAAAATAGGATCCAGAAACAAATTTCTAGAGCAAAAGGTTATTCTTTTCAGTAAATGCAGAGCCCATGTATTCTCTCTGGCCCCTTCTTTCATAAGCAATTTATCTTCAGCAGGTTTCCTGTTAACAGCAATGCTTTCTTTCAAGTACTGAGTTGTCTTATGTGATGTCTTCCAAGCCATGAATGGAGACAGTAGCAAGGAACAGATACCTTTTGTAAAGGATAAACAGCACAGTGTGGTGTTTAAGTCATGCATTATTGAAACTATCTTTCCCAAGGAATTTCGGAGCCAGCTATTTTAAGCAATTAGCAACTAGTTTGTTAGTTTTACATCCTGAGGCAAAGCTGACAATGGACAAGTGTGTGACAAAGCTTTTTGCCATGAAAATGGCTGCTTGCATAGGTTTTATTTTGAAGACTTAATAGATAGTTTACTGTAGCAATGTTTAATTTTTCAAAAATCTGGGCAAGTTGCAAAAGAGAGGAGCACCAATTATGACAGAAAATTTGTTATGTTTACCTGCATTTATGAACTTTTTTGTACTTGTACTTGTTTTCTTGTACTCAGAAAAAAACAGCACTTTTTWTTTGAGAAACCACTGATAGATAGCAGAGCTTCATCTTTCCTGCCAGTACATGACATTTTGTTTTCTTTCAGTCATCTCTGTGTTTCACATGCAGACAAAGATTATCTGTTGCTCRTCTGTTATTAGTAAAGCAGCAGCTCATGTACTCCCATTCTTACCCAGTCCAACAACACAGGGCAGAAGGAGTAGCTAGGGGTGGTTCCTTATGTTAAAAAGAAATTTCACCTTTTAAAGGCTTTATGAATACCCTGAACAAAAAAAAAAAAAATCTAAATAATCCGTTGTTAAAAATAATGTTTTGGCAACCAATGGGTGAAGATATCAACTGAATGAAAATAATGTGTTTTAATGTGCTAAAATAGAAGGATACCAGTAGTTTGTAGATAAAATAGTTCATTTAACTATACTTAAATATCTGCCTACACTTTTATCATAAGAAGAAACATATGGTAATATCCTCGTGTGTATGGTATTATGGCAAAATTAGACACTCATTCCATAGCATTAAAATAAAATAATGGAAATTTTCAAAAGTTCTAAGCATTGTAGTTTTTCTTAGTCACAGTTTAAACTAATATATACTATAATTGTAGTTACTTCTTGAAACTGACACTGGCCTCTAATCAGTTGTTAACTGTTTCATATCTAAGTATTACTAAAAAATCATTATTCTTTTGCAAAAGTTACATAGTATAATTGAACAATTGTGTACTTACGACTAAACAAGGCAGCAAATTGCAGAAAACAATAGGGAAAATAGTGGTCCTGAGGGTAAGGATTATTCAGCACAGGCTGAGGTATAAGAACACCATACAATTTTGACAATACTGTATCTTTTTAATTTCTTTCCAAATTGTTGATGTGAGCAACAGTTTAGTCTGTCAAAGGAAAGTATTTGTCATCACAGCCTCTTGATGAAATTTGCATTTATRTGTTTAAAAATATATATTTAAATATATAAAGTAATTAATTTTCTACAACTGGKTTTTTTGATTTCTTTATGCTTTCTCAAGGTATCTTATATCCAATAAAGATTTAGGACATTACCCAATATCAATAACAACAGACTAAAAAATCTAAATTATAAATAACATAGCAAAGAATTAATGAGGAGTCATTGGCTAGAATTTGTATATCTAAATGAAACAAGTTTTTGTKGTTTTTTTTCATATATATGAAAAGATTCCAGTTATTTGACATACAAATTTTTAATAAGACAGTCAACCAATAATTTTTAATGTCAGTCGTATTGGAGGGTGCATCTAGCTGTGATAACTGCCTGTCCTCCTTGTGATTAAGACAAACAAGATCAGAGAAGTCTTGAACTATTGAGCAAATTAAAGACAAACAAACATTTAGACCTTTTTGAAGGTATGGCCTGTGTTGCAGGAAAGTGCCTTCTACATAAAGGGCTTTTATATTCAGGAAGATGATTAATAAACTCCTCARGACTGGTYTTCCTTCTAAACAGCAGCTAAAAGGAGRAACAACTTTTCTCACACTCTTTCAGACACCAGCTCTCAAATTCTCCTGCCATATGTGCTGGAACCTTTTTTTCACTTGCATTTTACATAATCATCCAGTTTCACTGAGGAGAAACTGCTGACTGCCTAACCCTTTGCTATGTATCCTACTGTTTAACTTTGAGAGGRTTGGTTTCATTTTGATATGCTGACATTAATCCATATTTGGAAGCTTGGAAGGGGTTACTTTAATCATCAGGGGAAAGTGTACATAATTCTTCTGATTTTAAAATCTGATCAAAATGTTATATATCTTGTACATATGGGTTTTTTTCATTGATCACCGTCCATGATGACAATAAACAAACACCCCTGAAATACCTATAAAAGTTTAAGAAATTGTGAGCTTTTAGCTTTCATATAAGCAGTTCCAAGAGTTAGGTTTTGGGTGCATTTAGAAGGATGCGWGTTTTCATGTATAATTATGTAAGGTGTATCTGTCTGATATCATTAATTCTACTTTCAATTACTATTGGAACATAAATATTCTTTGAAGTCTTCATTTAATTTGTCCATCAAAACACTAGGTTTGATGTAAATACTTTTCTGTCTTATAATATCATRTCAAAAAAAGGTCTCACTTCTGGGTGATAGTGAGTCCTGTTATCTCAATATGTGCAATGGGGTTTTTGTGTTACAGCTTACTCTCTGATATATTGAATTACAAAATAGATCTCTTCAAAACAAGCCACCGAAAAWAAATGTATTCTTCCTCTCATACATTTACCATGTTTGATAAATCCAAGTGAAAGCTGAAGAAAGTAATTCTAAARATATATACATTTGTTCCATGTCTGCATGTAGAGTCTGCTGAATATAYGCTCTACAAGGGATAGCACAGAGACAACTTTAACATGGTTCAGATGCTTCTGGTCTAGCTTTGTGAGTAAAGAAAGCACATATCTGACTCCCCATGGTCAAAGTTATCATTCTTGCAGTGATGATTTGGATGCTAGATTTTTTTCCCCCTTTTGTGATCTATTTCTTTTGAACAGACTTTTTTTTTTCACTTTGGAGATAACCTAGTCTGGTCACATTACCTCATTGCAAGTCAAATAGAAGCAGCAATTGTTATCCCTGACTAGATAAGATGTTTTTCAGTTAAGGAAGGAAATGGTTTACAGAAGAGAAACCTGAAGATAAAGTATCAGGCAAGCATAATCTGAAAATTTATTATGTCCATGTCTCACATATACATGGACATAAAAATCTCTCAGCCTTACAAATACCTATTTGTAGACAGAGTTTTGTTTTACAGGCTTTTGTCCTTGTGTGAAAGAAGCACTGCCTCAATCATCTAATGCATGTAAGTAGGCATACTACTAAGTGGTTCATACCAGGAAGATTTCCAAAAATATCCCTCTGCATATTTTCCACAAACAGGAACATTGAGTGAACCCGTGGAAGGTGCAATAATTATCTTGATGTGCCAAGGATGGGCTTGTTGCTTAGTGTTTTCAGATCTCCCAGCACTTAGGCCCTCATTCCAAATTGCTCAACTGTAAACAAAAACAGGTTCCCAATGGGAACATCTGTGTGTCTTACTCCCCCTAAAGTTATGCTGAGAATTATAGCCCCCCATGACTTCAAATTTCAGGAGCATCCCTATAATTTTTTAAATCTTCCCCTAAATCCTTTGRGGTCCAGCTCTCCACAGGTTCCCCAGAAATTCACAGCTAGGACTTCCAAGAAAAAAATTTCGCATGAATTTATTCAGCACTTACTGAGAGAAGATGATCCAGCAGTTCGTTATTCAGCTCAAGCAGCTCTTCTGTACAGCTATCCAAAAAGTAAAATTATCCTGGTATAACCCTTCTGTATTTCTTTCTCAGTCTGTAGATCTGTGGCAGTCTTTCTTGACAGATAATGATGCCCTATTCTCCAGCTGTGCAGGAAATCTTGTAGGTAAAATGTTCTAATTTTCATATTTCTCCARTAGAAACGAGATGTTTTCTTGTGCAGGGGATCATGTTCAACATTTCTGATCAGTACAAAGTGAAGCACAAGAGGAAGAAGAATTCTGTTAAGACTCTTTGGCTCTGAGTAATCACGAAGAGCCAATGGTGCCAGGAATAAATCACATGAAGAGGAATACTTTGAGCATAGGAATGGAGCTGTGAAAACCTCACTAGAATTGGAATGCTCCAGAAACACAGAGAACAACTGGAGAAGATTTAAACAGCATCCAGCTTTTGGGTACAGATATAAGACTACAGAAAAAGGGAGTTATTGCAGTTTAAAAAAGCTGTAAAACTTCAATTCTAAATGGCTGTGTACTTCTAGCTCGTAACTCGTAAGAAAGGCACTGAAATATGTTGATGTAGCAATGTTTAGAAGTAAAAAAAAAAAAAAAAAAAAAAAAGCCACCAAACCAACAAATCCCAATCTAGTTTCTGTTCTACAAACTTTTTGAAAGACAATTCAGTGATATGCACTGCCTGTAATTCCATATTTCATTGCATTTTCGAAGGTTTAGGAGTGCACAAAGAGGCATTGAGATGCAGCTTACCTGTCAACAGTGGCCAATGTGTYACCACCCAAGTTTTTGTAATCTTCTGATCTATAAAGGCCCTCAACAATGGGGCTCTGGGAGTGACTCAGAATGCAATGTCAGATTTAATGATATATGATTTTGAACACAGTCTATTTCTTAGAGATTTTAATCTTATTCCAAATAAACTAATTATGAAATTAATACCTGTTTCTGTGAGCAGGAAATATGTATATTAAACATGTAAACATCATCCCCTCTCTCTTGCCCTCCCCCCACCCCACCAAGAACAGAAAAATCACATCCAAACAAAAAAGAAAAACAACTGAAAGGCAAACAGTGAAGGAGGAAAGAATAAAGACCAAAATTTGCCATTTTGARCCTGACCAAATCCTATATACATGGAAAGTTGTTTGGAAGTTCATGCTGAATACCCAAGCTTCTGGAAAACATGTATACACATTTGAATAAGATACACCATATTCTGCTTTGAATCTTTTGATATAAATGGAAAAAAAATAAAAAGAAATTAAAACCTGGCAAGTTTAAACCTCCTCCATCCTGCAGGAGTAACACTAGTATCTGCTTGGTGCTTGCCTTTAGTGGATGCTTAGCACTCCAAGATATGAAGATAGGTCAACTATGGCAGTATTTTTCATTATTTGCTATAGAGATGATATAAATATACAGATATAAAGGTATTGTTTGCATTTCTGATGGAAGACCACCCTTCTTCTACTTTTATTCATGACACTGAAAAGTGTTAACCATCCATTTCATGCMAATTTGTAGTTTTTTATGACTTTTAGGATAATCCAGCTACCAAATGTAATACTTTGRGAGTCTAGTTCAATGAAATCTTGTTTTATGAACCAAACCAAACAGAAAGCAGACATTCTGTTATTTTCTGACCCTAAGATCCTAACAAGTTCAACTCAAGAAACTTCAGAGATGGACTAATGAGGAACTGGTAATGGTCTTTTCCCTGAATGTGTTGCAAAATATGGAAATTCTGGTTTACTGAATATAAAAATGACTGTTAGAAAGTCACATCAGGTGATAATGGAGCAGGGTTTCTCTGGCCTTCAGGTATTACCATTTAAAAAAAGAAAATATGAATAAAACCTAAAATAGTGTACATAAGGCAAGACACAAAAGATGTAGTGATTTTTCAAAGTTTTTCCATTCTGTTTTATCTTTCTGTCCAGTTGCCAAGGTTTAAATAGGACATCTGGATGAAAAGAAGTTAGGTATGCTTTACTTCTTATCCTTTACTTAGAAAAGAGGAGAAAAAGTTTTCAATAAAAAGCCAGAGGTAGAAACAATATTATCTACCAACAGCAAGACAGAACAGAATATCTTAGGATAGCTTCTTTTTTTACTGCCTGTTGTACCAGGAAATATAAGATAGAGACTTTACATTTAAATGGTGGTGCTTTGATGATTTCATTTCTTGTCCAGCGATTTTAAGGAGAAAGGAAACTATATGCACTTATTTTTTAATGAAGATTTTAAAAAGAAAATTAAAATGCACTTCAAATAGAAAATGTGTGTCTCCTGCAGATGTTTCTTTCAGCTAGATAAAGTAGGGAGATGGTGAATGATTGCTAAAGATTTCTTTATCTTAAAGTCAGCAATAGTAGCTCAATAGATTATACTTTGTTATTATCTGTAAAATTAAAACACAGCTTTTNTTTTTTTTTAAGAAAAGGAAGTCTGGCTATTGACTGTCAGAAGACACATTGACAGTTTCAAGTGTTTGGAAAGCACAGTAGCCCAGCCAGTAGTCAAACTTATACATCTAGGAAAAGGCACAAGARCCTCATAAAATACATTAAATATCTACTCAATAACAGCATGGTAGAGACCAGACACACTAGGAACACTCTGTTTTTATAATGTTTGATATTAGGATGGACAGAGGGTTCAGATCCTCAGCTGTGGTTCTTAGCCAGCCTGAGAAAACTTTTCCTTGTGCCATAGGCTGAAATCCAGGAAAATTATTATAAGCCAAGGGAGAAGGACCTGCTTMTACAATCAGGACAATTCTAATGTGAGTTTCCAACTAGGTACAAATGTGCAACAGGAGTCATGACTGCCCCACAGAAAACATACAATATTTTCTACACAAATCCTGTGTTCTACAGCTTCTTTAGCATAAACTCTTAGACATTCAACACTTGCTTCTTTCACATAAAAGTTATCACTCATTAGTGTTGCTAACAAAGAAATAAAATTGCATTGTTCTAGGCACTGTATTTGACCAGAGTGACCACTGATGAGGAAATAAAATACCAGCTTTTCAAAAATAACCTGAACAGTTTCTGATAAGATGACCACCATGGATTTACTGCTTACAAATATCTGGAGTCAGGTTGTCAAGCATCCTGTGCTTCTTCCAGTCTTAACATTTAACACTGTCATAGGCCAAGGAACTGAAAGTGTGGTACAGAAACTATCAAAACAGTTTTGATGCTTCTGTTCTTTGAAAGTGCAAATTTCAGCTTACTGCTGAACACCTTCTTAGTTCTATTAAAAGAATGAGGACACATGCCAAAGTAGATCAGGACTGCCAAGAATCCACAAGAGTGATTTAGAACTAGGAATTTCCATCACCGCTATGATCTTAATCTTGCCTTGAAAACAAAGGACTATATGCAAAACAAAACAAGAAAAATGAAAAGAATCTGAAGGTAATAAGCATAGAACTYAGTCATTTAATAAAATATAGTATATATAAAAAATAGTGTATTCTATTCCTTTAAGAAAATGATATTGCAGGTAACTTCCATTTCAGCCTAYATACAAGTACCTAAAGCACACTGAGGTCACAGGAAAAGACAAATAAATGTGCATCAGTTGGAATCACAGGGAATGGTGCTGTGAAGTATGCATGTTGTTTCAACATAATTTCTTGATGAATGAGGACTATGTGTACTTGAGATGTCTCTGCAGGAGTCTAATATATTTCAGTCACTGGGATATCAATGGTAAAGGGGAGATGCTAGAATGGAACATTTAAGCTGAAACACTTCAGTTTGGTGAGGACTTTTTTTAACATCTATGCTAACTATTCAGGTAATCTTTTAATTTGCAGTACAGCAAAAGCRTTAAACATCAATTTCATTTACTCTTAATAACAGGAAAAACAGGTTCTCTTAAAGACATCTAGCAGGTAAKGCAAGCTCTCCCTTCAGCTTTAAAATGAAGAAGTAGGTGTAGTCCAGACGGTATTAGTCGTTGGACGCTGTGTCCTTGACAGCTTGAATACCAGTATCTATCACTTAGATATCTTAGATATCTTTTTCCAAGCCCTGGCAGGCATGGAAAAGAAGATGTTTAGACAGCTTTCAAAGCTTCTGGCAWGTACAAAAATATTTTGGTTTAAGTCCACTGAGGACTTAAACCAGTTGCATTCACAATGGCGACAATACTGATATTACAAGTACTTAATACTGTATTTCTTTTTAATTGTTGAGAATCCCACACTTCTGTTCTTAAAGTGCTGTGATCTTTTTATTGCTATTGCTTTTACTTAGTTGCTTGGGAGGAGAACTTGTTCAGTGCTGTTTTAGGGGCTAGGAGCTTTTGATTTCCTTTTCTGGTGATTTTTGATCGCGATTATTTGGTTTGGGTTCTTTTATATCTCTTCAGCTTTATATAAGCCTTTGGATGCTGGTTACAAAGAAACATWACTTTGTTTTTTGAATTACTTATGGAATGACCCTCTTGATAATTTTGCATATGCCTACAGATATTCTGGTTCGAAGCAATGCTTGAGGAAAATGTCACTTAGACATCTTTAAGGCAGCTGTCTTTGTAGCARCACTTTTCTGAGTACCTTTCTCTCACATGCATGGATTTTACAGAATCGTTTAKGTTGGAAACGACCTCTGAGATCATCAATCCAACCTTTGACCAATCACCACCTTGCCAACTGTACCATGGCACTAAATGTCATGTTGTCCAGTCATTACTTGAACACCTCCAGGGGTGGCAGATGTGGAGAGAAAGTAGCATTTCTCAAATCTTATGGGTGTCAACTTGGTTTGGTACAAAAAATAATTTMTTTTAATTTCATAGGTTGCACCCCAGATCCTATCAGCTTAGATTTTAAAGTCACACTAATGTTACAATCAGATACTAAAATTTAAAATTTTAGCAAATTACTGTCCATAATCTACAGGATATGAACTTRTCCAGTGTTAGACAATATTACAACAATATTGTATTAATTGCACTAATTCAAATTTTCGATCAGTTCCTATAAAAATTTTCTTTTTTTTCTGTGTATATATTCAATGTTTCTAAAGAGCGTCATTACTAGCGTTAGCTAGGAATGGTGTTCTCATAAACTGTACTGTAAAGTCTTTGTTTTGTTTGGCATGTGGTTTCAGTTTGTTTGTCAGACCTTTCTACACAGAAATATTGGTTCCATGGTTAAAGAAAGAAAACTAGATGAAATTGCAGAGAAATTTGGTAAATGTCTTGTTTGCATTTCAGGTATGTTAATACTGCTGTGGTGACTAGAGGCAAGTGATAGAGGTCAAAATATTTCAGGTCACTTGGGCACAAAAAATTCATTCRATATAGCTACAAGTCCTGTTAGGAACAGATCTCAGGTATAGAAATGCTTATTCAGACTCCCTAAAAGTTTTTGTGTTTGCCCAGTGGATTGCATTTAAGGTATTTGATATAAATCTATGCCTTGTTTCAACTGAAGACAATGTTTTGGATATATGTGTGTGGCTCTTGGAATTGCAGCAYTTGAGAAACAAGATAGAGCATCTGGTTTCTATGACTTGTTTATTCATTTTGATGGTTAGTTCTTGATGTTCAATGTAAATGTGAAATTGATTACTCTGATCCCATACATCTGCTAGACTCTATTTAAATGGAGAAAACTTTCTTTTCCAGTAAATGATTATTTCTGCAAGAGATGGCAGAAGTTGCAGTAAAATATGTTCTGAAGACTTCTAATCTTTATTTATCTCATTGCAAAAGTAATCTATTGGAGACCTTCTTCAGAAGTAGAGGCAGGTTCGGTTAATAGTTCCTTCCAGTATTTCGAAACTGATTGATTTTATAAAGCAGCTGTATGTCCCTAATCTTTCAGCTGCCACAGGATACTGCTACAGGGGAAAACTAAAATTGTTGCTCACATTGCTCAATTTGCTGATGATGACTAAGGCTGCATCACCAATGGGGAAAGTTTCAAACTACATTTTCTATTTGTCAGACAAAAAAGTCAACTACAAAAAATCATTCTTTATCAGAGCAATAGTTAACACAAATAAATAAAGTCTGACAAAKAGCATTGCCCAGCTTGCACTGTCTTTGCATTTGACAGTTACTCTATGCTGACCATTTTCTACAGAGTGTTTCTTGCATATATAGAGGGTAGTTATAAATTTTTAGTCTGAATAAAAACAGATTCAGATTTGGAAAAACTAAGATCAAATCTTTGGTATATAAGTACTTATGGTATTAACAAGAATGCAAAAATACCTCTTGAAGAACGTCTTTCTTTTMAATACACTTTCTTTCACAATCTTCTGCACACAGCTTTTTGTAAGGTATGGAAATTTTGATAGCAATTTTTTTTCAATTTGCAGGTGTTCACAGGTATATTCCAACATTTCAGTAGCTTTAGCAATATTCTCACACTCTGTTCTCTGGGAAATATTTTTGTATACATAATGAACCTGATGCAATTAGCCCAACTGGCATGAACACTTTCATGAAGGTTTCATTGTTTTCTTTTTAAACAGTTTTTGAGGACAGATTGGAAATATTTTGTGGTAGTTTCCTCTGTTAGGCTTCCAGATTAAAACTTAAATTCTGACCAGCTAAAATGGCAAAACTAAGCCAAGACTGTCAACCCAAGTTGTATGCTTCAAGAGCATTTCCTAATTACAGGAAGATATGAGTCTAGAAGCAATAGCAGTAAATAAAACAAAACAAACTTGATATGTCTCCTGAAAAAAGTAGAGGAAATAAATACACTTCATGGAGGGAAAGTACTCTTGGAGGCAGAATTGTGAGGAAGAATGTGTTCTTAGTGCAAAGAGTACAGATATGAAATTATAGACCTGACCAGGGCAATAGCTGTAGGTTGCAGGAAGACCTTTAAATATGAATAAAAAAAAATTAAAAAAAAAAGAAAAAAAAAGAAAAAAAAAAGAAAAGAAAAAGGTAAAAAGAGGACTTGGGATTGGATACTCAGGAACAGATCAACTTTTTGTAGTTGAAGAGAGAGATGAGGAGTTAGAGAACAAGACTGTTATGGCTCCATGCCAGACCACAAAAGCCTTGGGACCTAAAAGCAACTCTATTTGATGGGCACTCAGTAGTAARAGACCACAAGTGTCTCTTTTAGATTTATCCAAGTCCAGTTAAGAGGCAATTAGGTTAATTAATGAGGCTAAATAATTACTTTTTTCTTGGCAAGATTTTCAGCACAATAAGAAATTGCTCAATTTAATCCAGGAGAGTGATGTAATTTCCCAAGTTCTATACAATCTTGGGGCTCACTTCATTTAATTTTATGAATGGTCCCCAGTGTCTCATTATTACCCTGATCCTGCTAGCTACCTCAAACTCTACCCTACCTCTACTTTGAGGCCATATGTAGGAAAAAAAATTCTATCCTTAGCAAATATGTAGAATTCTTCTACAACARTCTATGATAAGTCAGATCTGGAAAGTTTATTATACTCTATTATAAGGAAATACCTGACTGACAAATTCTTGGTTAAACAGCATACATTTAACCTTGTCTTAATTTTGCTAAAATTCCACCAGCCTTACATGAGCACTATTTATGAATAAATTTAACATTACCATCAATCTTTCTGCGATAACATGTTAAATTGGGGTTGTTTAAACTGAATATGTTAATATTCAAGAGACATCCCAAACTAAMTGTATATTTTTATCAGTGTAATTCTATTTGTTCTGCACATTAAAAAATTTGCTGAAAACAAATGGGAAGGTTGGGCTTTTGCAAAAGGAAAAAGTAACAGCCAGTAAGAAAGGAGTGAAGAGTGCATGAAACCTTTTGTCAGCTTGGTCAGAAATATTTACCAGGAGCAGGGAGAATGATTCCTTGATCTGTTTACAGCATTAGCACCATGCGAAATAGGTTTTCTGTTTCTGTGTGACACCRCATTGTTGCCAATGTGCTTCTTTCCTGTTCACCTCTGGCTACACAAACAGGAAACTCAGTATACCAAAGCTTCGACAGAGGTCAAGGATTTTTGGACCCATACACAGAGAATCCGTAAATTTGTACAGACTAACACATCCACAATGAAGAAAGGAGAGAGATGACAAGGGGTGTCTTTGAGCTTTGATAAATAATGCCTGCTTATATCCTGYTTGGATCTGGTCCCTGACCATTGAAGAGAACCCTTCTACTTCATCATATTGATTACATTTTRCCCATCTAAGAAATCCCTGTACTTTCCATTACCACTGCAGAGCCCAGTGTAAGATGCAAAGTCATCCCTGAAATATCAGTTCCAATATAAATATAGTTCAAAATAAAGAAAACTGATATTTCYGTTTTCAGCYACAGATACACACACAGACACACATGCACACACATACATATTTGAAATGACAAGAAACATTCCTCTTTCTGCACCAACCCTTTCTAAAGGGTATTAGTCAGAGACTACCACAGCAGGGAAAGAGCTCCATCCTGCAGTAGCTGTCATTTAAGGAAGTTTGACAGTTTGTAAGTTTTCTTGGTTTCTCTGATCTAAACAAACCTGGTACACAATGTCAAACATTTGGGTCACAAAATTTGTTATGTGCAAGTTTGGTAGACCTGAAAGATATGTGACGGATAGGCTTTGTAATATAGCTATTCAACAGTGAGTAACTTTATTTTTAGATCTATGAGTAAGTTTCAAAAAATATTTCATACCTCTTGTCAGTCAATACATGCTTTTTCAGAACTACTAGATAAAGTTCCCCATGCTGTCTTATGAAGAAGTCTTATAATTGGACCAACACATTCCAACCTTGCATTTATTGTAAGCTAAAAACAGCATGCAGATCACTAACTGTGAATATATTTGGATAGCTATAAGCTAGGTGTAAGTTTTAATAATTTTCAAATTTGTTCCTGTTCCATGATAGGAAAAATATAAGAAAACAAAATTTCTAATTTCGTTCTAGTTAATTTCTTCTATTCATATAGAAGCATCTCTCTCTCTCTCCCTCTCTCTCTCAATCTTGTTTTCTCCCCCCACCCCCACCCTGCTCCAGAATTTCCCTAAGGAATTCTATTTTAAGTGAGCTCCTAGTCTAGTCTCTTTCTCTAGATCGATTTCCATTGTTTCTCAGGCTTCTAGSAGTGTACCTGAATGGCAAATCAAAGATCTGAAAGCTTTTGTTTTCCATTAATGTTTCTTAAACTCATTTTGAGGGTTTTTTTTTTTTTTTTTATACAGCTAATCTTGCCAGAATCAGTCCTTGTAGATGTCTATATGATTCATATTCTGAAATATGTTATCTTGTTTCTCAAGCAATATAGTCAGAGCTCAGTGCTTCCCTTCCCCCCAAAATAGAAAAYAGTTTCAAGGTTTGAACATAATTTTCCTAAATCCTGCCTAGTCTCTGCATTTTCCATCTAACGTCCCTCAATGTCTTCTGCAAAGTGGATATTAAAAAAGCTTGGAGCAGTGCTCTACAAAWATGCGATATCTTTCCTTCCCTTATCCTTATAAAAGTTCTTAGAATTTATTTTAAAGTTTAGGATTTGGAAATGTTTAGTTGAAAAGCTCAAGATATGGGACCTGCAAAAGACCCAACCCTTTACCTGCTACATGACTTTTTTTGCATCGTAGAAACATAGCTGCTACTTTAAAGAAAAACAAACAAACAAACAAACAAACAAACAAACCCAAACCTGTTCTTTGTTTTATCCTTTAGTGAAAGGAGCCACTTTCTCAAGTATGATGGGTATGAATTAACTTTCAGTGACTATTAAAACCAATTAAACTGGCATGATTTTTTTTTTTTTTGTTTTCTAGCTCTTTTTCTCTAGTCAGAGCAGAATACCCACCTCCTTCCAAACATGGATGCAGAGCGTACCAGCAGCTCTCTGTCTCATTGGTGCATATGTGACAATGGTCGATAAAATACTTCCTCTTTGAAGAAGGGGGGGAAAGGAAGCAAAAGGGGAGAGTTTATTTTTCTTTCTTCTTTCTTTCTTGACTTCTGTTGTACCAGCTCCTGTTCTGGAAGAATTTAAGTCAATTTCCCAGGAGTTCTYAAGAAACTTAAGTTGCTAGTCCTTCATGTGTCTTTTCATTTTGTCAGTATCTTCATCTATTTTAAAGACAAAACATATTTGCACTTGGAATTGAAATTAACTGTTCAAAGTCATCTATCTAGTTCAGTGTGGAGCTGGGAAGATGCTGCTAAGCATAATGGTTATACACTAAATTTGCCTCCCATTTTAGTAYTCATATATTAGGATAAAATACTAATTCTAGTATATCATGAGAATAAAATACAATGCTACAGAATGGGTCATTTAGTTAGTAACTTCCATGTTTCTTAAGGCATCTATAACAGCTGCCTTCTACCTTTCATGGAGATAAGTAGCATTTATTTGGAGCATTTTTTTGTTTCAATTGTGCAAAGAGAACTGAGCACAGCAATCTGAAAAGTTTGACACAGTGTGAATTGATTTTTCTTCCTAACATTTCAAGACCAACAAGGATAAGAAGTGGCCTCATAAAAAGTTTGATACAAAAATGGAAAAAAAACAAACAAACAAACAAACAAACAAACAAAAAAAAACCCAACAAAAAAGACCCTACAGGTTAACATTTTGTTAAAATACGAAACATGGGAAAATGAGATGCTTGTATAATTGTGTGCATTACAATAGCAACCCTCTGTTGTAGTTTTATGCTGCTGCAGTGCCCTCTGTCTTTTAATGTACCTCCATACACTTAATTATCCCATGACGTACGGTGTTTTTGTTTCTTCAGAATCAGGACAAATTTGGCTAATATTTCTGCTCTTTGGGGTAAACTCTTTGCCAAATTAATAATAATTTATGAACTCTTCTTATAAACTTAATTAATTTTCCATCTTCTCATGTAGATTCATGAAATGTTTAAGCCATTTTTTTTTCCATGAGGCTATTGGTTAAATTCTACCAAATATTCATACTATCAAAACCTAAATGTGTGTAGTTCAGCAACTGAGAAAAGTTGTACAGACTGGAAAACAAATTTCATTGACAGTGTTAAAAACTATCAGGTGTTTTATTAATATAATTAAACGATCGGTTCAGTTGATAATTACAATGTTCAGAAGTGTTATTGCACTAATTATCACTTAATAATTAATACTGTTACCATTAAATCCAGAGAGCTTTATGTTGTTTAATATACCTCAGAGAAATTCCTACCCCATTTGTTCACATCACAAACAATGTTCTGAGGATTTGAAATTCTGGTCTCAGATATCCCATCTTTAAGAGCTTGACAGTATAATTATTGAAAATACAGAGCAYCAGGATAGATAAATTATTTGAGGCAAAAACCTGTTTTCAGTGGAGAAGAGGGTCCCCTGCTATACATGGAAAGGAAAAGGTTAGAAATGGCAGTGCTGAAAATACCTTAAAATGGCAACATTCTAAAAATACCTATGCACTTTGCTTTTCCATAAACTGTGAGATTTGAATTCTCTTATAAAAAACATATGTTCCACTTTTGCTTGAGAAGACTCTGTTAGCGTGTCAAAATGCTGCATGCTGTTTTGTATAAGCCCTGTGCTTTTATATGTAACACATACAGGTGATATATACAACATGCCACCCCTTATTATGCTCCTTTTTTTTTTTATGGGAATTCATTCCTTTTTTTCCTCCACCCTTTTCACTCCCCCATTTCCTCAGTATTACAGTTTCACCCAAGAGAGCTCTAAATGATGCATGGCTAGAACAAAGGCAAGGGAATCTAGGGCAGTGCCGTAAGACTAGACAGCCTTAGTTTCTGCTGTAGCATGTAACAATGCAGAGTATTAAACATTTACACATTTGTTTGTTATCAGAATTGCTTATCCTGTGCCTTTTTAAAAATAACTCTTTTGATTTTACTG
>NW_026623426.1:1369935-1373592 GCF_030028575.1 Malurus melanocephalus
AAGAAGTAAGAAAAAAGGGTAGATATGCTGATACATTTCTCTTCCTTTTCATTTCTTCTCATTCTCCAAAGTCTGTTTATATGGGATTCTTTAAAAAAAAATTACACAGACAGAGGAAAGTAGCATAAAATTTGAGAACCCCTCTTACTAARCTTAAACAATCACTTATAGATTTTCATTTTCCCTTACAGATTTATCAGTAATAAAGTATGCTCACTGTGCAAAATGCCAAACAATACAAAAACATCTCGCTAGTGCTGTGGTTCATCAATTTTCCCCATATGCCTTCAAAAAATAAGGTGCAGAGTGAAAATTTGAAAACTGGTGTTGTGAAAGTTCAACATATCAAAATGCCTTGTGACAAGGTATTTTCAGTACTGCTCCAGCACAACCAACAAGATTAATTGAAGCTGCACTAGATCACATATTTGGCAGGCAAATTTCCATGGGCATGACAGAGAAGGTGCAGTTTAGCACATGGTCGTTATCACCTGTGTGATAGTAATGAACTACTGGAATCACACAGTACAGTTGTGCAAGGCTGTGCTGAGAGAGGAGCTGCTTACTTTGGAGTAGTTAGTAGCTAGAATTTGTCTGCCAGGTGTTTCAGGATGCTTTCATATCAAGKGCAGATACCACACAGGACAGAATTTGTCCAGCAGTTTCCGATTAATTGCACCAAAGGTTTTCAGACTCCTCTGCTGTTGCAGTCAAGAGCTGTCGCTATTTTCACCCTGGGTTCTTACTTCACACAGCTGTGCTTTGTTTTGTCCCTGCAATGGCTTGTTCAGGAGATAATGTGCTGCTGTACACAGCAAGAAGCAATAAATTATGTCCAAGACAGGCACACACAGTGTGATTTCTGGGGTGTGGGGAGTCTGGTGTGCAGCGCGGTTCCTTGGCACACACCAAAGTTTTTCAGTAACAGATCTCTCTGGTACCATAGTCTAGGCTCAAGGTTTTCTTCCTTCCCAGTGCTCCAAAATACAAGTATTAATCTGTGCAGTGGAATTAAAAGTTACATTTCTGTGAAATGAACTCACTCATGGGTGCACTGTTTAGATTCCCTCTGATTTCAACACCTCCAGGTGCATTAGAGAGCAAAAAAGGCCAATACAATGAGAATGTTTTCCAGATCCACCATAGCTTGGGGAAATTGATTTAAGTCCATTCATTCAATTCAAACTGTTAGTCTAAAACCCAAGGAAAGAAAACAAAATCAATAYAGCCATTTGAGAAACTGCCAATGCTGGCACCTGAATTCAGGGATATTAGAGTACACGGTCAGCAGTTATTGATGTATGTGCAAAGATCATTAATATGATGCAGTTCCTTCATCCCCACCAGGATTTTAAAATTTCAAGAAGTCTGTAAGATTTTATTTCCCTTTGAGTATAAAAATATGTCAGCTCAAAAGGGTTGTGCTGAACAGTCCATTTTAGGCATTGAAGTTATACCTAAAATATTGCTTGGTGCCTAGATTTTCTTTCTGGACAGTGTCTCCAAAAAAAAAAAAACAAAAACCAAACCAAACAAACAACAACAACAAAAAAAAAACCTAAACAACAAAAACCACAAACAAACAATAAACAAAGATAAAACTTAAAAAAGATGTGACAAAATGTCTCTTGACTATGCAGAATATGCATACTTCTAGGTATTGACAGCATTGCTACTCAAATATGTGGATGCATTCATCAGCTATAACCAAAAAAATCATAATTGCTCTGAAATAAAAAAAATATAAAACTGTTTGCTTAAAAGAAAGTCTGTTTAGAGCAAAGCTTGCTGCAATGTCCCTTTGATGAAACTATTGCAACTTCACTGGCTTTAGCTGAGTTGTTCACTCATCCAGACACAATAACAGAAAAGGAGGCCAAGTATCTGTGACAAAAAGGGAAACATTCAAAGGCATTTATGTTTTTCTTACAGTGTGTGCTGATATATCACTTAAAGGAAGGCCAAATGATCTCTTTTTTCACCTTTAATAAAAAGATCAAYCCATTCCCTTCACTTTACATGAATGTGAAATAATCCTTCTTGCTGCAGTCAAAATAAAAAAATTAATTTATTTGAAACATATACCAGAGTTTCTTCTCTTAAGTTACATGTTTTTATCTTTAGTAATTATAAAGCTTTTTCAGAAATGAGTAGTAAAGTTTGATCTCAAGAAAAGTCCATTATAAACCCTCTAGTTTCCTTTGATGCTACAAGGAAAAGGAATGTTTTTTTTTTTTTACTCTGATTCAGTGAACGGTCAAATAACTGCATTTAAATGTAGTATCATTAAAACTGTTTATAAAAAACAGCTAAGGGCTTCTGGCTTCTTTGAATGCCAAGAAATAGAGGTGCTTAATTTTATAGAGCTCGTTTGTGCTACTGCTCTTGGATATGAGACAAGAAAGTTAAAAGTTAGAGCTCCACAGGAAGGAAGGCTCAGAGGCATATAAATACCAACTTAAAATGAGTTATCTGAGAGTCTCATCAAAGGTCTCTAAGTGTAACTGGCTTTTCAAAATTTTGTAATTACAATCAAGAAACCCCAAACCAAACCTAACCAATGAACCAAACAAACCTAAAAAGCAACTAACAACCAACAATTTTAGAAAATCTGTASAGGTGAGCTACAAAAAAAAGCTGGTTCTGTAAAAGTCACATGCTTCCATTTTGCTAATTCAATTAACTTTTTATTATTTGTTACCGTGTTTGGTCTGAGTCATTTCTATAAAAGCAGAGGACTAAGGTCTCATTTGATGAATTTATAGTCAGAGATAACATCATAAGGRCACACATAACTATTTAAGTTCTCATTAAACTGTGTAATATAACGAAACTAGAAAGCATCTTTAGATGTGTAATTTTTTTGTCAACAACCCAGAATGGGCTCTGGACTGAACGAGGGCAGCCACCTTGAAGATCATGTCAAGGTGTAAAGGGCATCCAACATGGTAACACTCTTGGTATTCACCRGCAGGTAATGACAAGTGAATATGAAGACTGATTGTGCTGGGCTGAGAATAGTAAACAGTGAAACTCACAAGACAAATACATAGCAGACACTGAGTCTTTCATGTCTTTTGAGGAAAGGCTCAGTGATACACTAAAGAAGATGAATGAAGTAACAGATTTCAGTGGAAAGTATGACATGGTCAAACTGAGAAGGAAGGAATGGGATTTCAGTTGCTGATTTATCTTTATCTGTTGTATTCACTTAAGGATGCTACTGTCAGCTTACAGAGGCCATATGACAACCAGGTCTTGAACTCCAACCAGTTTTGGATTTCCTTGTTTCAGAAATAGAAGTGTCAATTTAAATATTCTGTAAATACATCTGTTTTGATCTAACAGAGAAGTATTATGAAGGTCAGAAGCTTGGAATAAGGAAATAGAAAAGAAACAGCTATCAGAGGAATTTCAGTTCTATTGAAATTAGAGTTGAAATTCTGCTATTAAATGTYTGACTTTTACTCTGCTATTAAATGTTTGACTTTTACTTTGTCCATCCAGTGATGCTCCATTTTCAAAGTTTTTATTTTTGATAACTGAAAGTGTACCAAGCAGTGCATTTAAAATATGCTTTCTCCCCCTTGTTTTGTCAAAGAAGTCTAAGAATCAAATCATCTGGAAAAAGTTTTCAGTTTTAGCAACACAAAAAAA
>NW_026623426.1:1373607-1379134 GCF_030028575.1 Malurus melanocephalus
AGGAATTATTATATAACTTTATTCCTCTTGAATTCAAATTCTATTCTCACACCAGGCTAGACACTGAACTGATTAAGAGCTAAAATTGCACAATAATTAATACAGGCATATTTAAGAAGCTTTCTTCTACCAACAATTGACAAGACTGCTCAGTCTTAATAAAGTTTTGAAGGAGGCCATAAGACATTTAGCGAAATGCATTGAGATACAGTGCAGTGGTCCCTTCCAYTTGTTTTTCTTTTGGTAGCCAGGTTTTTTTTCTTTTTCTCCTCAAAACCTTTCCTTTTCATTTTCCAACAAATATAATTGCTACAGTCCTTGAGGGAAGCATAGTTTTGAGTCAAGGTCATAGACTTTCAAGAGGAAATGGAGAAGAGACAAAGGTGGGGGGAACTTTAAGTGTCAGTAAGGTCAAAGCATTTATGGAAGCAAAGGGGCATAAGCRTTTGCAAAAGAACAAACAGACCTGYGTGGTCTATCCTGACACACAATTGCACTGCCAGGAGCAATTCACCTGGTACCCGACTTTAGATTCTTTCTTTCTTTTTCCATGTGATTCTCATAGTCCTAACTTTCATTATCCAGATAAATTTCTTTGATTTTAAAGAGGATAGGAATTTCAAAAAGGTTTACATAGACTTCTTTGATCTTATAGARTATAGGAATTTTAGAAAGGTCTATATAGACTTCTTTGATTTAAAAATGTACAGGATTTTAAAAAATGTCTATGTCCTTTTCTTAACTTAGAAAACTTCCAGTTTCTCTACTGCCTTAAATTATCTGTTAATGCTCCATATAGATTATATTCATGCTGATATTTATTAATCAGCCTTTGAATGCCCTTCCCATTTGCTATGTTTATTTAATTGGTAAAATTATATTTATTGCATGTTTTTCAGTTGCACCTTATGCACTATAGCTCCCATTTCCACATCCCTCTGTTGTTGCAAAACACTAATTTAAACCAACCTGTTTTGTTTTCATTAGATCCTGCTGGCTCCTGTCTGTGCCGAAGTGCCATCATTTTTTCCTCTGTTAAGTTCCTTGTTGCATCCCTTTATACATAAATATAAATACAGAACTGTGTATTTTATTTGTAAATCTATAACTTTATAATTCGTCTATATGCTCACAGATGAGCACATGTGCTATCTGTAGAKTCTGAAACAATAATTGATTCAAATGCAATGAATTTTTGCTTGTTCATTTATTCTGTGGTATGACTCACCAAAACAGAGAGGAGTAAGGAGCAGAGATTTTTCACCAGAGATAAATCTGGACAGTTGTGAACTAAAACCACAAAGCCTTTTCAGGCACACAGGACTATTATTGGTAACAGAAGCACATATAGCTACTAATTACAACCAGATGGTTCTCTCTGCACCATGACAGACAAACTGAGCTACAATAGTATTTGAAGTCCAAGCAAGTCCAAGACATCTGTAAAATACTCTTGTGACTGTTTCTAGGGTTGTTTTTTATATGCACTTTATTGCTTTAGTTACACAGTTAAAAAAGAAAAACCAGCACAATTGAGTCACTTGACTTGAGCTAACAGACCACTGTTGCCTTCTTGCTCACAATTTATCTGTTTCCCCTGCAGCATTTTTCATTACATAACTTCAAAATGCCCCCAGATATTCCCATGGGGTACAGGCAAGAAATTCTACAGTGCTTTCATCAGTTYTATTTTACAGATATGTATGGAATATGACCAAGAAGACTAATGATTTTAGCAAGCCAGATCCCAAGACTGTTCTTCCCTCAGAATAGGCCCTGGGCCAGACTCTTACTGGCATTGCTACCAAAGAAGAGAAAAAGATCGTAATGGTATTCTGCTCCTACACAGTCACTCCCACGAGGATCAGACAAAGCTGCAGATCCTGTGTTAGGCAAGATCTGGAGCAAGAGCTCAGTTCTGCAGGAACTAGTATGGGAAATTATTTTAAGAAGGAAACAAAACCAGGGCATTACCCTCATGTTCACTTTATATTTTGTCCAACTGCTTTGCAAATTCAGCTGGAGAAAATGTCATGCTAGACACGTATCTACAATGCTCACTCCAGCAGGACACGGTGACAGCCCTTAGAAAACATTGTGAAGCCTTCAGCAGTCATTCAGCCCCCACCTAAATGACCCCTTGTATTCCACTTTGCCATTCTCTAGTCAGAATTCTTATCTGTCTACCCAACAGCCTTGAGAGTGGAGCATTTTTTATTTTACTGCATGGAGGGATGTAATCCTGAAGTGATTTTGTGAAAAATGATGAATGTGCTGCAAATGCAGAGAAATACTGCTTCTTGTAAGTGCAGGTAGAAGAGGGAAATTACCTGTGGGTACAATGAATTCTGCTACTACTTGTGGGTTCAGGCAGAAGCAAGTAGTCTATTACCATACTGATGGAGTCACCAGCCTTTTAGGGAAACATACTAAGGAAAATTGTTGAAAATAAACTAATGTCATCTCTAGAATGCTATATCTTTTATTTCTAGTTTGTTTTTAGGGGTTTTTTTGGTCTTTTTTTTTTTTTTTTTTTTTTTTTTTGAGGAGGAGGTGTGTCCTCTTAAGGTTTTGGTGAGGGGGCGTTGATTGTGGCTTCTTTCAATTATTATTATTGTTTAATTCTTAATTTAGCGCAAAGTAACATTAACAATTAAAGAAATTATCCAGTTGAGTATTCCAGTATTCTGCCATGTAATTAAAGGAGTCTGTTTACTTCCCTACTCAGGGGAAAATTTAAGATATAATCACAGAACTGATATTCTGTCTCTGTTAAAAAAAAAAAAAAAATCTGGCATAGAAACATTGATGCAGGATAAACAGATGGAAGATGTAGTGACTAATTCACCTAGCATCCCCTGTCACTGGAAGCTAGAATGCTTGACTCTCACAAATAGCTTATTTAAGGAAGAAAAGTTATGTTCAGCTTGGTGCAGATCGTAGCAGCACATCCAGCAAAGAGTAAGAGCTAATGAGAGCTAAAGGTGCTCCCAATCCCAGTAGGAAACAGGAGAAAGTTTTTTGATTACTTTCTGGGAACAAACAGTATAATAACTCCACATGCACAATTATTTCAATGTGCACTCTACAAAAAAAAAAAAATTGTGAATTAACCAGAATCTTCCAGATTTTTTTTTCTTCTCATTTCAGCACTTTCTTTGTCTTCTGTAAATTTTCTGTTTTACCCTGGCTTTTTATTGTAAAAAACTGAAGACAGATACTTATCTTCAGTGCTACCTCCAGAGTAGTGTTGACTTCAGGCTTCTGGGATATGCTTCTAGGACTATGAAAAGACAAACTGTCTGAGAGGACTTCTTCCATTATTCAATAAACATAATTGATTTCCAAACATTTTTGTTTGACCCTGATAGAGCAATATTGTTATAGAATTTGAAGGAAAAATCAATTTTTGGATTTTCTGAAGTGACTGAGAACGACATTCACAGATTTTCTTCCTCTTCTTCCTCTTCTTCTTCTTGTCCTACTTCTTTAGCTTCTTTTTCTCCTTCTTCTTCTCCTTCTTCTTCTACTCCTTCTTTTTTTTTCCTTCTTCTCCTTCTCCTTCTTCTCCTTCTTTTCTTCTTTTTCTTCTCCTTCCTCTTCTACTTTTCTGTTTATGACATTTGATACTTATAATTCTGAAACAGATAAAGATCAACATGTCTGTCTTCTTCCTTTCTAACAAAAATATCTCTTGTCCTAATTTACCATTACTAGCATTTGAAACAATATGGAATTTAAACTCTTCTGTACACAATCCCACTCCCCAGCCAAATTGGATAGAAGCTTCTAAGTGTAAAATCACTTCTCTCACACAGGATAGAATAATACTCACTTCTAATCACACTAGAAAAAAAAAAAAATCTGAGCTGCCTTGTTTAGTCAGTATTTCTGGAAGATTGCACTAGGTCTACTCATTCAGGTAGATTAACAGTCTTTCAAATATTTATTAAAGTGTTCCCTTCTTTTGATATTATCAAGAAATAATTACCACACCTTTAACCACCACYATTTGCAATGCAAAGTAGGAAAGGAGCTTGTCTGAATAACATCTTTTAAGTTCTTGATTTAGTTCTGCATAAACTGATTTTTATACACAGAACACAAATTGTTGCCACTTCATCAATGCCTCATTTTTCTCCTAACAATGAACCAGCAGTGATTAATTTCTGAAGACCAGTAAACAAACACTTAGCCTCAAAAGTGATTAAAATTTAGTTGTAAAATATGTGCATGTACATACTAACAAATTACTGTTATTACAAAGTCAAGCACTGCTTCAAAAAGGAACTTTCAAATGAAAGGGAGTATGCAACAGTAGCAGAAATTGTGCAGTGCCATAGGATTCCTTAGAAATTTTCATGAACACCAAGCCTACATGAGTATSACCCATTGAGAAGTAAGAATATTCTTTGGAGTGACACTGAAAGGTAACTATAGTAATMAATTAATTCCTAATGAATTTGATACCCCTCTGCAATCATATTGCATGAATGTCACWTGTGTTTTTGTACCTGGATTCCACTAAAGTAAATACATCAACCTAAATAACCACAGTGATGCTTACTTGTGTACAATGCAACCTCAAAAAGACAGGACTTGTAAGGATTAGTGTACCTCTTGATTTCCAATCTAAGTCAAATATTTTGAAGTGTAGTATTGTCTATTGCAGTAGTRTCAGTAAAACTTGATGAAATGTTATTATTAAAATAATGAAAAATTTGTTTAAAATGTATGAAATAAATTCTATACTATTTCTCATCTATTTCAAAATTTAACCAAAACTGTGCAAGTTATGGTGATTGTGAACACAACATCCCATTTGATTTTATACTGTCAGACACAAGTTTTTGGAGCTGAAGAATTAAGAACCTGAAGAGTGTGAAGATGAAAAGAGAAAAGAATGCTGAAGACACTTAAGGATAAATACCTGAGTACRAATAGCAGTATTCTGTGCAAGCGTAAGTTGTGCTGAAATAGACAATGAGAGYAAAAGCAGCCTGCCTCAAAAAACCTAGAGTTGTAGCATCTTTTGTCAATTGAAAAGACGACGGAAAATTTGTTCTTAAGAAGCCCATGCATAAGTTGTATAAAAGGTTCCTGTGAAAATATCATTATCAAATTATGAATTCAACAAATCTAGCTAAAAACATAGCTTCTTTTGATTTTTGCTACCAATGATAAATACTGTCATGGAATACAAAATTAATGAAGAATATATAAGAAAAATTTTGCTTAAATAAATCAGTGAATATAAGGAGACATACAATAAGAAAAAGAATTTTGCCCTCCTCTTATTTCAATAATTCYATATTTTGTGTTCTGATTTTCCTTATTACGCAGTGTTGACATTGAAAATTTAGATGCTCACTTCTTAACTGTCAGGTTTGTGTTTTTAAAACTTGCTCCGTGATGATGTCAGTCAGGATGATGTATATGTGAAAAATAGAGAATTAAATCTAAAATAAAGTAAAAATCCCAGTAAAATACTATTACATTTGGGCTTGCATTATTTTTATTACTACTT
>NW_026623426.1:1379249-1398359 GCF_030028575.1 Malurus melanocephalus
AAAAAAAAAAACTAGCAAAAAACTAACATGATTATTTGAGCATATGTCACAAATTTAGGGTGATTGCACATGATTTAGAATCTTTTGCAGAATCTTGTCATTCAGGCATATATTCAACTTAAAAGTGATGTCTCTTAAATATACCTATATATAGATAAAAATCAGTATCCAGGACCAAAAGAAAGAGTCAGTTTTAGAACAGATCAGGAGAAGAGACAATACTAGGAAAATTTTGAAGTGTGTGATTACCTTTTCTGGGGAAAAARRAAAAAAAATTGAAAAAAATTATCAAATATGATCTACCCATATSCTTGATTTTATGTCTTCTTGTTGTCTTTTACACTTGGAGAGTTATATTGCTTTCCAGTGACCTGTTCTAGAAAGCAATGACAAAATTAAATGAATTCGTGATGAGCAGCAAAACAACTGTGTATTAATCTTAAACTTCATGCAGAAGAATAAGTCTCCAATTACATGTATGAGTAGGTTCAGAATTTTTAGAATTGTAAGATCATAGAGAGCGTTCACACAGCTGCTCATGCACAATACACCCACTCACATATTCTACAGAAGAGATTTATTTTTTTATTTCCCCCTCCCAAATCACCCTCTTTAAYTTGTTCTAAGAAGTAATTAGTTTCAATTAGTCATCATGAGACTTGTTACCATAGTTTAAGTCAAAGACTAAAAACTCCAAAACCATAAGGATTGTATAGAAATTAATTATTGAATATTTTTTATCTGTTCCAGCGTAATAGGTTTGAACATTCTAGGTTGAAATACAGCAATTGAGATTTGGATTTCTTGCAGAAGTGCATTGCTTGAACATCAGGCAAGCTATTACTTTTTTCCATTGGGAACGAATTGTTTTCTGTAGTCAAAGATTCAATAAAGAACTCCCTCAGGCAWTCTATGGCATGTTTGCAAGGAGCTATGAGCTGTATCAGAAAAAAAAAAAATTGGAAGTGCTACAAATCAGGAATATTCTGAGCAAGATAATATTTAATTCACTTGATGTAAAGGCTGCCTCCCTCATAATCTTCATYCAAATTAGAAGTTCAAGTGTAATCTACTATGACCATTGTTAGAGATGTGGACCAGCCTGCRAGCAAATTGTGGTCTTCACTGACACTGTTATACAGGTTTTTAGCTTTTGTCTAATATTCAGTATTTCTACACTCTTATAGGTTTCTCAAAGGACTGGTTTGCAATATTTTGACTCATGCATCCCTACATTCCTCTCGGGTAGTCTGGGACAATTTACTTTTTGCATAATCACTAAGAATAAGTTAATAAGCCTAACTTTCCTCAATAACCTTTGGAAATTCAGGAATTATCCTACCTATAAATTCCTGAAAGCCTTCATGCCACAGAGACAGTATCCTTACAGCTATTAAGGAAAAGAACGAAGTCTACCCACATCCCATCTTTGTGCTATAATTTCCAGCTTTGCAGATAGAGAATGCAGCCACATTGCCTTGATGTTTCTCCAGGCTTTATCATCAAAGACTCTGTGAAAGCAACTCGAAACTCCAAGACAAATGCCCTTTCCATAATAGATTTGATCTGTGTACCCACAAATCTCCCTGTTGTTGGAAAACCACATATGTTTCTCAGGAAAAGACAGTAAAATTGCTCTGCATGTTCCATCTGCAAATGGTGATCCATCTCACTAGCACGATTGCACAGTAACGTTCAGTCTGCACCCTAATGAGTCCCAGATCAATGGCTGTGACATCCCTGTTTCAATATTGGTGAGTTTGACCCTGGAGCTGCTACTTATTTACACTGTCTTAAGTGATGCCACTGTCATAGGACTGGCAACAATCAATATTTCATTAGCAAAACCTTTGGCTTTTTCTGACTGGTCAGGAAACCCAATGGTTTGTGTATTGAAAATATGTTTTTTTTAATTATCTTTATGATTTGGTACCCTGAATTTTGATCTACTCAACATAAGGCAACTATAACTTCAACTGTCCATGGCTTAATGTCTCATCCACAGGAGTTATGAGTGCTGCAAATATTGCAAGATATTAAGGAGAGACAGAGTTATCTAAGGCATCTCAAGATGAAAGGATAAAGTGAAACATAAATAAATAAATAAAAACTAAAAATATCTGTGCAGGAAGAAGTCGAGTAAATTAGCAAGCATTTAAATGCATATGTGCACATTTGTTCAAATATCAATGCATAAAACCAAAAGATAAAAATGTAAATCTCAGTAAGTTACACTTGTAAGATGCTTCTGTCTCAATTCTTTCCTACTTTTGATTTACTTTAAGAATTGTGTTTTCATTTTAATTGGAATACTAAAGTCACTTCACTGACTACAGCTTTGGTTTTTAAAATTATCTTTAAAACTTATTATTTGCAATAATTTCTTTATGGATTCCATGTTGAGAGGTACTTACTCCTTGGCAGTAATATCAAAAAAAAATTCAGATTTAGGATTCCCTTTGGAGCAAATGTATTAATGTCATGATTATTCAAACCTGTAGAAGTTAATTATTAATTGTATATATGCTATCCACTGGATACAAGCTTTGGCAGATTACAGATATTTTTGTTGTTGTGGAAAAATCTTGAATTACTTGCTATGAAGAACTTAGAATAATACAAGAGCTTCTTCCTGTCTAAGGTTTAAAGAGGAATCCTTTATCACAATTATTCGGTACATATGCTGAGGTTTTAGAACTAACTTAATTACAAGTAATCAAACTTGAAGAAGATAACAAACCCTTGAAGTACAATGAAGATGAAAAAATATTGTGCATGTGTCTGACAAATGGCTTCTAAAGAATGAAAATAATTTTCTAGCTTTTCTTAGAACACCACTAAAGTGAATGCATGACTTAAGTAAATTAAAATGAAGAAAATATTTGCAGAAGATTATTTATTTGTATGCCTTTCTCTTTTAGCGATGAGAAAAAACTGTTACTTAATTTCATTTCAGGGTATAAAAAATTTGCATTCTTTATTTAAAATTATAAAACCAAACCATTGGATTTCAAAATGTACTTAAAGAATTTGCACCTGCTGGGACAGATTTTTCACGAACTTTAAAATAATAGGCTAAAAGTGTATGCTTTCACTGTCATTCACCTTAACTATTAAAATATAAATACTTTGTCATGGAGGGAAAAAACCCAAAATTCAGAAAGTTACCATTCTTTTCCAATCATGATTTTGAAATCTAAGTTAGGTGTGCTAAGTGTTGCATCTTTCTAAATTACACAAGTAGTTCTGACTTTGTCAGCTATTAGAGGATAATCACAGCTGTTGATTTATTAAGCATAAAACAGAAGTGAGAAAAGGGGCTRTAAGAAATGTGTACTCCTAAAGGTTTTTTTTTTCTGAACAATATGAAGAACACAAAACAGTGGAAGGGATTATTTTACACATYGGTAGTGATAATATAAAGGGTGTGGAAATGTATGGAAAAACAATCCTGCAGAAAGAAGTGGTACAGCAAATGCCAAACAAAAGTAAAATGTTTATGCTGTTATGAGAAAGAGATGCATACTATAAACAAGTTATGCAGAAAATATGGCTAAAATATTAAGGCTATCACAGAAGTAAGATTACCAGGCCATTGATTTTACAAAAAATATTGTGGGGTGTTTTCTGAAAAATAATGAGAAAAAGAATATATTTCATATCTATTAGGTTTAATTGACATTTTACAATTATTGAAAGGACAAGCCATGAAAAATAATTTGAAATAGCAGCAATGTATGTTAAAAAGTTGAGATWATAACCTGTTGGAGTAAACTAGCTTAATATGAGAAACCTTAAGGAAGATGCTTTGATAAAGGGAGCCACTCCCTGTGTATGCACCTTGTGGAAAACAAGTGAATTAAATGCAGCTTATGCTTTGAAGAGCAAGGAAGCATTCAGCAGAGCAACCTTAATGTTTTGTTTCAACAAGTAGCACCTGAAGGCATCACGCAGCAAGTGTCCCTTYCATAAATAGTGAAAACTATTTTCCTTAACAGTCACTAATTGAATGAGACAATAATTGAAGTAAAATGGATAGCTCTAATTCCTTATTGTGAAAGCAGAGCTCTGATATTCAGTAACACGATTTACACCCGTATCCCCATAAAACTTCCATGAGGATAAGCAATGAAATATATAAKCCATATAGGCAAAGCCATGAAACACACATAGATATTGTATTAACAATGTATGACATCCAGCACTGTGAAACCTTGTCTTCCCACACCTTTTCTGTATCTGTATCAGCAGCACAGACAGACGGCCAACACAGCTCTTCTGAGACTGAGTCTGCAAACCGACTGTGTGAACAGGGACAAGATGCTGCCCACATTGCTCATGTAAGGTACAAACAATTCTTTCAATCACACTGCTTTTGGTAGAGCCAAGAGGCTGCACAACTCCTGCCTGCATCCAGAAATTTTTTGCATGTTTGACTATTGGTGTCAAATGAACCTGGACATGGTGTCCATGTCAGTCCACCAGAGTCATGGCATCTCTTACAATCCCCCATTTCCAGACATTGAGCACTATAGGAGTACTTTGTTGCTCATCTTTCTTAGCGCCTCAATAAAATGGTTTTTAACACATTGTCAGACTTTGTTACTGTTCAGAATAGACATTAAGTGYTAGATCTTTCTTGACAAATAACCCTTTAAAAGCCAACCTATGCTTAGTAGTCTGGTGCTCTGGGATGGATTTCATTATCAACTCTTGTATCAGATTACTACTTTTAAAATTCCCATGCTGATCTAAAAAAATCTGAAAGATACTTTACTAGGGAGGATGCAGATTTTGCTAGGCCAGTTTGCTTTTGCCTTTCCTCTGTGTCTTTGCTGAATTTCCTCTTTTTTCCTCTCAACATGAAGATTCCCATGTGGGTCTTCCTTTTACACAGGCATTAAATAAGACTAATGTTATTTTCTTTGCTTTTCTTAATGCTAAGTATAGTAATCAAAGGTCTAAGCAACTGCAAACTGATTCGAGATAAGCAACCATATTTGCAAGAGCAATTTGGCTGGTGATGAGCTATGGCGTTGCTACTGCAGTTTTTCGGCTCCTCCAAAAAGGAAATTGATATGATTTCCCACATCTTAGCTACCATTTCTCTTTAAAATAACACAAATAATGTTAAAATTAAAAGAAATTGTTTGATTTTTTTTTTTTTTTGTGAAGACATCATACTATTACTTATACCATTGCTTATTTCTGTTTACTCTTCAATGTAACCTTCATGCTATTAATAAGGAATGTAACTACAACGGGAACCAAATAGCAGTAATATATTTAAGAATCTTAGGATTCAAGCAGTTTGTAAAATATCTTCCATTTCAATATTTGAAAAATAAACCATTTTTCACTTCAACAATCTCTCTTGATTAAAAGTGTGTCTCCTGATTTTATTCCAGAAACATTTTGACAAAACAAATTCTTGACTGCTCAGCAGAACATGGTAGTTTGGCTTCTGACCAGAATTGTGTATTTTGTGGRTATTTGGACATTTCAGGTAAATCAGACTTAAAATTGAACTATTAATGAAAAAATAAAAAATTGCAGTCATCTGATACACTGAAAACTTGGAATTTCATTTCAGCATTATCTGCAGTTGTATCATGTCTTTCTTACCAGAGATAATGACACAATCCTTACACTTGTCAGGAAAAACATTTAAGCATATACTAACTATTAGCATATAATCAAGTACTCTTGACATCAAAAGGATTAATATCTGCTTAAAGCACTTGGCTGAATTAAGGTCCAGTGAAACAACATTTAAAAAATTCAGAATATGTGTGTAATAACACAGTCCCAATACAGAACCAAACATCTGCCAACCAAGAATTTGATTTTTTTTTTCTCATTCATGTGGTTTGTAGCTCTGTCACTTGTCAGTAATAATGCTCTGAATCAAAAAGTGATCCATGGGGCCTGGCAGCTCAGTGGAATGTCCCTTTCCCACATTGGCTTAACTCATTTTTCCTTATTTACTGTTTTGAAAAAGGTTCTTTCTTCAGAGATCACAACTGAGCAGCTAATACTATGATTAAGATATTCAAATGGTCTTACAACACAGTATCTGGAGTGCAAGCAGATCAACTCTCCATCCATTTTTTAACAAGCCTATACTGTCTTTGATGCATGAATGYTGTTGTAAATAAATTATAAACTAAATAAATTATAAGATTGCCTATCACATAAAGCCAATGTCTATTCTTTTCCCTCTCTGTGACCTACTTTTTCTATTTTATAAGTTCACTCTACCATAGTTCCTTTCTCTCTTCTGTTTATTTACAGTTTATTTGCATGGTAATTTCCTCACAGTTATTTTAATATATGCCTAATTCCTCTCTTGCAATGGACATCTAATATCTGAATTTTTATGATACTGCCAAGGCATATTGAAAAAACATGRCTACTTCAGCAGAACAATTCTAAGGACTCTAAGAAGTCTTTAGAACAACAAAACCAATATACGGTCAGGGCTATAAATATTGGAAGTCTAGAATCTCTGCCAATATATCTTGTGAAAGTGATGTAAGCCCACTCAATAAGTATTTAATTGCTCATGATTTATTGTGGGAAAAAAAAAAAAAAAAAAAAAAAAAAAAAAAGAGTTTGCAGGTTTTAACCATGAATTCCCAATATACTTCAAGCTAGACTGAAGAATGCAAAACTGTTGCAGCGTCATGTAGTTCAAAAATAAGGCAAGAATACCAAAATATCGAATTAACATAACCATCAAGTAGACTYGGCTCCTTTGGGCTCATTTGTCCTTTACTGCAAAGTAAGAGAAAAGTAAACCTTTGTGATTCAAAGTACAGTAGTATAAAGAATGAGTGAGAGCAGCTTCATGAAAATTTGCATGGCAAATTACTAGAGGGTAAGACAGTTCCTCAGTTGCATCCCACAGGTTACAAGCATGCAATATCTGGCAAGCAGAACATAGAAGGAAGACATTGTACAGTTTTGGGTGTAAGATATATGAAGTACATAAATCTGTTAAAGAAGACCCAAAGAAAGTCTATGATGGCAGTAAAAGACATAGAGAAGAAACTGTATGAGGAGCAGCTGAGGTGAAAAGGTKTTTCACCCAGRGGGTGGCTGGCCACTGGAACAGCTCCCAGGGAAGTGGTCACAGCACCAGYCTGAGAGAGTTYAAGGAATCTTTAGACAGTGTTGCCAGACACACAGTGTGACTCATGGGGTGTCCTATGTGGGACAAGAGGTTAGACTCAGAATATTCTATGACTCTGTGATACTGCAGTTTTATAGGTGATTTTGAAATAAAAATATTTAGCTAAATATAATTGTTCAAGAGAATTATTGTTTGCGTTTGTTCATCGTTTTGCATTTGTAGGAGGTTAGATACCTCCCTTTACTAAACTTATGGAATAAGACACCTTTTAAAAAAAAATTATTTCCTCAGGAGAGAGCAGGTATATCCAGTTGCAGAGTCTGTGCATCTGATAGTTTATATCTCCTTTTCAAGTAATGCTTAATGYTCTTATTAAAGTATTGAATTGACACAAAGTCAATTTTCAGAGTCCTAACAAAGTGTTGTTTCAACAATTAATTACATATATAAAACTGTATTAATATTTCAGTATGAAGGTGTTATTTATGAGCTATTGTTAATGAAATGGAAACTATTAAAATTCTACCAAAAACTTGGAAGATTTAAACAGTAAAGTCTCTTTCAATGAAAAGGTTTTTTTGTTTTTTTTCCTTTTACAAACACCTGGGATTAAAATCAGAGCTGGTTTTATATATCCAGTCCTAATAACTCACATATCTTTTATTTACCTTGACACTACAGATTTTTCTTCCTTAAAATTTTACACTGGTCCAAAAAAGCAAAAAGATATTTTTAATATTCTAAATGTTGTGTGTATTCATAAAATATTTCTTTTAAGCTGCTGCTTCTGCAGTGTTGACCTTGTTTTAAACAGCTCCTATGCATTGAAGAGTTTTCGCTATCTTATAGAAAATGAGCAGGTTCAAAGTCTCTTTCATGTGTTCCATGCAGCCTTCCTCAGATGCCATAGAGGCGAGGCACAGTCAGTGTCAATCCTGTGCRCCACTGCAGTACTGCAAAGCATCCTGACCAACAGCTCATTACAGGAGGAAGTGGCGCTGCTCTGTCACCTCATGATGAGTTACACTAACAAGATGGAAAGTGACTACTGTCACTACTTTATGCTTCATAGCCATAGTCCTTGAAAGCAAAGGAATATAGACAAGAGGCTGCTGTACTGTGACTGAAACACTCTGTACTCCGCAAGGCTGTTGAGCTTTTTTTTTTGTTTTGTTTTGGTTTGTTTATATCTCAAATTTGCTCCATGACTTATGAGCTTCACAGACAAGGAAAGCAGTCTCATTGTAGCAGTTCACAAAATAGCAGTTTCTATGTTCACAAAACTGTGCATCAAAAATAATTTGCATCCAAGATTTCATCAAAGCCCTATTATTAGGCTGGCTGCTTCAAGGTATGTACAAARCAGCCTATCAGAAATTTCCATGAAGCAGTAGGAGGGCTCTAATCCTTCCATCAACTGAAATAACCCTTGAAAAATATTGAGGAGACTCAAGTGATCTGGAGTCACTTGAATTCCTCTGATTTCCATCTTTCTACATATTTTTTCCAATTACTGCTAAGCATAATGAGCTTTAAACAAAGAGATGGGCATTTACTTCAACAATGCTGTTAGACCACTAATCCCRAGCCCATCTAAATATTATTTTCACTTTGAGTGAAAATGTAATTCTGGTCTCCCTGTTTTATTATTCACCAGTTCTGGATGTAATCAAGATTTCACTGAGTTGATCAAACATATATCTATAAATTATTTCTCTTTTGTTGAAATTAACAGTAAATATTCCTTTGACAGTCATGGAAATAACATTAGTTTAAGAGAAAAGGGTACAATTCTGCTTTTTTTTTTTTTTTTAATTGTCTTCCAACTTCTTATCATGGGTTTCATCTTCCAACTTTATATAATTCTCTCATCTTCCATAACTAGTTTAGTAAGTTCATTATTTTCATCAAATAACATTTCATTGTTTTAATGAATTAGTTAAATAGTTTTAAATTGCTTTAAGTTCTCTAAGAATCAGAAGTCATAAGAAGTGATGAGCACTTTGCCACATCACATGATAAAGAGAAACTTAGTATTGCAGGAGATCTGTGTGATATGAACAGTAGAACAGAACACTATTTTTTTACTGTTATCAAATAAAGGGAACAATGCAGCCTTGGAGGAGTAGATAAGGCTGACAAAACAGAAGTCATGGAAAATGCAAGCAGGATGCCAGCTCAGCTCTGCAAAGCTGACGAAACACAAATTATGCAAAAAACCTGATATTGCACTGACTCAAAAAAGGAGGTCAAGAAACAGCCACTTATAAAAGACACTGGATATTGAAGATCACCAGAGAAGACCCCAAAGAAACACATTAGGGCTTCTGATAAGGTGTGAACTACRTAACATAAAGTAGTATATATACATYAAGTAAGCAGAGATAKCTTATGAATATGTAACCAATGTGTATGATTAAAAAACCTGTTTTCATGACACATGGGGCATTTGATTAGAGGAAAACCCCTCCAAGTGACCAGCATGCTGCAATGAAGAATGCGTACTTTCTAAAACTCAAAACTGTTAGAAAGTTTCTACTGGCCAATTTTGGTATCAGAGACCTGCCACTGCAGTACTATCCTTGGCTACGCTGCTTATTTGGGTGATAATTTTAAAGGCTGTTCCCTCCTAGATGTGAACAACCATATAAGCTAATTAYTGAATTGGTTTATTATTATATTATTTTATTGATTAGTTTAAGGTAAAACAGACTGATTCATTTTATTTTCTTTCTCTTTTTGAGATCTTTATGGTACCTACACAAAGGCTCCTTATAAGTTCTATATTAGTTAGGTTMACGAATATTTGAGCAGTAGCAAGGTGAGGAAGATATAATCCCCAACTTTTATGAGAATTCTGAAAACCTATTAAACAGGAGTCATCTGCCTACAGAAGTTACAGTAACTAAGAGAAAGAACCCACGGATTTCAGGATGATAACGACATGCTTTTTCTTTCAGTCCCTGGTTCTTTCTACAGTATCTTTTRCACTGCTGAGGATTCCTATTTTTGTTTGCTGGAATGTTTGCTGAATTTGACCAACAGCAGTGTGAAATGTGACTACATATATTCCATATAATGAAAAGATCTRTGGGTATATCTGGCTGCAAAGAGGGTGATAATTGTTTTTTTCCATTTCACACTTTTATTTTAAAGTGATCTCTAGCTAATTCACCAGTGTATATAGCAAATCTGTGGTCATAACTGCTTTAAGGATCTCACCAAGGATCATTGTCACACCAGACAACTCAGCACACCCCTTCTGTTTTAATATCAGGACCATTCTTTTGTATCCTGCAATATATATCAGTAAATTATACACTGTAAGCTGGCTTGCCTCCTCCTCCTCTTTTTTCATTTTAATATATGGCACTTTGTTTGCTTTTAGCAGTGTCTTCCTTTTGCTTCTGTTTCTACATCCTGCCTCCTATTATTCTTTTCCAGCATTAATGGACTAACACTGGAAATCTCATATGGATCCAAATGAATTGCCAGTACTGATCTGCATCGAAAAGCTCCTACATAATGTCACCTCAGTGACCACTGTATTCCCACAATAATAACCACCTACATTTCCTGAGGAAACATTTTTATACTTAGTGGCAGAYAGAAGCTTTAAATACAATACTTTACAGACTGTGATACTCTACCATGATGCCTTTACAGAACACACAGCTGGCAGCAAAATGTTCAAGCTGTATTCCAAGCAAGCCGGTGCTGGGATATACAGTCACTACAATCTATCTCATTTCTCTGTTAACATGGCCAGTCTCAAAACTGCGGTGTTAATAACCTGGAAATCTGAAAGTTTTCTGGTAACCTCACCAGTGTTCTAAATTCAATGGGGATTATACTTGCTTATTATCCACTTTCCCTATTATATTGCAGCAATAAGAGAAGACTACTGAAAAATTCATCCTTCACACTACTTAGATCTAATCAYGGCAAACAAGTATGCTTTATGACAATTGCTAAGAGTTACTAAGAGTGGTACAGCTCATACTGGGTGAAGGCCTAAGRGATCAACAGTAAAGGAAAGGAAAATAGAAGGAAATGAGAGACCCACAATACAAAATCCGGTTGATCAGCTGTAATTAAACAAAAATGACGAGCTGATGTAAAATGATTAACCACTGTGCGTATGGACAGATAATTTGAGAGTCAAAGCATTGAGAACTTTCAATTTATTCACAGACATCAGTGCTGTGTAATATTTCTGACTAATGGAACAGTACATGTGGCTCATACTTGATAAATAAATATTCTAAGACAGGCTGGCTGACCTAAAGTGCTAAAATTTGCATGATAGTCAAGAACATAGGATATCATCAAAACAATCCTTAAGTGCTTACCCAAAAGAATGAACCCAACCCCAGAACCGTTTTATCCATTGTCAATAGCAATTAGGTAATAAAGTCTCATTGTCATAAAGTCTCATTGTCATAAAGTCTAAATTCTTCTCAAGTAATTCGGTTCAAACAATTTCAGTGCAGCAGTCATCAACAGAGTTTGGTGAACTGGCGTAGTGAGTCCAGCCCTGTAGTTCCAAACAAGGTCAGTAAGTTTTATAGTTACTACAGAGAGATGACCAAATTGTTCACAGCAGTTTCTTCAGAAGTTTTCATTTTCTTCTCTCACATGAGAATGAAATTTTTGTCATTTTCAGGTAAATGTTTGTCACGTGTAACTAACTTCTGACTGTTTCCTTCCAGGATGTTTAAATGTGGAGATAAGAGTGTGTTTAATGAATTCCTGCCAATAAATCAAGTATGCCTGAATTTCATACTATGAAGGCCATTTCATACATCTAAGGCCATGAAAAATAAACGCTTAGGATGTAAAAATATAAAGGCAAGCATTCTTAAGGCCATTCTTAAGACCCTGCCAGTTTGCTTTGCTTGACTTTATGTACATCACCCTTAGAGACAGAATTTAGAATGATATACTAAATTATATGTGCACACTTAGCATAATTAGACCACAATACTTCCTTAAATAAAGCCTATTATAAAATTTACTCAACTTTTCAGCCTAGAAATTAAGCAGAATTAATTTATTATAAATATTCTTAAGAAGGCCTCTTTTCTTCTAATTCTCTGCATAAGATAAATTTTGGGAAAGTTGTTGCTTGACTAACGTTTCTGATTTTAATGACTTTCAGACTTAACCTCCCCATTTTAAATTGATTAAAAATGTCTTTATTTCTGATAACTAATAAAATTAAATAACAGTAATTTAAAAAAAAAAAACCACAGTCATCTGAATGCATTTTTTACACACCCACAAGAAATTTCCTACAGAAGATATATGGCTCTGTTTTGCATACAAAATTTTTCCCAGAGTTCTGTTGCCAACTTTGTTTAATTATTGCTTGGCAGTGATAGATCCCAGCTGTTACATGCCTTTGCAACACATGCATTAAACTATTCAGCATATACAGATCTTTTCTCAGGCAAGTGGAAAAAGAATTTATAAAATATATTTTTTAAGCAATTTTTGAAGTAATTTTAACAAGGAGAATGAATTAAGTAACCCTGAGGAACCATTTTAATTAACTCATTAAGAAAAAAAAAGTTAAAACATTTAGCTGAAACAAAATCTACTAAAAGTTGACACTGAAAGAAAACAGACTTCAAAAACTTTTATTGTTGCTGGTTGTACTGTATCTGTGACTTGCTTAAAGAGGATATCATTCCTCAGTACTATTAATTCAGCATCTTTCACTAATCCACCATGCACACTGTGCTGAAAATAGTTCTAAGGACTAGTGAAAAGGGCTTTGCTTTCTTCTTCATTAAACAAATTCCCAGAGTTTATTTTGTTACTGAGGACTCCCCAGCTTCTGCCAGCCCCAGATTTTATCAACCTGATCTAAATTCAAGTCTTCTTCTTTCTTGTATATTGCACTGTTCATAGACAAGCGGGCTGATACCTTAGAAATCTGTGTTAAGGGGTTCCCCAACGATGTGTATTACACACAGCACTGTTGTTAAGGGGGTATTTATGGGCTTCTAAGTCAATAACTGAATCCAGGCTCCATATGCCAAATATAACCCTGCACCAGCTGGTTGAAAAGCTGTTTCTCTCCCTCTCAGGGAGAGCTCTGGGTAAAATATTCATGACTTGAAAGGAGGCCCTGGAATTTAATGCTTTTATAAATTGAGAGAAAAATTAATTCTATGCTTAAAGGATAAAAGAATACCTGTAACTTTATATTTTCCTTTTGCTGTAGTAGCCCAACTCAAATAGTCATTCTATAGCTTTATGCTGGTCATGTCACTTGTCTGGAAACAACTTTGTTTTTCCTCCTAATTTATGAAATAAACACCTGGAATTCAAATATTTTTATCAAAGTACAAAAAGCTAGTATTAGGTAAGGGTGAATATTTAAACGTTCATGCAGATTGCAGATCTGCAGACACTTTATTAGAAATGTTTCCTCTATTAGACATCTAGCAACCCCGATGATGTGTGTGTCTGTTTGTATTTTTATGTGTGTGTTTGTATTTTGAGTTCTCAGTCGTTAAAACATCAACACATTGGACAACACCAGGTATTGTTCCACAAAAAACAGTTCTGTTTTGTGTTAAAAATCAAATGCTAAGATGTTGCTTGTCTGCTACTGAAAATACAAGGTCACTCTAAGGTTTTGATTTGTCATAATGCTCACRTCACACAGGCACTGGGGGATTGAGAGAAAGAAAAGACAAACCAAGGTAATCCAAGGCAAGAAAAATCAGATAATCTTAACTGAAGCAAATAAGTCTAAATACAAAAAAAATATGAGATAAATTCTCAAAATTTTGATGTGAGCATGTGCTTTGTTCATTCTTCCTTTTTTAAAAAAAATATAATTTTTGGTAAAATAAAATAATATAAATGATTTCTTAATCATAAAAAAAATAATGTAAAGTATTTTGTGCAAATATTTGGAGATAAAATACTTTAAGTTCTGAAAACCATTTATTCTCCATCTGTGTCTTATATCATCATTATGTCATTTATTATGTCATTTAACATCAGGAGTTGCTGAACATCCCCTCTATTCTGTTTTGAAAACTATCGAATATATTTTTAGTAGCTCCTCTCAGAAAAGCAAAAATAATTGCAAATTTCAAGAGGTCTAATTTTTATATAATTTCTGAATTTTCTYAACTCTCAAATGTAAAAATAATTTCCTCTAATTAGATATTAAAAACCAACTCTTCTGCTGTATAAAAGCATAATCAAACTTTGCATGTAGTAAAAACCCCCAACAATACAATCAAAAAAACTCAAACTGAATATCACATAGCAAGAAATTATCTCAGCAATTTTCCATCAATTAATGGATGGAAACTTTTCTTTAACTCTTCAAGGACCTAATGATTTAATTTTAAGTTTTAATATTTCYAGGCCTCATTTCACTTAGGTGTCTACAGCATACTTGTTGATCAATGTGCAATTATATTTATTTCTTATACATATTGTGGATTTTTGAGATAAAGCCTTAGAAAGTTTCAAGTTAGAAAATTATTAATGGGCCAAATTTGATTGAATACAGAGCACTTTATGGCAAAAATGGTATCCCCAACTAAACACATAATTGCCTTTTACCTTATGATGCAATGCTTTGGCTTCAAGGACAGCCAGGGTACAGTCACCCTTCATACAGCATTACAGCCTTACAGCTCATCTTGAAAGCTAAAACAACACCCTGCTGCCATGCCACATGTGAGTGAAAACAGTTCTAGTTTAGCTTGCAGCACCTATTTTATCTGTGGCAGATGAATGCAGAGCTGYTTCCTTCCAGGTGACAGGATGCTGCCTCTTTGTCCAACCTGAACTCTTCTGCAGATGTTTTCAGTTGGTGGTTTAGATAATTTCAGATTAAGAGAGAAAATGTGGTTACACCCTCGCTTTCCACATCACATAGGTGCASTAGTCCATTTTTTATTTAAAATAAATACAATTTCTGTAAATGAAGCTTCAGGGTTCTCAGATCTGAGGCATTGGTTATGAGCAGCTGTGGGCAGTAACTTCTTCATTTGGCACAGCTGTATCTGAAGACGATGTACGCCAACAGTCTTGTTCCTCTGAAATAAGGGGGAAGAATTTCAAGTAACCAAAATGGTAAAATTTGACCTTAGGAAAGCTCTCTGGAAGATTACAGAACCATTATTGRGATAAAATGCTCTTGTCCAAATGGAATTTCATTCTAAACTAGAAATGAAGGAAAATRGGTGGAGGTGGGTAAAAGAGAGAGAATTACAAACCAGTAATAAACAAACAAAGAATTAAAATAATAAACAGTGCCTAAAAGAGGTCTAAATACTGTACAGTGTTCCCAGCYTGAGGAGTATTGGAGTTAATGGTCTTTGGCAATCACATTGATTCTGATCTGGCTTGGTGAATCTTATCTGTTTTAGGCAGATTGTTAAAGGTGCTTCACACAACCCTATTGTCTTTATCATTTCAGCTAATTGCTCATTCTTTACTGTAGTCTCAACTTTTATCACAAGGACAAAGTTACTATCAGTGCAGACAAATATATAAATAAGAAGGACTTAATCCACAGTTAATTAGGGCATGTCATGTAAGGAATTCCAATCTGCACTGAAAGTCAAACATAACTAGTTTAAATTGATACAGAGGTAAGATTCAGTTAAATATTTTTGAGACTCCATTTTCATAGAGAAGAATATCATGGCCCAAGGATGATCTAAAGGTATTGTCTTTGTATCCACTCTACAGGGAAAAAATGCAGAAAATGACAATCAATTCAATAGTGGGGAAGTGATATGATTTTCACATAATGACAGCATAGTAAGGTTGTAAGGTATCATTGAAGGTCATTTTGTCTAAGCCTATGCTCAAGCAGGATCCTCTAGAGCACATTACCCAGTGTCGTGTTCAGTTGGCTTTTGAGTACCTCCAAAGAAAGAGACTCCACAACTTTTCTGGGCAACCTGTACATTTATGTGAAAACTGTAAACCCATAATTGATGTCAATAATCACAGGAAATCTAATGAGTTTTTCACACTGTTGGTTGAAGAAAGACCTATTTTACAGAAAAAAAAAACTTGCTGAAATATGAAATTTATAATTTCATATTAAAATGGAAAAGTAAATTTACAAGAAAACTGGTAGTGAATGTGAGTGAAATACCAAAGTGTGAATTTTTAAGATAACAGTCCTGAAAATTTTGCATGCTTCTGAAAAATTAAATTATTCTATTACAAAGAGAAATTTAGGGTAAAGAAATGGATTTATAAATCTTATTTCCTAGCTATATTTCCAGGAAAAAAACACTCCAACAAAAAAACNAAAAAAAAACAAAGAACAAAAAAAAACCCCTTACATTAAAATGAAACAGAATAAAAGAATGAAATTCAATAAAAAGTAAAGACAGATATAATTTTATTTTAAACTGATGTCAAAAATTAGAGGATACTAACTGATCAACTGATATAAAAACTGATGTCAACTATTCAGTCAATAAGACATCACTCATTTCTYCATGCCAGGAAGCAGCAGCGTACCCCAGCGTTCATGTTTAACACCATGAAACATCTGGGGGCCTCCAGTCTGAAATACAGCTCTGTAGGATAGGATTTTCTGAGCACAAACTGAAACACTGGAGGTTCTCTCTGAAGTTAAGAAAACACTTGTCCACTGACTGAGCCCTGGCACAGGCTACCCTGAGGCTATGGAGTTTCTGTCCTTGGAGAAGTTCAAAAGCCTCTTGAAAACAGTCCTGTACAATCGACTCTAGGTGGCCATGGTTGAGCAGGGGGACTTCCAGAGGTCCCTGCTAACCTCAATATAACAACTTTCTATTATTCATAGAAATAAATAAAACATAGTAAATATAATTTTAAAATGGTTAATCACAATCACTTGATGTGATTTTTGGACATTACTTAGGTAGATGTTAAATTTTAACAGAGTATTTAGATTTAAAATGTATGGGAAAGTTGACACGATTTTGAAGACACRTTTGTATTTGTATTCCGAAAATTCGTTCTGAAAAAGCGGTTTGCTTTGAAGGAATACTTTTCTGTTGGCCTGTCAAAAATGTTAAGTTACAGGCTAATGTGAAAAATTTAAACTGAAATAAGACTTGTGTTGATGGAATGTTCAGTTTTCCCTTTTGGTAAAATTCAAACCACCACTTTCAGTACTTATGTGATATCACAAAAACACAAAACTCACATGGGAGATTGGAAKATTTGTAGAAGCCAACAATAGGAACTTTATCCAAGCAAATGGTCAAACACATTACATGAGAGCACAGAGATAATACACCCTAAGCCTTTAAACCACAAAGCTGTATTCCAAGATATTGTGGKTGGTGCCATAATAATGTTTTGTTTCCTTTGGCTGCCCTTCTTATGTCAAAGGGATACGAGTCTCTGTGGTGGTTTGGCTACAGCTGGCAAGCTCCCATCTAGCAGCACACTCACTTCCCTACATCTAGAAGGGCAAAAAGAAAAACCTTATGGGTCAGGAAAAGATCAATTTAATAAGTGGAAGGAAAAAAAAAAAAAAAAAAAAAAAAAAAAAAAAAAAAAAAAAAAAAAAAAAAAAAAAAAAAAAAAAAAAAAAAAAAAAAAAAGAAAAAAAAGAAAGATAAGGTGAAGGACAAATGGCACAGAAGGAATAACTTCTTATTAAATGAGCAATGAACAATGTTCAGCTATGCTCTGAGAACACAGCTTGGACTCAAGTCCCCCCTCGCAATATTGTCTTCTGTTTTTACTTCTGAAACTAACCTCATATGACAGAAAGTATTCTTTTCATGAATTCAGGTTTGTTGTCCCAGCTGAATCCCCTCCCAGCCTCCTGCCCACCCCCAGCCTACTTGCTAGCCAAACAGAGTGTGAAACATGTTGTGAAAGCACTATTCAGCAACAGCTGAAAWCATGCATGTGTTATCAACACAGTTTTGGTCACAAAACCAAAACAYAATACCATGCGATCAGCAGAAAAATGGAGTAAATTAACTCTGTCCCAGCAAAACTGTGACTGCTTTGCTGTCTGAAACACTTCCGCAATACAAGTCTGGTACGTTACTGTGCAACCAATATGTAAGCACACCTATCATATCAAGAAAAAGAAATGGGGCGCAGGAGGAAGTGGAAGCAGAAGAAGGAAAAAAATAGAAACAAAGTGAGAAGGAAATACAGAGGAGGGAAAAGGGGAAAGCGAGGAGATGCAAAAGGAGGAAATTAGGAAAGGGAAAAGGAAAGGGAAAAAGAAAGRGAAAGAAAAGGGAAAGGGAAAGGGAAAGGGAAAGGGAAAGGGAAAGGGAAAGGGAAAGGGAAAGGGAAAGGGAAAGGGAAAGAAGGGAAAGGGAAAGGACACCTCTTCAGTAATTCCAACAATTGTTTGGAAAATAAATAAATAAAGAATTGCCTTTTAGAATTGGAATTAAAAAGAGATTGAAATCCATTTTCTTAAATATGTTAAATTATACTAGTTAATGTATAAAAAGACATGGTCATTTTACTGTTGGGTTATTTTTCTTTTTTTGTTTTTGATGTTAGTATTTCAGAAAACATACTTGCAAGTTTCCTTTTAAGAATGAGCTGGGATCCTGCAAAACAACAGAGCCATCTACATCCTATTATATACTATATATTGCATAGATTAAGATGGTACCGAACATTATTGTACATTTTTTTCTACAAATATAACCTTGGTTAAGGAAATATAACAAACTAGCTAATATAGTTATCTTTATTTTTAAGAGGACCCTATTTCAAGCTACATCTYCAAATGTACAAGAACACAACAAAAGCTCAACATTTTTGAGACAACTTTGATTCTCGTTATTTTGAAGATGTCCTTTTACATTTTTTTCAATGAGATTTCAAAGTGCTTTGTTAATCAAAAGCATTTTCTTTCAAAAGCATTGACTCTGTATTTTCTTCAGTGTGTTGCTGGTCACTTTGTGTCACCAAACTCCCCCAGCATTTTTTTTTTTTTTTTT
>NW_026623426.1:1399832-1405431 GCF_030028575.1 Malurus melanocephalus
AAGAGCAGAAAACAAATTTGAAAATATTTTAACAATGATCACAAAATCAGATAGTGACTGGTGGAAGTGACCTGGGCTGGACAGTTCATCCAGCCTMCCTGCTGAAGCAGGGTCATCACAGAGCACAGGGCTCAGGGTTGTGTCCGGGTGGTTCTGAAAAATTCTCACTGAGGAGAGACTTCATACCCTCTCTGAGCCAGTGCTCAGTCACTGCACATGAAAAAGKTTTTCCACATATTAAGGTGTAACTTTCTGTGCATCAGTTTCTGCCCGTTGCCTCTTGTCCCACTGCTTGGCACCTACAGGAAGAGCCTGACTCCATCTTTTTGGCACTCTCTCACATAAATCCCCTTTGAGATTCTTGTAGCTGGAAAAAATTASTCTAGTTAACTCTTCATATGACTGTATGAGAAAATTATGTGAGGGAGAAAATTACTAAACAATATTCCGGGGTAGAAGTCAGGATGTTAATTTCTTCTTTGATTTTAGAAGAACACAAGAAAGAACCAAACATTAAAAGGAATGTTTGTCTGTTATTTCTTTCAAGAAATAACACTATGTTATAGTCATCTTTTTAATTTTTCTCTTTTTTAAAGTTTTAGGTTTTTTAAGTTTTGGGAAAAGAAAAACCCATAACTCTAGCAAATCAGCAATTAATTTTTGATAATGATATTGTCGGAATAAAATATTAGAGAGGTTTTAGAATACATGTAGTTACTCACTAATCTCTTGAGTTATAATATGTCGGGATACTGAAGCACAAGAAGGAATCAGCCCATATCCTCCACAGCATCATGGGCAGGCAGGAGTCAGACAGACCTGACATAATTATTCTTAGATTACCATTTCACACAGCATTTTGTCACAATTGATAGCRTGATATTTATGTGGCAGAGTCTGGTAGTGCCACTGTCTCCCATCTGAGTGTCAAAATCTGATGGTGCTCAGGGAGGGACAGAGAGCATCGATATCACCCTGACAGGATTTTTACACTTCTGTCAGTGGTAATTTGGATTCTCTCTGTCMTTGAACTATGACCAGAATGACATGTGCTATATCTTGGTGACAGTTTACTGGCATTCTCTGATGATGAGCATTAGTTTGGACCAGTTTGGATGTGGTTTTGGTTTTAAACAGCTGGAATGACTGTTTTTTGAGTATTAAGCAATGTGTCAACATCCTAGTGTAATCAATATTTAACCATATTTTACTTTAAATTTTTTCAAATAAATACCAAGAATTAGCCCTATGCTATCCAGTAGCCAGMTATTTTACCACATGAGCCCTCTTTACAGTTTGCTTAGAAGACACACATTTCTTGCTTTTGCAGCAATGTTGCAGTATTTTAATATTCTTCTTCTGTGATCATCCTTTCAGGGAATCAAATTCAGTAATCTTCATTAAACTGAACGAAATTAAATTAAACTAAACTAAACTAAACTAAACATGATAGCTTGGATGCGAGAGTAGTCAAGAAAATTTTAACATAGCCGAAATTTTCCTTGTTTCCCCCATTTCCACCAAGAATATAGCACTTTATTAAATACATAATAAAAAAAAAAAAGTTTATGTCTTCATCAACCCAATAAGAAAATGCCCAGGCTAGCCAAGCACAGCCAGTTAAGCCATTATTGCAAACAAAGAACAGCATTATTGTTTCTTTACAGATTATCAGCTGGGTTAACCTTCATTTCCACTTCCTCGAAGTGCTGACTCAGGATCACCATAGTGAACTATGGTGCAAATCTCACTGCTGTTAYGCTGAAAGGCTGACATAATATTGCATATATATTTTTTATGCTTACTAATAGAATACATTATTACTATTTCAGTAGACTTGATTTGTAGCAGAGCTTAATAAATGCTGGGACCTTTGCTATCTATTCACAGTCATAGAGAAATTGTGTGTACTGGGAGGTAACTGCATGTCTTAATAAATAACCTTATAAAAGTTAAAAGTCAGCATTTACTCTAGTGGCTAAAATAAAATCTTGCTAGTGTAGTGCTGCAGAGTTGTAAGGTTAACTGCATTCTTTTCAATGTGGAGCTAAAATTAGACTGTTAGTTTTACACTGGCAGAAGAGCTGAGCAATCTGTGGATAACTTTAAGGCATTTTACACAGTCTACTGGCTGCAGTGTGTACTGGAGTCAGAGTTTATTTGAGAACTGGCATGTTGTTTTTCTGAAGCATTCCATTTCATGGGTGGCAGATCACATTGCAATGCGTTGGTTAAGACATTTCACCATCTTGCATTGTGATATGTCAGCATATGGTAGAAAGCTGCATTTCATCACATGAATTGTTATAATGTTTCCTGAAACATAGCATGAAAGAAAGCTTTGTGACAGCTCACTTACCCATTAAGTGCTAGTATCAGATTTGTAATCAAACATGAAGACAAGAGCAGACAGTACCATGGTTCATCAAGTAGTATAATTATTTTTGAATAGCCAGGCACGCCCCTAGAATCAATTAAGTATTTCCCTTTTTCTTTCCTTGACTTTCATTTATAGCTATGAGTATCAAAAGTGACAGCTGATGGAACAAATATTTCTGTTTATGTTGTTTATAGTATTAGGATAATTAGTARCATCAGTCATAATAAACAGGCACAGCATGAAGCAGTGACACTCCTGCCTTTAAGCAACATTAATGCAGAAGCAAAAAGTCCCATGAAGAACAGCATATCCAAAGCTGGCTGAAAGCATTTTCTTAAACCCATGGATGTATGCAAGCTTCTGTAACAGGCTGCTGTACTATTATGTGAGTGTCAAGTGTTCTGAACAGCTCCCCTGTGATTCAACCATGTTTTATGACTGTTGCAGTTCCTGACATCTATGTTATTTGTATTTATTAATATCTATGTGCATACATATGTACCAAAATGTAATTCTGTCTGTCTATCTATCTATCTATCTATCTATCTATCTATCTATCTATCTATCTATCTATCTATCTATCTATCTATCTATCTGTCTCTCGGGGGTTGAGATAAAGATGTCAATAATATAGTATATTATAATATAAATGACATATAGAACATTCATCTGCCTTTTTGGCATGTTTTGGTGGTGATTTGTAATTGTCAATGTTAGATGAAGACTGGATTTTTCTGTTCTTCCTCAGATCTGTGAGTAATTATCCCAAAGATGACCAAGTTTAAGTCAATCCAATCATCTGGGAGATAAAGCAGCCACAAACCTCTGTGTGTATAGCAATGCAATGAAGTCACACATGAGTATCTGATTCATACTATTTTTATAAATTTGTATTATTAAAGTGCAGTGGTTATGTTGGAAATTCTTAGTAATTATGAGTCTCTCTCAGGATCTCAGGAACTGAGCAGACAAAAAAGACAAAGGATGAAAAAAAAAATTAAAAAATAGTAGTACTCTACTCATTATACAAACCTGTGCCTGTACTACCAAATTATATATGTGTCAGAGAGGATTTTATTTCAGGTTTTCTGAACCTGGCACTCAAGTACACCCTTTCTTGTAAGGGGCAAGAACACTGCACATCTTTATGCAACTAGTTTACACCCAATGCAATCTGATACCGACAGAATGTTGCAYGAGTTGAAAACTCCTTACTGATCTATGTTAAGTGTCTCAATGGAGARTTCTATGCAGGCTGATGTACAGAAAACCAAAGCATCATTAATAGCTCCATTTTGCACCTTTAGGGCCTTTTTTTTCTTCCACTCAGGCTTAGGTCAGCRTTTGGCTGAACTTTGGAATTCTTCTCAGAAAAGAAATTACTGACTCTAAATTGTCCGGAAGAGAGGGTGGTAATGCAGCAGAGATTTTTGTTGTTGCTTCTGAGTTGTTCTGTTCTCCTGCAGGCCACTGAAATGTTAAGCTTGTGCTTTCTGTCAGCTCCAAAACCATTTAGAAAGAAACTTTTTACAAATAATATTCAGTCACCTAATGGCATTTAAAATGATTCTAAGATGCATTMATGCATGATGAAACTACGGACAATTAACCTTCCCAGCCAAAGTTTTGCAGTGTTTAGCCCTGCCACCATTTGACATGAATTGTGAAAATAAAAAACATGAAATGCTTAGTTAAAAATGGATATTGTCAATATATGAGTAATTGACAACATCCTGCGGGTTAATGACTGCTCCTTCACCTGTTGCTCCTTTTGGCAGCCATCAGCAAAATAGTAMAACAGCTTTGAAAGAAAATATGCGTTATGCATTCTGTGACAAAATGTCACTTGCCCTAAAGTATTAAGCAATTCAATAAATCTAATCTACAAGGATAATTTAGATTTTTATTGTACTGCAGAGTAGAAGGTTTGGGGATTTTAAGTTTTAGGAAAAAATAGTAGCTGCTTTCCCTTTTGTTCATGCATTCTGGTCCTTTCAGTCCTGGAARAATAAAAAGAGCAGCATGATGTCAATTTACACATGAGGATCGGTGAGTCAGAAAACTAGCCAGAAAACCAAAAAACAGACAGAAAAYCTTGTGCTATATTCAAAGTTGTTCCCACTGTGATCCTAGAAGGTGGTCAGCTGCAGATGGCTGTATGATAAGTAGGAAGAAAGTTAACACTTTGGCAAGTCTCCCTAGAGGCAGAAGTAATTCCACCTTTGGGGTCAGGACAAGAAATAATGAACCATGCCACTAGAAATTTAAAAGTCAATCTACACCATTTTTTTTTCTGGGGTTATTTGTTTCTTATTCAGTGGCTACAAATGGAGAATAAGAAACAAGTCAATTTACAGGTATGGTGTGTCCATATTTTGATTAAAATTYAAGACTTTATTCAGTGGGTTGTGTAGAGTAACACATATATCATTAAAGAAAGTTATTCCTAAGGCAAATGACGTTATAAAAGATGCTATAAGAAAAAGTTACATCTTTGTATAAATATTTGAAGRCATTGTTCTGATGGTATCACAAAATCCTGAGGCGAGATCCTGCCTGCCTCGCAATGTAATCAGCATGAGGTGRAAGAAACTGCAAGTGTGAATGGTAGAGCTCCAGAATGGCCCATATGGTACCATGTGATGTGGGATGTGGTGTCAGTAAGTCGATATAAGAGAAGAGAAAGTGGCAAATGAACTAATTTTTTGACTAAGAAGGACATCCCTTAATCCACGTTATTATTTGGGATTTTTATAGTATCTCTTACTGTTTAAAAAAAAAAAAAAAAAGAAATCTGAGCTATACCCATAAAGATGCTTCAGAATACACTGCTCCTTATTTTGGACTCAAGGACTTAAGGACTTCTTTTGAAGCAATAAATTTCAGGGACTCAACCCCATTCTAGGATCCTAGATATTTTCTGTAGCATGAATGTAATTGATTTGCTGTAGTCACAGGATCTTTATTAGRAGGTAGTTTTTAGTCACTTTACTCCCAATGATGTAAATAAGTCTTGCATACTTTACCACTGTCCCAATAAGACATTAAGGTATAGGTATTCAAAAATTCTGTAGGAAAAATTAAAAAAAAAAAAAACACTCCTCTCATATCTATAAAACATGAGCTTACTATTGAAAAATTTCCTCATTTTCCCTTGCACATATATGTCATCAGAGAAGAAAGAATCAGTCCTGGTAACTATAGCTGCATTTTGGGTTG
>NW_026623426.1:1405442-1419487 GCF_030028575.1 Malurus melanocephalus
TTTTTTTTGTTTGTTTGTTTTTGTTTTGTTTTGTTTTGTTTTGTTTTTGTTTCTTTTTTTTATTCAAACACCAGAAGATGTTTCCTTTTATCATGAACTCCTCACACAATTGCACATGAGGTGCTTCCTTCTCAATTTCATAGTCAGGTTCTATGAAATGTGGTAAACACCTGCAGCATTTTTCCCTTAACCTTAGCCATGAATAACAAGAAGGAGTATTAGACCTAATGCTCCTAAGAAACATCTGGGAAATATATGACTTCCTTATGTTTCCATTTAGACCAATCAGAACACTTCCCCTAATTTCCATGCAAGGAAATTTGTGCTTATGGTTAGAAATGCAAATACTTGGTATTGTTTTACCAAACAATAAAATTAAAAGTTGCAGAATATAATGAAAACAAAGGCTATGTTTCAGAAGCCATTAACTTGGTCAAAATGTTTACAGGAAAATTAAATAAAAATACTAACTACAAACATCTCAAACATAGCCCCAAAACAAACAAACAAACAAACAAACAAACAAACAAACAAACAAACAAACAAACAGGAATGGCTGGACATAACATTCTTTATTTAGGAGGGGAATTGTTTTGTCTAAGTATAATTTCACATGTGCAGCATGAAGGTGTTTCAAAAGGTGTGCCTTCCATCATTCTACATTGCTGTATAAGGGCATTCGAAATGTCTCCAGTGAGCAGAGACACTGAAACAGATTCTGTTAGAACAACCCTGCTCCGACTTTCAGCAACATGTGAAGGGCTCTTGGTGTTGCTTTGTTTTAGGTGGTATRTGTAAGGGTAAGTTCCATTTTCAAAAGGGTCCTTAAGTCCCTCATATTCTAAATATTTTTGAAGTTTCTAACATACCTTCTTTTGCAAAGTCATGGTGGTGTCTAAACCGTGAAGCTTGCACTTCTYTTTCTTCTTCTTTTTCTCTATRCATGCTAAATGTGTGTAATGATTAAAGATGTAATGCAAAGTGTTTGATACTAAACACTTATAGCACAAAATAGACMGCTTTCTAACCTGTTGTGAAGGAAATATAACTTAAAAAAGAGCAGTTCATATATGCCTGTCTAGAGTTTTAATATGGCCATTTCCAGCTGATCAGAAATATTTCACTTGGGAAAAGTCGTAAGAAATTGAAATATAACAAAAGCGCCTGTAGTTAATCCAAATAACAGCTGGGAAAAGTGAGGAAGAAAAAGACACAGAGATGGAGCTTGATGTAATCATGGTGAGTAAGGCTTTACTGTTTCACAGTAACACATTTTGGAGGGAAAGGTGTCTGACCTACAACTTGGAAATGTGTCCGAGCTACATCTTGGAAATCTGGGTATTCACTAAATCAAGGTAATATCTTGATTTGAAGACTGTTCTGATACGTGAAGAACATTCTTTCTCAAATGAGACCAAAATAAGATGAACTCTTTTATGATTTGTCACTGTCTTGAAATATCTGAGCATTTAGAAATTATGACTATATTTTTTTTTCAACTGCCCTGCAAGTAAAAAGCCATCTGTGAATATAGAGCAGAGGCATGGTGGTTCTCCCACCTGGTTTGCGCAGAAAGGTAAATATGCTTACTTAAGGTTCCTTGACTGGACAGTATGAATCATCAAGAGACTCTGAATCAATTGAATAAAATCTCGACTTATTTTACTTTTTCTAATGGGAAAGCCTAAAGACAAACAAAACTCTGTTTAGCTATAATCTTTCTTTTAGCAATAAGCCTACTTAATGGAAACTATTACTTTGTGATTGACATTGTCTGAAAGAGAAAATTATAAGAGAATGGAAGCAAATGCATAGCTAAAATTCAAATACTGAATTAACYCACATTAAATAATCCAGATATCAAGTAAATAAAACTTGGTCAATTTCTGCTCAGAATAATAAGGTTATGACCCACAATAAATTCTGAACCAACTTAATTCTTGTCATAACTAAGCTAAAGTCATAGCGTTAACTTTYCCAGTGTAATAAAAAGACTCATCTTGATATTTCTTATTTGTCCGGTGACTCACTGGCATTGGTTTGATGGAATGGCATCTTCATAAACTCGTAATCGGGATGAGGGTTATTCCTATAATGGTTTAGAAAAGAAAAAATTGCCAACCAAATTAAAAAATAATATTCTACAAATGTTTTCAAAATCCTGATTGACTTGCTCAACACAGCAAGCATGTAATTACCCTACTAAGTAATATAAATATATGCACCATAATTTTAGAAGTAAATAACATCAACATTGCTGATTTTTATTCTACATATCAATAGCTCTTTCCATATAATTCTTGTAATTTCAAATTACGTATTTCTGATGTGATGCTGTACRAAGTTCTATTCTTCACATGTTTTCATCTGACATGACTGGACTTGTAAAAATATTTTAAAAGTAAAATACAAAAGAAAGAAGTATATAAGTACTAAAAATTTGACCTATATATGCAAGAGGCACTCTTGCAGGGAAATTTCATCATGAATTTCATAAAACTCTGCCTTCATAGCTTTGAGTTCATAGTTTTGATGCTTGGTAAATGGCTGCAAAAGAAAAAAAATAAAAAAAGGACAATAATAATAAAAAACATACATCTTGCACTATATAAGAAGTCCACTTTTTAATGTTTCTATTAAATTAGTCTATTTAAACTTCTACTGAAAATTGCACTAAACTCAGTGGAGCTGATTATATAACAAAATTCAGTCTGCTATGCAGACAGTGGCTTACACTTTGGACCTATATACCCTGAGATTTTGACAATATTTCTGTGAGACTGTGACCAATATGTTGTGAGCTGAACCATGCACTCATTTTTTTATCTCTAACATCTATCATTTGAAAACCACCTGAACTGTGAGCACCTCCYTTAACAATGACTGCATCATAATTTCTGAGTTAGGGAGTTTAAGTGACTTCTGTYTCTTCAAATCTGTAGGACTTCCAAAAGTTCTCCTGGAGGAAGAACAGGTATCTATATACAAATGAAACKTTTTCTGGTCCATCACAGATTCCATTGTAATATATATAGAGACTCATGGTTGCATATGAGAAAATTTAAACTGAAGATCTAATCACCGTATAGATATTTTTTTTTTTTTTTCAGGAGTGGTTAATGTATTTAATCACCTAATACACAAATACAGATAGGCATCTTTCAAATTCCAACCAGCCATTTTCTATTTTTACCCAGAACTCCCGCTAATATCATAATACTGTGGCTATTTTTAAGCATCTGATTGTTGGAAAAGATCTGCTTAAAAATGAAAACAAACCAAAGCAAAACATATATTTTGAAACATGTTAATTTCTGGAAAATTACAGGATTCAAATAGAATATGATTTGTCCTAAAAATGATGGAATCAAAAAAATAACCTGTAATATGCAGGGGAGCACTCTAAGAGCAGTATGCCTAGAAGAGGCCACAGATTCAGAAGTTAATATGAATACAATTTACCTAAATAGCCCTGACATAAGTATATGTTCTGCACCAAAAATGTTAAGAATTCACCAAGATCCTGACAGAATAAAAATGCTCTGAAATGCAGGAAAAAAACTGTTACAGCTGTGAGCTGCTCCCTGTAACTGAATCTGCAGTTTGGTGCTTAGGCACAAGATTGTAAAACAACATTAGCAACCACTGGAAAACAGGGCCTGGGACAATAAACAGCATTACAAGTATTACATGCTCAGTAAAATTTCCCAGTATAGAATAGTATTTCAGCCCTGCTGGGCCTGTCTCATGGAATCTGAGTTGATTATGTTGTTTTTATGAGTCTCACAGAAGCTATCAAGGAAATGTTTGAAAACTAAATTTTTGTATTAAATAGCGAAGGCAGGTTTATAATATTTTCATTCTAGCATATTCTACTTACTAATAAAGAATTTTTTCAGGTTTATTAAACAATTACAAGAAAATTTAAAGCATGCTTTGATGTTGATAATTTTAATAGAGTAGATACTTTATTTATGATAGAAAATATTTGTCTAAAAGAAACAGCTATTCCAAACAAATACATGGTTGAATACTTATCAAATAATACATATTACAATTTTCAAAGCAAAGACCTGGTGAATGTGGTTTAACGGAGATGTTTTTAAACCATTATGGTTAAACAATATTTCTCAAATCAAGCGCAAGAACCATTAAATTGAACTTCTTACAAATACTTTTATAACACACTTCTGCTGCCTATGGGTTTGAAAAGCTATCATATTAAAGTACTGTGTTATTACACTTTTCAGGCAAATGGATTCCTGAGATAAAGGTAACAATTCAGAACAAACAGAATGTTTCTCTCAGCGTATGGACTAATATTAACACTAGAGTGAGTATTTTTTCAATGTTTAATTTTTACTGATTGCAAATTGAGCTTTCTCAGGGATTCTCACCAAATATAGAATCTCAGGATGACTGGCAGGTATTTCAGGTCAAGTCTGTCTTGTAAGTCAAGTTTCCATTTGACTAACACAGTGACTTTGAGAGTATCTACATGGCTGAACAGTTTGCAGGTTTGCTATCCACACTTATGTAGGTTTAAGTTAGCAGAGCATTTGGAAATTCAGAAAATAATTCAGGAAGGTAAAGGAGAAAAATATTCTCTTTCTTGGCCTCAGTATTTTTAAACCTACTATTTAGTAACAAATTCAGTAGACTTGTGCATTAGGCAAATACTTTAATTGTAMTTTTGAACCATTTTACAGTCTTAAAAGTGAAGTATATTAAACATAATGGAATATATACTTATCCTTATCGTAGTTGCATGATATTAATAATTTATAATTCAAGAAGATACAAATCATGAATGAAAGAATTAATTATTTATTAAGAGTAGCCTACTAATGAGAAGTTAATGACAATGCTGAAAACAAGACAGAGTGTATCTTAATAATCTGCAAAAATATATAAATCACACGTCTAGGTATTTCTACTTCAGAGATTAAAGTTTTATTTCATTACAGTGTATGCAGCAAATTGAATTGCTTTTCTTGATTCTTAACACCTACAGTTTTCCCTTGTTGATGACTGACAGTAGATAAAATCCAGCCTCAGTTTAGAAAACTGAAGATTGCTTGTYTCTTCCTGTCCAGTCCTAATACAGTTGTAATTTGTACCAATGCAGACTTGATTTATTCCAGTAATTATGACCTGAGTAACCATTTTGCAAGACCGTCTGCCAAAATCTATTGAGTTTGATTGGCGCAAAATGTGGATTTACAAACCATTGAGAAATCATTCGATGCCATGCCCTGCAATTAAGGAGAAGTCAAGCAATAACAAAATCCAATTAACTACATGCCTACATTTAAAAATTTCATGTTACAGCCAGAAAAAAAAAAAAAAAAAAAAAAAAAANAATACAAAGTCAAGGACAATAGTTTAGCAGGGCTGAGCTTGGGAACACTTAGGGGAGTAAGAAAGCCTAAGCATAAGACAGCCTTCTGTCCCTGCCTCCATATCATTCCTTATCTTCCTTAGCCATTTTAATTAAGATGTTAATAAATTTACTCATAGATTTAATACACAGTGACAATTATGGGTCATAAACTGAAATAAAATCCAATGCAATGAATTTTTAATTCGTAAAAAAACACTAACTTTGTTGCCTAGTCAACCACAGTAGATTTCTTTTTTTTGAGGTTTTTTTTTTTTTTTTTTTCCTCCCTGAAGGGAAAGATTGCTGTTTAGAAAAAGATTTAAACTTTAGCCCCCACATATTAAGCGGAATTAATGATCTATTTGCTTACACACCATATATTACTTCTAGTTTATCCATCCACTGGGTAAACGATAGGCACTACTTGGTCACAATGATAGATTTGAATGCAGGCTGGGACATCAATCAGTGCTGGCAACTGATTAGTTGTTTGTGTCTTTGACAAGCTCTTCCATCTCACTGAATGAAAGCTTGCTGATTGCTCTCACTTCTCTCCACATTCATTGCCCTCCACTGCCACTATATTATATGGTTAATGCTGATGGTGGAAATCCTCCTTGACAGCTAACACTGAATATCTTCCATTCCCTTATCATTACATATACTCTATTCCGTGTTCCTCTAAGGACTAGAATTTCTAAGTGAGGTCATCCCTGCCATTAGATATACAGAGGGCTGGCTCAATAAGGCTGGGACTTGCTGATGAGAGAGATTTTGTGTATGAAGAAAGGAAAAAGAGGTTGCATAACAGCATTATATGTGTCTGACTATTCACAATTTATGATCTGGTTGTGAATATGATCAAATTATGAGTTAGAAGAGAAAATTCTTAAGAATGGAAACAGCTGGATGGGTCTGCAGCAGGGTATGTGCACATGAGGTGAAATGCACAATGGGAAATTCAGTTTCCTCCTAGCCAAAGGCAAAAKGCTGGAATTTTGGCTGAGATTATCAAAGCTGTTCAGGGGACCTAGTTGATCTCTACCAACCAACAACATTTTAATAGTTTCAGCCTTTGATAGTAATAGGATAGATTTATCAGATAACTTCAGCATAGCTGCATTATCATTATATTTGCTTTTCTGCAACAGATGGAGAGAATACATTAACTGAAGTATTTGAGGAAGTACGGAAAATATGAATGTTGACTTTCATGACATCCAACATTGTCTGGCATATGTTTGACATGTGTGATTAAGCATTAGGAGGACTGGAACGGCAGTAATGAATATCAGTGATCCTTTAATCGGTTCTAAAGTGCATATTGAGGACAGGACAACACCAACATGCTTTGAAGAGTCTTTTGCTGCTTGTAATGAGAGATAAAAAGTGAATATTTACACGTGTTTTAGACAATAACAAATGTTGTTTGTTGAAAGATAAGTAATTGTGGTTTGGGGGTTTTAATTGGTTTTTGTTGTTTTGTTTGATTTGGATTTTTTTTTTATTTTTTTTTTAAATTGCATTTTCCTAAAATAATCTTTCCAAATATGACTCAGGTACCAAAACTGAATACATCTAGATTTTCATACCTTTCAGAGTAGATTTTTCAGATAGCTGATGGATTTATACAGACATTTAATGTGATGAGATGGTTGGACAGAGTTATTTTCTCCTGTAYGTGCAAGCTCTGACAGAGGGTCAGAAAAATAAACTGTATGATTGCAAAAGGTTTGGAATATCAGAACACATTTGGTAAGGAAACAAAACAATAGAGGCTGACAAGATTAGCACTGCAACCAAGTGAGTTAGGTTCAGAAAATCATCAGCAGCTGTCCTGCACCCATTAAATGAGCACCTATAGCAGTCCATGCCATCCGTACTTGCTCTTTATCACTCAGTTGCAGTCAACAATTCAAACATTGTGTGTTATTGTTTGTAGATTTATCTTTAAGGAAATCGTGGCAGTGATTTTATATTAGGCATTCTTTTCCATATTGTATATTTCAAATATCTATCTATGCTTCTAGTTATGCTGAAAGGCCATGAAATAATTCGAATTCTGTAGCTTGAACTGGAGTATGGACCTCRAGCTGCTACTGCTCCTACAGGTTTTGCACACTTCTTGTGGACATTTGAATCCATTCAAGATCAGGTTTCAGGCTTTCAATTATCTAAGATTTCAAATTCAGGCCAAATATTACTTCGTGTATTGCGCTATATGGCACTGCACTGCACCATCTTGAACATGGGTGTCTAAGACCCACTGTTTCAACAGTGGTGTAAAACAAATATGATATTACAGAAAGAAAAGGCTCAGCACACRCCACAAGGAATAATCAGTAATCTAAATTATAGGGTTGTCACAGTACATATAGAATCACTAAACCAAGAAATGTTAAGAGAGGAGAAACCCCTAAGATCATTGAGTCYAAACATTAACCTAACACTGCTGTGCTCACCACAAAACCATGTCCCCAACAAAATCCCTTCTAGGGATGGTTATTCTACCACTTTCCTGGGTAGCCTGTTTCAATGTCTGACCACTTTTTCAGTAAAGAAATTTTTCCTAGTGTATCCTCTATATATTATATATTAAGTTTCCTCCTATCACTTGGTAAATGGAAGAACCCCCACCTGGCTAACACCACCTTTCAGGCGTTTGTAGAGAGCAATAAGATCTCTCCTCAGCCTCCTTTTCTCCAGGCTAAACAATCTCAGCTCCCTCAGCTGCTCCTCACAGGACTTGTGCTCCAGACCCCTCACCCCCTCCATTGYCTTCTCTGCCTCTCAGTGTCCTTCTTGTACTGAGGGGCCCAGAACTGAACACAGGATTTGAGGTGTGGCCTCACCAGTGCCCAGCACAGGGGGACAATCCTTGCCCTGGCCCTGCTGGCCACACTGTTGCTGATCCAGGCCAGGATGCCATTGGCCTTCTTGGCCACCTGGGCACACCCTGGCTCATGTTCAGCCGCTGTCACCAGCACCCCCAGGTCCTTTTCCTGTGGGAGCTTTCCAGCCACTCTGCCCCAGCCTGTGGCACTGCCTGGGGTTGTTGCGACCCAAAGGCAGATTTGGCTCTTGGCTTAGTTTGTCACCCCAATTACCTCAGCCCATCAATCCAGTCTGTCCAGATCCCTCCAAAAACCCTTCCTGCTCTCCAGCAGATCAACACTCCAACTGAACTCAGCATCATGTGCAAAATCAGAAAAGCTTTTTTTTTTTTTTTTTTAATAAAAAATAGCAATTGTGTTTTTCCAAATTGAATTTTAAACCCCCAAACTTGGCTTTTTCTGTAAAAATAGAAAAATGCATATTACCTGAAGCAATAATTAGTATACAAAGGGTCAGGCTATCTAWGTATTTTCATGGAAATTTATTAAAATGTCAAAGGCACATTTATCTCTATCTAGAATGTGCTTGTGTCTATGAAATAAAGTAATTACTAGAGCTATGTTGCAGCTCAATGTGTTTAATTTTTATGTTATTTATAGACTAGTGCTTGCAAATTAATAGCATTGTCTATACATACATATCTGAGTAAGGAAACAGTACTACATCCTTTTTATTTCCAACTTTATTTTAATTATCCTTTTCCTCTACTCTCTTCCATTTAAATAGGAGTTTGTGACTTTGAATTTAGATTTCCTTTTGGATTAAGCCGAAATAATGTTAATGATGCTTACCAGCTCTTTTAAAACCAGGCTAAGATTTTAGGAATATTAGAACAAAGGACAGAAAATATTTCTTCCCTTCAGTATCACCTCATGGGCCCACTATTTAATAGCATATATTTATTAACTTCTTTTTATGGAGTGCTCAGTGTTGGCATATTATCAAGCTGCTTTGGTATCATATTTTACACAATTAAGTTAAAACTCAACTGTTATTATACCATGCTGCAGATGATTAAGTACTGGAAAAATTATATTTAGAATGGATCTTTTCCAAGAAGTGGACTACCTTTTATTATTTTTATACACGGTGCAAGATGTTCAGAAAGATTCTTCTTGTTATTAAGAAAAAAACAATAATGTAAAATTACTGCTGAAAAAGAAGAGGCATGCAATCTTTTAAAAGATTTAATACAAAGGAACATGTAACTTTGGAGAGCTTCTATGTCTTTCATTAGCTGGTTATCAAGCTAGTGCTTTGTTTTTAGCTTGGGGTCTAAAAAGAACCACAAGGAAATACTTTTTGTTTATGCATAAAACAAAACTGCTTGTGAATTACGTTGAGTCTGTATTTTCACCGTGTGTTTTTGTTTACTCTCAATCACTAAAAATAGAATGGAGGAAGGTAATATATATATATATATATATATATATATATAAATATAACTTTAATAGAATACAAAAAATAACATCCAGATTATAGGTCAAAAAAGTTACAGTTTTGGTTTTTTTGTTTTTTTTTTTAAGAAGCAGTACACTGACCCTATATGCAAAAAATAACATCCAGATTATGGGTCAAAAATATTGCAACAATTTTTTTTTATTTTTAAAGAAGCAGTACAGTACTTATGCAAAGAAGCAGTATAGTACTGATGTTATATTACACTTAACAAGGTAATGAACAAGTTACTTTCTCTGTGGGAAGACTGGCTGAAGATGCAGATTTTGGAAACTGAAGGAAGCTGAAATATGTTTCAATAGTTTCTCAGTTTATTCTTTCAATAGTTTCTCTCTCAGTTTATGCTTTGACTGAAACTGTTTTCAACCCCTCAAAGAGACATGCCCTTTAAAAATGCTTATTGCTGTTGTAGAGACAGGAGCATTAAAAAGCAACGAACCAGATTTTACTCCTGTAAAAGTCACTATGAGTGCTGTCCCTGAGTTCACTGAAAATAACTTTAGCCATCTTGAATAGTCATACATGCCAATGAGCACTGGAACTGGATTGCAACACAAGTTATCTGGAATATCCTTCTAAAGAGTTGAAGCAGCTGAAACTCCCTCCATTCTAATTTACCACTGAAATTAGTACATCAGATAGTGCACGTCAGAAAGCAGCACAGCCACCAGTACCTTTGCAAGTTTAATACAGTAGATTTTGAGCTATTTTATGTGAATGACAGACCTCTTATTTAATGTTTCTGTGAATGAAATAGATATTTACAGCATGCAAACGCTTTTTAAATGTTAGCCACATTTTCCAGGAGCTACAGAAAAAGGCCAATAGAAGTTTACTTGTCCACAGTGGAATCAGTAAATTATTGTACATAATGCACATGAAGGCCCAATGAAAATTTACCCCAGTGCTTTTATTCAGGACCACAGCCTTATCATCTCCTCAGCCTCTAATGTAAGTCAATTAGATGGGGTCACTCCAATTATTGGCTTGGATCTTCAGCCTGATTCTAGAGTATTTTTTATAAGGAAATGTCCCAATTTCAATGGAATTAACTCTCTGACTATATTTTGCCAAGGTGTCTCATTCTAGCACGACCTTGTTTATTTTCCTTGCTGGGGGAAAATCACAGACAACTGCAATACTCATCTCCTCCTTTTTCAAACACAGAGATTTTTATTTGCCACTGGCGTGAGACATATTTTCAATCAAACACATTGCGATGCCCAAGCTTATATTTTTTTTCTAAATCGTTCGTCTTGTCAGATATCCAGCTGTGCTGATGTCACAATTTTCAAAAACTGTCCATAACAAAAAGATCATGTTTCAGAAACATCTTTATATGCAAACTAACTGCACTACATAAAAAAGCACAAAATAATTGTCTGTATTATCCTTGTCTTCTCTGTTCTGTATATATATTTCAAACAAAATTTTGTCCTGTATCATTAAACACATTAAAATTCCACATATCATTAACAATGGAAAAAGAGGTAAAAATAAAAAAAAAAATGTGCACCACTTTTATTTAAAAAAAAATATTTTCCTTGGAAATTATTCTGTTATAAAAATACCATGATTGAAATGTGATATGATAAAACACTTAAAAAATGTGAGATAATTATACACGAGGATGTGGGGAGATCAAAAATTATTAGCAAAAAATGCATTCTCACGAGCACATACTCATGATTTTAAAAGTTTTATGCGTTTGTAGTCTTTGCATCTTCTTTGATTATGGAAGGACAGATGGCAGGTGTCATTTGATGGGTGGATTTGAATATGGTAAGGGAGATATTATGGTTAATAGTTTTATGAACAGCACACGAATTACCCTACAGAAGACAAGTATGAGGAAAAGAAAAATATATGTGATGATATTATTTTATTTTACTTGTCTGGAAGAAAAGGTGAGAGAAAGAGAAAAGCAAAACAGGTCAGAGAAATCACAGAGAGCTGTTAAATGCCTTGAAAAAATGAACAAGACACAAAGCTATGAGCACACACAATGAACAGCCCAGAAAAACTCATCCAAGGCACAGACAAAATAAGGGAATCTTTCTCCTCTTTTAATAGCATGGAATATATATTTAACAATGGTCATTCAGCATTGAAGGGAGATCAAAGCTAATAAAATATCTGACAAATTTCATAGGCTGTCTTTCTTGTTATTGTTGAGAACAATCTTTTCTCCCTGATCTGGGTCAGAGGCATGGCTAGCTCTTACCACTGTCAAGGGCAGAGACTGCTGATTTCAAGACTCAAGGTCAGGTTTCTATGCAGATTAGCCATATGCAAATCATCTCATCAAAATTGCATAGGGAGTATACCTGAAACTGACAGCAATTAATGCTGCTTCAAAGAAAGCTACAAAATTCAAAGGAACTTAAAGAGAGCGATAGAATCAACAGAGTCTGGAAGTCCGTGACTTCTGTTGACTCAAAGCTTCTGTATGCATCTAAATGCTATCTAATAGAGGTGCTAAAGCAGGCTAACCCACTTCCTGACAAAGCTGTCCTCCATGTAATGCCAGCTTCTGGAATTCTGAATTGTTGTTTTGAAACACGTGAAGTGCACATGTTTGACCTTTGGAAAATAAATTGGATTGGTAATGAGTAATTTAACTGATTTTTACAGATGTGGCAGCTGTTTTCACACATGCCTCTACAGAAAGGCCAATTTGACTCTAGAGCGATTACCTCCTGTAAATATATAAATAGGAGACCTCAGGCTGAACAGGTTGAGATCAATCCAATTTACCATTCAATGATATTCGATGTGAGAAAGTGACAATAACTCCCTGATAAAACTAGTAGTACACATGATCAGATATCTGTGTGTCTCTCTCAAAGTACAAATTCTGTATTCAGGGCATATCTGCAGGCTCGCTCTGTATTCTGGAGCCATCAAATTGCTGAAAACACTTTTCCTCTTCCCATGCTCCAGCAGGAAGATAATGCTGCTTCTAATCATGGATTCATAGAGTAATGGGTAAGACGGAACCCCCAGAGATCACCTAATCTAACCCTTTGCTCATAGCAAGTCTAATTGGATACAATGCCTCCAGACCTAGGGGTTTTGAATCATGAATAGCCCCAGTGATGTACATCTTACAGTGCCTCTGAGTACTGTTTCCCTTATTTGACTGATCATGGTAGAAAGTGTTTTCTTTACATCTCATTGGAATTAATCAGAAATTCTCAGTCTGCTCATTGTGTCTTGTCTGTGCAGTTCCAGTTGGAGTCTGGTTTCATTTTCTCTGGTTTCTCCAACTAGGTAGTAACAGATACCTGTTAGGTATCCCAGAAGCCATTTTTCATGCAAGGGGAACGGTCCAAGCTCCCTCAGATTTTATTTCTTTGGGTCCTGAGGGCATTAACAGACTATACTGGTCCTGAACAGTTCCATCTGGGGCCTTTGGAACCCCTGTCCAAGAGCCCATGTGTGTAAAAAAATGCCTTATCTTTGTCACCTCTCCAATATGTATTCATCTCAGTCTTTCCTGTAGTTTCATGCTGATAGAGTATCTAAGATACAAGAGAGGTGGAATTCCATGTAATAGTGGGGAAAGGAGGGAGAACAATTTATCACTTTCACTTTTGTTGGGACGCATTATTGGTTTGTCTCAGTTTAACATATTTTTCTCTTTACCATCCCTTGACTTTAATTTAGGTACTATCAGTGGTCAGACATATGTAGTTTTGTGACAATGGAAAAGGGTGAGGGAAGAATGTGAAAGCACTGCTTATCCAAACTTGTGACTGAAGGCTTCTAATTTGCAATTCCGGTTGGTTTTACTCCTGCTGCTAGCTACTGATGTGAGACTGATTTACAAAACATCAGCTGAAACACACTACAGAGGTAGATCCTAGTGTCTGTTGGAAGCTCTCTTCTGTGACAAGAAGTGCAATTGGAATTTTATCACACCCTTACTACTAGCAGTGTTGAGTATTTATGGTAGGCTGGTGATAGTTTGGACACCACAACTAGGGCTGATTATTGGTGCTCCTTAGAAAACTCTGGGCTTGTCAGCATGCAGAAAATCAATTTTGCTGTCCATTGATTTCAGTCCTGCCACTTTAAACCAAGTCAATATTGGGGAATTGGGAGGGATTATGTAAGTAGAAACAAACAGCAGAAAATAATTTTTCTTCTAGAAAATTAACAGTTTAATGTAGTGCAAGCTGAGGAGTAAATATGCAGTAACAAATGAGAGTCATTATTTATATGAATTACAGGATTGGACAGCACAACTATCACCTTTTTATGCTCAATTCTGAAGGACTGGGACCAGTGTAACTAGGTTCCCACT
>NW_026623427.1:0-54492 GCF_030028575.1 Malurus melanocephalus
CAGAACCAATGATGGGTTGGCTCTGAAACGCAGGAGCGGGGCAGGTCTCCCTTTGCTGGAGAAGAAGAAGAAGGAGACACCCCCAGGACTTCTCATAGCAGCCATCTTTGTGGTTTCTTGATCCCCATCCCCCACCACCAAAAATTGGACCAAGCAAAACCATGACATGTGCTAATTCCAAACCTTTCACTTTTGTGTAAGCCTGAAATTAATGCCTTCCTCTTTTCCATTTGTGCTTGTTGTGGTGGTTTATCTTTTGGGAACTTCCTTCTTTGACAGTGGTTGAGACATTTTAGCTGCATTCTTTAAGTCCTGACAGCCATGGAGTTCACCTCCTTCGCAATTCAAACATTGAGACAAGGAGACTCAATTATTTTGCTCAAACACAAACTTCTTGAAATGTCCTAGCCTGTCTTGGGCACCTGCAGGTGGCTGGCAAATGTGACATGGGACCCAGAGGTATCATAGGGGCTGGAGGCCCTGCAGGATGGGCTTTGCTGTCTCCTCTGACACCAAATCGATACTGCGGTCAAGCGAGCTGAGCCCCTTGTCAGCACACCAGTGGTGTCTGGAGAGCCAGCAGATCAAATGTCAGTGCCTGGGTTTAGAGTGACACAAATTACTCTGTAGACTCTCCTGACTGTATTTAGTGGCTCTTCATTGACCGTGATGATAGTTTAGATTCCTATTGTAGGGATAAATACATGACTATTGCACATGTGTTTCTAGCTGCATCTGAATCCTTGCATAAGTCAGTTTTCTCATGTAGGAAATGAGTGAAAAAGAACATTGCTTTAGCCATGGAACAAGTTGGTTCCTTATGTCAGAGTTCAGTTTTTGCTCCATGCTGCAGCACTATCAGGGCTTCTGGCACACAAAATCTTTTCATTTAAATTGTGCATCTTGAAAAAGCTCTCATTTGTCATCTGGGAATATGAATGGGTCTACGACAACAAACTGGAAGATGTGGGTTAAGTATTTGGTTCCATCTCCTCCTGTCTTTTACTTTCCCTAGGAAACACATAGGAATTTGTTGTGTATTCATTTGCAGCTAAGGCTTTTTTTTTTTATTTTTCGGTGGTGATTTTAGTTTTTGTTTTGTTTTGGTTTTTTTGGTTTTTGTTTTTAAAGTGATGTAGTGAGCTAAGCAATAATATATCCAGCTACCACTCCCAAACAGAACTGTGTTAAATTAATCTTAAGAAGATGCAAAAAGGTGAATTATTAGGCCATTAGCCTTAAAACCTATGTGCTTATGTATTATTGCAACAGATAATCTGCGAGTGAAAATGAATTGCAGTGTTTTCACTAGCTGAGGTTGTTTTATTCTTTGCTGATAGTAGAAAACTCCCAAACTATGCACTGACATGTATTGGCTTCAACAGTATTAAAGAAACAAATAATTTAAGTCAGTGTCTCACTTTTATGTTGCACAAAGAGAAAAAAAAAAAAAAAAAAGATGTGTATATATTTATATTCTGTGGGTAGGCCATGCCCACAGAACTGGTGGCCATGCCTTTGCAAGCAATACTTCTGGAAAATGTTTAAAAGTCTGAGATTATAGTAAGTGCAGGCACGTTTATTGCCATTCTTGAGATGTTAAACAAAAGCGTGTAGAGACAGGAAACATTACTTTTCACTTGAATGTGTTCTTAAGGAGACCAATACTACACCACAGAGCTGAAGTCAGTATTTCAAAGTGGTGTGGAAACACACAGAAGATACAGACGAGGCTATTATGTTTAGAAAATATAACTCTTTATTAGAACCTGCTGTTTAAACATATTTGCTATTTAAAGCAAAGAAATATGGAAGATGGTTTGGGAATTCTTTTCCTAGTTTATAATAACTTCCAGAAGGAAAATCTGGAAATTCAGCTTTAATCTGAAATTTATGAAAACTAGTGATGAGGGAAAGCAGTCAGACACGTTTGAAGAGAAAATATTTACTAGCAAAGGTGAGATTAGGAGGTAATGATTAAATGACTTTCTGTATTATATGCTTCAGTCACACCATAGTGGGTTTATTCCATGCTCAAGTGGATGATTCCTAAAAGCTTGGTTAAATCAACTTTTTTAACCCCAAAGCTATGTATTATGATGTTATAACTATTGCTGATTAAAAGTGTAGAAATGCAGTGTGAAATACCTCATCCAAAGAGATGTCTTTGTTTTACTGGAGTTTTCTCTCCCTGCACTTCAGTTCTCTCAGCAGTGGTGGCTCATTATCCAAGAATGATCACTGTCCTGTTGATAAATCCTTTAAATTTCTCAGCTTTTAGGGGTAGTTTGACGTCAGAAGTCCTTGTGCTGGAGCTTTCTACATTACCTACAGGAACAAAAGAGGTAGGGTTTGAAAGGTTAATCTAAAAGCCTAAGCAGTGGGAATCAGGAGGAGAGCTATCAGAACTTGTTTGGTGTTATTTTCTTCCCAACATCTTTTCACAATTGTTTGTCATACTTAATTTAAAATATAAACCACTCTTCCCTATGCCCCACCACACTGCACCCTCAGAAAGCTCCTCACAGCCCTTTCCAAAATTAACTTAACATTGGCAGGTCCTCTGAAAAATTTTTAGTAATTGTGTTTCTGACAGTTTCAAAGTCCTGTATTGCTTTGTCTATAGTCACCATAATACATAAACTTTTACTTTACCTGTTTTGTACTTTCAGGTAGTATTTGTAAAACTAACTAGTATTCCTCCCTCCCTTATCTCATGGCTATTGTATCTGTAATTACTCAACTAATTTGTTTAGAGGTAAAAAAAAAGGAAAAAACATACTCTCAGCCAGTGCTATGACAAGTCCCACCTTTCTAACATTCCTTTCTCTGTTGGCATCACAATTTTGTTATACATTCAGTTTCTCTTTTATGTTCTACATGAGTTTGCGCTTATTGCGCAGATAAGTGGGCTAGAATTGATTGTCATTCAAAACTACTGGCCTCCCAAGTTCTCCTTGCTAGTCTGTAAAATACACAAGAATGGTGATTTGAAAAAATGTTGGAAAAAAAAGTTTTAAAAAGTAGAAAAAGTTAAATACTGATAAAAAACCTCTAAGTTTCAGAAATAATTTAAAGTAGGTGTAGCAGTGTTTGCCCCAGGGAGCACTGAGAACATGAAAACATAAATTTTAGAAATGGTTATGGAAAATCCAGGGAGTAGGCTACTTTATAAGACACCACCTGTGTATTCAGCAAGCATGAAAGATTCAATTTGATCAGATCAAAAAGCACAATGTGGATGACACATGGAGGATGCCCTTGGGAGTTCAATCTGTTTGACTACAAGGGAACAGGGTTTTCATTAAAGTTATATCCGCAGCTAACTGCACACTACAATAAAAACAATAACTGAGTTCTGACACAGAGTTAGAAGTTTCATGTTAAACTTCTCAGATCAAATAATTTCATTTTCCTAATAGTTCTCCTGCTTTTTTGAAAAAAAAAAAAAAGAAAAAGAAAAACAGGTAAGGAAAGAGGTAAATAAAAGAGGAGGAAAGTCCGTATTTGTGGTGTCTGTCACCCACTGAAAGACTTATTTTGAGAAATAAATTTCTCATTTATTCATTTAATCCAGTGAATGATTATAATATAACCAATATGTAAAAATGTTTGGAACAATAAAATATTTTTCTGTTTTCCTTGGAGATGCTACTTTTTTGTTTCTGTGTTTGATTTTCAAAAGGAAACATTTTTTCTGGGAAAAGAAAGGAAAAAAAATTCTTGAGGAAATCTCTCTTTTTCTGTCACAGCTGTCAATTATAGAATCGTAGATTTTTTAGGTTGGAAAAGACCTTTAAGATCATCAGGTGCAACTGTTAACCAAGCACTACCACGTCCACCACTAAACCATGTCTCTAAGGGCCACATCTACGCATCTTTTAAATACATCCAGAGATGGTAACTCAACCATTTCCCTGTGCAGGCTGTTCTAGTACTTTTCCACCCTTTCCATGAGGAAATTATTCCTGATACCAAATCTAAACCTCTCTGGGCCCAGCTTGGGGTGGTTTCTTGTTCTGTCCCTTGTTACCTGGGAGAGGRGACCAACCCCCCACATGAGTGCAATCTTCTGACAAGTAATTGTGATGAAGAAGGTGATGAGGTCCCACATGAACCTTAATTTCTCCGGGCTAAAAACCTCCAGTTTCCTCAGCCACAGCATCACCAGTGCCAAGTGCAGGGGGACGATTACTGACCTGCTGGCCACACTATTGCTGATACAGGCCAGGATGCCATTGGCCTTCTTGGCCACCTGGGCACACATTGGCTCATGCCCAGCAGCTGTTGACCAGTGGCCCAGGTTCCAACAACTCTTCCCCCAGCCCATAGCACTGCATGGGGTCATTGTGACACCAGTGCAGGACCCAATACATGGCCTYGTTGAACTTGATGCCATGCCCTCAGCCCACAGATCCACAGATCCAGCCTGTCCAGATCCTTCTGCAGAGCCTTCCTGTCCTCTAGCAGGTCAACTTGGTGGCGTCTGCAAACTGACTGAAGGTGCTTTCCATCTGCTTGTCCGGATTGTTGGTAAAGCTATGAAACAGGGTTGTCCCYAGTACTGACCCCTGGGGAACAGCCCTTGTGACTGTCTGCCAGCTGCTTGTGACTCTATTCACCTCTGCTCCAATTTCTTCAGGAATGTTCTGTGGGAAATGGTCTCACACGTTTTACCGAAGTCCAGAAAGACAACATCCACAGCCTTTTCCTCATCCACTAAGAGGATCGTGTCATAGAACAGACCGGGTTATAAGACTTGCCTTTCAGAAACTGGCTGAGTTTATGAAGGTTTCAATGGTTAGACTTGATGATCTTAGAGATCTCTTCAAACTGTAATAATTCTGTATTTCTATAATCCCATTCAGGCCCATGGAATTGTATGTGCCTAAATGGTGCAGCAGGTCACCAACAATTTTATCTTGCATTATGGGGTCTTTATTATGCTCTTGTCCCTGTCTTCCAGCTCAGAGGGCTGGGTATCCAGAGAGCAATTGGTCTTACTATTAAAGACTGAGGTAAAAAGGCATTAAGTACCTCAGCCTTTTCCTCATCCTTTGAAACTATATTTCCCTCCATATTCAACAAAGGCTGGGGATTATCCTCAGCCCTCCTTTTACTGCTAATGTATTTATACAAACATTTTTATTGTCTTTTAGCACTATAGTCAAATTAAGACCTATGGGGCTAGAATTACTTTTKACATAGAAAAATGACAGTTCCATGTCTCTTTTTGTCAAGCATATAAACTTTCAAGTTTTCATTGCTTAATCAAATTTAGTTTACAGTTAACTAGCTACAACAGAACCCCAGAAGAATAGAATCTGTGGTACTGATAGGTTAAATTCTCTAGGCAATTGATATTCTTAGAGCTAGAACATTTATCAAAAACTAAAACTATACCCTTTTTTTYTTCTTTATTATTTTTTTCATGGTTGACTTTACCTAATTTCTTTGTTCTTTTATTGATCCACAGCTTTGAGTTTCCTCTGGGTATCATTGAGTGAATGCATGCCTAAAGAGTCAAGCAAAAAGGAAAACACCATTTTCTTTTGATTTTGCTACATTTCTTTTATATATTCTCGCTGTCTTAACTATGTGTATAGTTAGCTTAATCATGTGGTTTCAGGCTGCAGTTCATAAACACAGAGGGATCATAAATTATTAAAATCAATGCATCTCAATACTCTATACAAGCAATAAATTTTTGTTCATTTTTTATTAAAAATATGAAATGACTGGAAAACAGTTAAATTTCTTATGCTATGCAGCAGATTTAATGGAAATAGTCGTGTTGATTTCACTAAGATCTAGACCAGGGCCTTTGGGAATATATGAGCATAAGGACTGTGTTTGTGTTATATGTATTATGAACCTAATAGAAACTTTTATTGTATATTATACCATCTGTCAGCTCTTATTTATCCTTGCATGCATTGCAGGGAAATTATTCCCTTCCATGTTAAAAGCATGGGGAATTTTTAGTTGTAAAATAAGCAGGATTTTTTTTTAATAAATCAAACTAGAGTACTACAGTGCTTTATTTTAAATCATCGTGATTTCGTAAACATCCCTTGGTGATCCAAACAAAATACATATCTGAAATGTTCTCTTCTTGTTCACTATATTACAATATAGAAAGGAAAGTAAACACAGTAATTGCTTTTGACAGATGTGTTTTCAATTTTTATGTTATTTGATATCAGATAATATATTTTATGTATTATCTGATAGGCTCACTTGTGGCATATGGGTCAACCACACCTTAGAGGAGGTTTAAGCTTTCCARTACCTAAAGGGGACCTACACGAAAGCTGGACAGGACCTAGAGAGGGACCTTTTACAAGGACAAGGTGGGATGGACTTAAACTGAAAGAGGGTAGGTTTAGGTTGGATATTAGGAAGAAATTCTGTACTCTAAGGGTGGTGAGGCACTGAAACAGATTMCTCAAAGAACCTGTGGATACCCCTTCTCTGGAGGTGTTCAAGGCCAAGCTGGATGAGGTCCTGAGCARCCTGGTCTGGTGTAAGGTGTCCCTGCCCAAGGCCGGGGAGCTGGAACTGAATGATCTGTGAGATCTTTTCCAGGCTAAACCGTTCTGTGGTTGTGTGATTATGACATGCTGATGAACCCTACCACAAAACTCAATATGGCTATCTGTAAGAGACCATATGGAAGACCCTTGACTGTCTCACGATCATCGAAAAAACCCCAAGGCGGGAGAAAGGGGGACTTTTGCTCAAAGGAGTCYGAGCCAGATCAAGGTGGGAGGACTGCCAAGTTTCCAGCTCCTAGGCTGCTGAGAACAATGGATGTGAGCTACGGATGATCGCACCGTTCCTGAGGAGAACGGCACAGCCTGCAGCCCATGCTGCACACCTTAACAATAGACATTCTTTCCCCACCACTTGGCCGGTTTCCCATACTTCGCAACCCCCTGGCTTGCTGCCACCCACTTTCAAAAAGACTATAAAAAGTCTCTCCAAGAAGGCCACTTCGGAGATCTCTCCCAATGGACCCTGACGACCCCTTGGAACTTCGGAAGATCCGTCAGACCTGTTGGTAGCTATAACCCACTTTCTCTCTCTCTCTCTTTCTCTCTCTTTCTCTCTCTCTCTCACCCTCTTCTATCGCAAAATATGCAAATAAATTGTTCCTGATTATTTAAAGCATATATATTTGCCCTTCGTTTTCTTTTGCACTCTGAGATTCTGATAACGAACCTCTCACGACCCCGGCTTGAGTTAAGCAGATCGTGACACTATCCCAGGTCATAAAAGGTCTGTGAAATTCCATACCCCACCTCCAGTATTACCTAAAAYAAATGTCTAAAGAGGAGTATTTCCTTTAAAAATTCAGCTGCAGCGTCACTTTTACATATTCAATAATCATTAGAGTCCATTAACCTAGTTTTCCTGCTAAATCCATGCAACTTTGCATTCACAGCACTATATATCAATTAGTCTTACAATTCTGTGCCTCATTCCACAAGGGCAAAAATACCACAATTCAGAAATAGACCTCAAAATACCTACATGAATTATATATGAGTAAAAGTGGTGAAAATAGGAGGATTCTGTTTGCCTTCTTTTTTAAGGTGTCTGACATGTAACTAAAGCTTGTGATTATTTATTTATTGATTTTTTCAGCAATGTTCTTCAGTAATAAAAGTGATCTATAATATATCAGCGCTAACAAACTGTAACACAGTTGCTAAGTAAACACAACATGAACACATCAAATAAGGAAAAGAACTGATGATAACCTACCATAAAAGGTCTGGTTTAAAGTGAATACTGAAGAAACATGTTCTAGCTGTATTTTTGCTGTCCAAGTAATATTTCTGTCTAATAYAGAGCAATAGTTCTGGCATACACAGAAATGTGTCTCCTGTTGGCATTTTAAAGACTCTAAGAATAAAGAAGGTCAAGGAAGTGGCAGAAACCCCAGTGATGAGCAGGTAGAACATTGTACTCTGTAATTTGATTCTCTTCCTAATACTCATGTGTTGGCTGTCATGGAAACATAGCAACCCCATTTTAAATGACCAAGTAAGTACTACTAAAGAAGCATGTCAAACCAATATTTGGGTGCTATTTGGAGAACTGTGATTATGTGACTCTACAAAGCTTGAATTTAATCAATTTGGGATAATTTGTAGTTGTCCAGTGCCCTAATAGCAATCATGTTTTATTAACTAAGTTCTATTACWGGCTGTATATAAGAGGAGAGAACTCAAAATGAGTCCTAATTTCCTCTCCTTTGTATTTGTATAGGAATTAAGATGCATGATRTAAAACTTCTATTTATGGTGAGTAGATATATTGCATTATGTGGGGTATGTGGTGGCTTTACCTATGAATGAGATTAAAAGGGAAGAGGAATGGAAAAGAGAATTATTAGGATTATATTAGTCAGTATTTTATATGCATGTAACAAGCAATAATATATCACCATTAAATGAATTAGCATTTGAAACAAGAAMATAATGGTTAGTTTTAACTCATTTAAACCACAGACTCAGAAATGACTGCTGTACAACTCCTCCCTTGAGTGTTAATCAGTAAGAAACAMGAGTCATACTTGCCGGCCAATGCACCAAAAATGTSGCGGTTTCGACTGTGCTGGAAGCCAAAAGCACTGCACCCACGACGTTCCCTCCCTTCCCCCCTACCGGAGAGGGAGAAGGGAGAGTGAGAGCCCAATTAACACRAAAATTTATGGCTTTCAGATAACATAACRTAATTGAGAGAAAGATATGTATGTGCTCCAGAGAAATGAWCAGACAGGCTGAATAACTTAAGTTGCAAAATAGATTTATTACTACTAACTACTAAGAATACTATGGCACTGGGGAGGGGAACAAAGATATAGGGATAAGTTTACAAGGAGGAGAAAAATTAAAAAAAAAAAAAAAAAACAGACATTTTAAGACACCGGTTATCCTTTCTGGGACCCGTCCCTTTCCCAGGTCCTCCCTCTCCACCCCCCATGTTTTACCGCACACAAAGGGGGGCAGGAATGAAAGTCTAACATAGATCAAATCACTCATTACAGTTGTCGTCCATCACCATAGGAGAAAYGTTCTTACAGCTCCAAGCTGTGGAAGTTTTTTTTTCCCAAGAACAGTCAGTGCATAACTGCTGATGGCGAGGGAGTATTTCTTTACCKCGTAGGAGAAAAGAAAAGAATGTCCTTCAAGGCCAAACTGCGTTGTTTCAGCAGYGTAAGACCACCATCACAATTCTCCTGGCAGAACACAGCTTCTTCTAAGCATCCACTTGCTTCAGACGTAGAGCGCGGGCATCTCTCCCTCCGCGCAGAGAACAATTTCTAGTCCAGTACTCAAAGGCCAGGTTTTTTTTTCCTCAGAGCAAGGTTGCTTTCTTTTCCTATTCAGGTCTGTCATTGATGAAATAGTCTTTTTGAGAACAATTTATTATCTCCATGCTCGAGAACCACAGCAAAAAGCACAGCAAGCCAATCCCATCTTCTCCTTACTGTGATCATTGGGGCTCCATTTTTCTTCTTACATCTCCTCACCCTCCTGCTCTGTTTTTCCCCAGTACATGATACTAAAACTACATACTAACAACCTTAAACCTACATGGCGGCCGCCCCTATCTTGTTTTGAATTCTTCTTAAATACTAGATAATACGTCATCACAGAGGTGTAACCAACCTGTGCAATTGGCCCAGGCCTGATGATCAGCCTGTCCATCAACCTCAGAGCCATGATGGATTGGCTCTAAAACASAGGGGGCAGGACTCCTTTTGCTGGAGAAGAAAGAGAAAATTTCAAGAACTTCCTCACAGCAGCCATCTTTGTGGTTTCTTGGTCCCCTCCCCCCACCACCTAAAATTGGACCAAGTAAAACCATGACACATGTAAAATATATAGGTACCTTCCCTCCCACCCCAAATACTTAAATCTGATCACTACAGCATTCTTAGAAGAAGTGTGCAAAGTTATAAGATGAAAATAATATGTCTCAATATTTTCCTATGATTGTATGATTGGGAGGAGTTCTTTATGTCGCTTAATTCTGGATTTAGGATAAAAATGGGCTGGTACAGTCTCTTTCATACAAGCAGTCATCCTGTGCTGCCAATTTGCTCTGAATCAAAGTGGTTTTTTTTTTTTGTTTTTTTTTTTTTGTTTGTTTGTTTTTTGTTTTGTTTTTTTTTTTTTTTTTTTTAATAAACTGCTTAACCAAAATCCAGCTAAGGACTTTGTGTTGGAATGCATTAGTAGGAAAACAGTGTCTTCTGGGAGTATTCAGTGTATTCACTCAGTGAATATGACTTTGTTCAAAGTCTTGTTCTTGAGCAAGAGGTCACAGTGAGTGAGACAGAGGGTTTCAAGAGAAGAAATAATGTTCCTTGGTGTTGAAAGTATAGAACAGAAATCCTGTATTATGGAGCTGTCTACTTGGCCATTTCATGGACTCTTATTTTAATTTTTATTAGATGATTATAATACATGTGCAGTAAGAAACTATATGAAAATGGCAGCCTTAATTTTGTTTGATTGTGCAACTGTAACATTTAAATAAGGTTTATAATGTATAGTTTTATATATAGGTAATATATATAAATAGGTAATATTACCTATATATAGGTAATACCAACCCTAAGAATAGGTGGTTTATCTGACTGCTAGCTCTAGAGGAGCACTAGGTAGTAAAAATGCGGATTTGTAAATGTGGAATATTTGTTTAACTTTGCAACAGAGCCAGTACTGAGAGAATTGATWAATTAGCAAGACTGATGCATTGAATTATTTTAGCATTTTTCCCAAGAGTCTAAAAATTTGCTGGAAAAAAAAAAGGAAGTATTAATTCCTGCATTAAAAAATAGCTTAAAAATGTCTTTGCTTATGAAATTGCAACTTCAGGTTCATTGTGCGCTGCAAATGTAATAGAAAGCTTTACTTGTGGGCAGAAATTATATGGAGGCCCAGAGCTGGCTGTTATTTTCTATTGGAACTTTTTGAAATTAAAAGCATTGTTTCTAAAATGAGTTTCTCAGTTTTAAGATTTTGGTTTTGTCTTGTGGTTTATAATGTTAAAATACCAATTAATGTAAAACAGTTATTCAATAGAAAGCCAAAGAAAGTGTTTCGAGACCATAGTAATGGAATAAATGACTCTCCCAGTCAGTGCATTTTGTGCTGAAGAAAAATACGCTGCATACTGATGGAGGTGCCCTTGGTAGGAGTGTATTGTGCCTGAGATATTAGACTATTGGAATTCAATTCTTATTCCATCCACAGATTAATTCTCTTTTAAATTGGCTTCATCTCACTCATTAAAAAATTATTGTTTTAATGGGCTGAGCCTATCCATTACAAGTATAACATTTATTACAGAATATTAAGTGGATTTAAATATAATTAACTTTTAATGAATTCAATAATTAAGGTAAGTTTAAATTCAAGTTACATTTTACAAGTAGATTGATTTCAGCACTAGAAAACAACCCATTTTCAAGGTTTTTTACTTAATTTTCTACTAACATCACACTAGATTGCAGAACTCTCTATTTTGTCTCTTTGCTTAGTGAAACCCTTTGAGTTGCATCAGAATTGAATAAGATCCAAAAAATTTAATGGAATAATATTTATGCGCTAATAAAGTCACAGTATCATAACAGTCATGTCAGGCAGAGACATCATCATTGTCTATCAAGGCGTGTTCAGCATTGCATGTTCATAAACACGAACTAAAGTGCAGTAAACTGTAATAAAGCATGCTTGGTTAAAATACTCTCAGTAGAGAATTCAATCAATCAGCTCTTATCTCTTCTGAGAGTAAGTTCTTTCCCAAACAGCATGACTGTGTATACAAAATGTTTTCTGAAGTGGTGATTGTGAGATGCAGKATGGCTGCTGTAATTGCCTCATTGTTCAGCCTATGTCACAAAATTGTGCTCATCATGCACCGTAGGTGCCTCTGTGCGTATCACACRTGCACCACAGTGAGCTTCATTCTTTCCTTTCACGTGTGACGTTGAGTATATTCCTGTGCTGGCACTGTTAGAGCTGTTCAGATTGGGAAATGGCAATGTATTGCAGAAAGGCAGGCTGRGGAAATTTTTTTTAAATGGAAAAGTCACGTAAAATAACAAAATAACACAATGACTGGAAGCACTGCTGACGTGATAGTAGGTGTGTTTGGGCTCAGGGACAGGTTAGTGATTTTGTGATGCTGTTTGGTAGCAGTCTGCCCCTCTGATTTTCTCAGAAAAGGAAGGTATATAGGCAATAGCTGGTTGTGCTTTGGGAATTTCTAGCGGCTACAACAGTGTCTGGAGAATTATTATGGGGTGCTGTAAATCTGAAGACCTGTCACTGCTCAAGTTAGTGCTGGAGTGAGCTGCCTTCAGGTAACTTCAGAATCTATGGGAACATAAACCTACCTTATACCTGTTTATCCCCTCAGCCATGCCAAGTGGAATAAGTCACTTTTGCTGTTCTGATCCCCACCATATCATTCTCTCCATCATGGCACAATAGAAGCATAGGGTTACATGGGGTGCAGCAGACAAGAATGCASGAAGAAAGTGAACTAATATTGCTCATTGTGTCAGTTTTTGAGAACAGTCCAGACAGACTCTCCTCAGAGTCTCTTCCTGTGCATGTGTTTTGGAAGTTCTGGTCTTTTATGCTTAAGGTTTTGCTTTGTGTCATTTGTGGAGTGCAGTGAAAGACTAGATACTCCTATGGCACATTCTGGATTTAATCCCTCCTGCATTCTCACACATTCTAGTGTTTTTTTCGGGATGGACTCAATTCAGACAGAAGCAGACACAGTTGTACAAGTTTGGGACAGGTAACTGAGCACTGCAGCAGCAAGTGCATATAAATATAAGGTTTCAACCCCAACTTTTTCCAGTAAGGATGTACTYGATGCCTTCTTGTCTTATCTGTCTAAGCAAAACCAGAGCAAGATTCTTGTCCACTAAGTTTAGCAGCTCATTTTGTGACACAGCATCCTATATTTTGTGGTGAAGACTTGAAATTAGGTGTACATGCTTTACTCCGGAACAATGTGTCTCTTGAACCATTTATTTCTATTGATCCGAGTATGTGTAGAGAAGTTGGTTATGTTCCTTAATATTTAGATTACTTGAACTATTAAAATCCTACAATATTATGAGTAATTCTTCATGCAGAACAGATCTATGTTAGGCAATGATGATAAAAAAATATATCTTCTCATGAGTTGTTTCTGACTGATAGTCATCTCTCAGCTGCATCTGAGAGTTCTATCAACATTTCACCTCACTTTCCTTTCTGTAAGTGCCTCACTTGTACCTGCACTCTTTGTTTTTCTGTCAACACAAGGAGAAAATCAAGGCCCCTTCTATTATAATCAACTTGTTTATGGGTTTGCAGATATAGGCAAACGTAATCAATAAAACAAATGTGTTTAAGTCTCTCTTTTGCCCTTATATGACTTGACTCCCTGCTATTTCTCACTTCTACCTAAAATCAATGATACATTTTCTATTGATTTACTATAACAGGGAAAAGATCTAGCTGCCTGTTAACAAAGTGCAGCATATTGAAAATCAGTGAGGTGAAAACATTGGTTAAAGACATGCTATCAAAAACCCTCTCTAATTTCCTGTAAGATTTTTTTAAAGAAAAATAATTTTCTTGTCATAATTCCATGCTTGTATAATAGTTTTAATTATTTTTTTTTCACTTTGATGAATTTAGAAACAACRCCTAGGGAAGAGGTCTTACTGTATTTATCCAGTCTGATTTGAGTTCAATGAGGTGATTTAAGTTTTTCCTGTGGACTTGAAAAATTTCAGGTCCATCAGATTTATGGACTTTCTGTAGGTTGTCAAGGATCTTGTGAAAATCAGAAAAACTTTAAGCAGAGGTTGAGACTTTTAAAATATCAGTCTTGAATTCCCTAAATTGAGACAGTCCCAGGTTAAAATTCACTGCAAGCTCCAGTGGATACTCCTCCATTAGGTGAGCCTAAAATCAAATGGCAATGACATGATKAAGCAGTTTCTAGCTGAAAGGTGTAACTGTTTATCTTACAGAGAAACAATTGAGGCTAGTTTGCATTATTAAAAAAATACTATATTCATTGAAAAGTAAAAAGGGAATAATTAGTGGATAAAGTGGTTGAGCCCAACGTGCAGGGAATAAAATGCTACCTTACTTAATAAATATATTGCAGTGCTTAATTGGACTGATTTTTCACTTTTATCAATAAAGTAATGTACAAAATAATAGTCTACAGTATCGCTACTAATTGTTGATCATTTGTTTACATTCGTTAAAAAAAAAGTTTAAAACTGTCTTGGAAAAGCATAGAGGTTTTACAAATTCTTTCACATTCTATTATTAATTGCACAGAATATGAACTAATGAAAAATATACTTTGGAGGGATTTTTATCCCATAACTTTAAATCTCMAAAAAACAAATTGTGGAGGAGCCCGTCTATAAAATTGGAAGAAACAGGCAAGYTCTACCATATGTTTTGAGAGTGATAGAACATTTGTCTTAAAGATATGAATTACCACCTGCAGACTCATATTTATTTTCATTGTCTACAGACAATGGAAATGAAAGTAGAAAGAGAGAATTAAGTAGTTACCATGAATGACAATATTGTTAAACGCTTGTATTGCTTATTTCCTTTTTTGTTAGCAGTTTGGTAATTACAAGAGCAAATGAGAAACACAGACATGAGACATCAAAGTGATCATCTGATTGGGATTAAAAGGATTTGTTACCATGAGAAACCCTTTACTTAAATCTTGTGTCTAATCTGTTGGGATTTTTTTTGAGATTTTTTTTTTTTTCAATTTACTAGCATGATGAGTAAAAGCTAGTTGTCTTAGGGTTTCTGACTACTGCTGAAAGCTGAGTAGTCTTTGAGGTGATGGAATCTAGTTCCTGTCTGTCAAAAGCAGGATTTTCTTTATCTTTTATGAAGGCTTAGAGTGAAAAGAGAGAAAGATGGGGGAGAAACTGCAGGGAAAACAAAAAAAGTAAGAAATTTGGGTAAGAGAGAAAATTCACAGGTTCTCAAAAAAAMCAAATGAAAAACTAAGAAACAGAGGGGAGCTATATTTAATATGCATCTCTGTTGCCCTTGAGACAAGTGAGATTGATTTTAAGCTAGTGTGTGATATAGGAAGATCTCCATCTTCTTTAATGTGACTTCATGCTAAAGAAACAGCAGAGAAGCAGGAAAGAGAGGAGGACAGAGACATCTCTGACTATGTGAGGCTGCATCCTGAGTTTTGTGTTAAGTTTTGGGCCACTCACTTCTAAATGGACACAGAGGTTCTACAGCATGTCCAAAGAAGGGYGATGAAGCTGGTGAAGGATGAGAAAACGTCGGGTCAGGAGTGGTGGAGGGAGCAGAGGTTGCTTAGCCTGGAGAAAAGGAAGCTCAGGGAGGGGATCTCACTGCTCTCTACAGCTGCCTGTCAGGAGRTTGTGGTGAGGGGGCCCAGTTCTTGGCACATGCCAAGTGAAAGGATGAGAAGAAATGGCCTTAATTTGCACCAGGGGAAGTTCTGATTGCATGTTAGATTTTTTTTTTTTTCAATGAAAGAGTTTAGGCATTGGAATATGCTGCACAGATATGTGGTGAAATTATCATCTCTGCAAATGTTCAAGAAGCAGCTGGATGTACCACCTGGGGATATGGTTAGGGCTGATTAGGATGGTAGTAAGCTGACTAGTAGTAAGTTTAGCAATTTGGGAACAGTCTGTAACTGAGCTGCAAAAAAAAAGATGTGTCTATAGTCATTCTAAGGAAAATACAGATCAAGCCAAAGAAGCTAAAAATCTGTGCAAACCAAAATGAAAATTATTATTTATTAAGAAAAGTGGGTTTAATAAAGAACTTCTGACGTTCTAAACCTAGTACTTCAGCTGGAGGGAGTTGTGTTTCACACATGAGGTTGTGGACAAAACATAAGAGTGTTATGAAGACTACACACATTTTTCCTGCAAATGTAAATCCTATTCTTCAGTGTTAAATGAGATGGACAGGACTTTGTTTCTATTTAAGAGTAATATGAAGTTGTAAAAGACGTGCGATGTGAGATTGAGTCTCAGCATGTTAGACAGAAAAATGCTTGGAACTCTCTAGCTCTATGATGCCTTATTTTTTTTTCCCACAAATTTCTTAGTCAGAATATGGAGGTGTGGACTGTAGGGGGGGAAGTTACACCATGCCACAGTTTAATATAGTGTTCAGTAGACTTGTTTTGCCAGTTATTTTATGAAAGGTTGTAAAAGTTGTATCTACATTTTATCTAAAAATAGAAAAAAAAAAAAAAAAGAAAAACAACTGCATGTACACAATATGAGCAAGCTTTTCTGCTTTTATAAATAGCTGTTGGTGGTAAAGAGAAAATTGAAAAGATTATCTGTCCTGCTGTTATGTCTAAGTGTATTCTCATAAAGGACCTTCACAGATCAGTTTCTCAATTCTATTAAAAAAAAAAAGTTCCAATTTCCTTTTGAGGCAAACTGATCCATTATGCAAGATGCTTCACCACTTCTTCATTGTAAAACAAATTACAGTATTCTACATGAGATCTTCAGGAATAAAAAGAACCTTGCAATGTGCATAACAACAGGTTTTTGCAGGTTTGTGTCATATTAGCCTGTTTGTTGTCATGTAATTGACAGATTCTAGATATGAAAATATGGTTTATGGTTTCTAAATGTTCACTTTAAAAAAGAAAAAAAGAACTAAACCCAAAACTTACTGTGAGACAAAGCATATAATGGCAAAGATCACTTAGTTGATCTCTACATAAGTTACTTGGAGTGCATATTTTCCCCTGAAGCTTGTTCAGCCAAATCTTGTTCTCAATGAAAGAGAAATTTGGTATGTACTTGAATGGAACTATGGAAGGACGTATAGGTAGAAACAAGCAAGCTCAACATTCGTCTCAATGAGGAATAGATCTAAGTTAAGACTTAGAGGAATCTAAGGAGAAGGAAAGTATAACCTTCCTCCTGCACAGACTTTGCTGCAAAGACTCACTGCTTGTTAGTCAGGATATAGTTATTTCTCTAGAGCTGATACTCTGTCTCCTCATTTTTTGATGATTTCTGTACACTTTGTTGTCTACATTCCATGCACTTCTAGCCAAACTCTAAGTTATCTAGGTGCTTCATTGTAATCAGGAAGGTTTTCACTTGAATGCACAACTTTCATTCCCTGTTCCTACTTCACKTAGTCCTGGGCAAGGAATTCCCAAAACCACTGCAGTGTTAACTCTCTAGCAAGTAATGTCTGGCATCTACAAAGCTTTGTTTTTCTAGCAGCAAATGGTGAAAATATAAATTTGTCAGGTTTTCACTTTATATTTTTATGAAAAAAAGTAGGAAAAAGAAGGAAGCAGAGGCCAAAAATTCCTTTCTCCYCTAAGAAAGAAAAAAAGCTCCACATTACTATCATGTAGGATTTTTTTTTCCTGACTCTCAATAGATAGCTAAACCAGTGTCCTCACAACATAAGAAATTTTAATATCTTATTGCTTTGTTTGAATAGATGATTCAGAGATTTTAAGATGACAAAAGAATGATTTAATGTCGGCTTTTTAATATTATGCCATGCAAGGCTGAAATGAAAGGTAGGTTGGTTAATAAATACCTCTAAAACTGGAGCAGTTTGTTCTAGGGAAATCTAATTTTATCTGTAATTTTCTTTTCCTTGAGTGATAATTATGCATATGAATATATACACCTTTATAAATGATCATACCTGCACACATAAACATGAGTGCATATTAGAATATACGTATGTATAACTTGTCTAAGAAGATATATATACATACACACATATATATATATATATATATATATATATATATATAAACTGTGCTAAACTGACAATAATTTTGCTGCCATCTGTTAAGTATTTATAGATCATATCACACATACATTTTTCTTGGGTTTGTTTGGTTTTGGTACTTTTTTTTTCTGGTTGGGGGTGTGTGGTGTTTTGTTTGTTTTTTTTTTTAACGAAATTGATGTCAAGCTAACAGACCCATACTTGCCTTGATCCACCAATTTCATTTTGAAAACATTGGAGAGAACATTAGCTGGTCCAAATTCCCAGGYCTTACACTATATTCTACCATTTATTAGAGCATTGACATCAGTCATCCAGGCTGTCCCTTGATCCATAATTGCAATGTTCTCCCTTCAAGTTAGTGTGATTTGCTTGCATATCTATTCTGACTTGTCTACTACCGACTTCCAGTTTGGAACATAATTAAATTCAAACCCTGGATTTTATTATTTTAAAAACAGGATCTAAACTGCATTTAAAATATTTATCAGGTGTCATTTAATATAATTTTACTTGCTGATGTGATRGAAAGTATTTTCACTTAAAGTGGGATATTTCACCTGACTTTGCTCCAAAGACAGAAATATTCTTATACTGTTTTGACATGCTGTATTATGACTGATTGATGAATTWGCCATCTGTGTCAAATTCAAGTCACATATCTGTGTTAGAATATTTTGTTTCCAGTGTAGTGTACTACTTATTAGCTTTAATATTGGCCTTAGAAATTTCATGAATAAATTTAGTTTCCTTTAGCAATTTCTTGTATTTCCCAGTTGACAATGTATACATATGTCTGTCAGCTTCTTCATTTTTCCACTGGTGATATATGTTGTTGGTGGTTCCTTGTCATTAGGACTAAACAATGCAGCTTCTGGAAAAATGTTCATTGCACATTTCTCTGGTCATGCTTTCCCTACAGAAATCCCGGAGAACAAATATTTGTTCCTATTGATAGTTTGAAATCTCCTACTATGCTTCCAACACAGGCAGAGTATTGGAATGCATGGATAACTGATRTGCCAAAGGACCCTACAGAATACTTGGATATAGGATCAGTGTTAAAAAAGATGTGTTTAAAGTGCACAGTAGCAATTCATCTTCCCCAGTCTACTCAGCTACCACTATTCCACACTTTCATACTTTTCTGTTGTAATGCTCTGATAATTTTTGTAGAAACAGGTAAGATAAAATAAAACATTATTTTTATTACTGACAAAATTTTAAACTGTCGTGGCTGTGGAAAGTGTATGAAATCAATGGTAAACTATTAACAAAAATTAATCATGATCTCATAGCCAATGATAAATTATATTTTCAATATAAATGAATGTGTAAATTCCCAAGTAAMAATCTCACAGAGTTTTAATAAGAGTTGATAAAATTGCTTATTCCAGATAGCACTTGATTCCATATGAAAAAGGAGGACACATGTACAAATAAGAGTTCTACTCAGTTGTTGTAACACTTACCCTTATCTTGCCTTCTGGTTTTGATTTGTTCATTTTTTTGAATGAAATGTTCATTTTAAAATACTCTGAAGTGAAGCTTCTGAAAATATTGAAAGAAYTTTTTGGGATTTAACTGTCATGTAACACAATCAGATCATTCCATATGTATGCATAAGCATATATTTTTATATGTAAGAAACTTCACAGTCAATGTGGTAAGTAGACATGAATCATAGACATTAAATCTATTATTTAACTTACTTTAATGGTTTGTCCAGTATTTCTGATTAGGAAAAAGAAAAGGCCGAAAAATTCAGGGTCTAGTCATGTTCACCCTTTGTGCATAATGTGAAATAAAGGGAAGCCTATTGTGAGAGTTTGAGAAATTTCTAGAAGTTCTAGTTCTTAAGAATAGCAGACACTGTTGTTACTGCTTTATTTGAGTGTTTATCCCATTGACTAGTGATGTATTCCTGCAATTTGGTTAGCTGTATTATTTTTAACAAGTAAAATACCAGGCATATTTATTATATTATTCATAAAATAACCAGAGAGCATTATATTGGGCAAGAATTACRTTGTTATTCTTGTTTCTGGTTGAAGTTATAGTTGTGCTGTAAATGATGGAGAACAAAGCAGTTTGAAGCAGATTAGCAAACAAAATGGGAAATGAGCAGGACATGTAAAGAAGTTAAAATAATTATTTTAGTATTACCAGCTGCATTTTAGACAGTGAAGCACATTAGCAGAGGAAGGAAAAGAGAAATACCCACAGAAACAGCAGTGGKTATAAAACAGAGAGGAAACAGCTTTTAATATATTTTCTTGTAAATGATGTCTTACGTTCTGCACGGTGATGTCTTCAATTGGGATTGATCTGGTTAACTTAGCATAAAACATCTATTGTAAACTGAGATTTTCTGTTGGGCTCCATCTATTTCTACAATAGGTTGCGAGTCTAATTTTCTTCCTGTGTCATAGCTTTCATCTCAATTTGTGTGTCCTGGATACCCTGGGCCTTCTTAAACAGTACAGGACACTTAGTTTAGACAGTTGAGCCCAAACTGCTGGACTCAACAAACTACTGTTTTATGCCTTTTTAGGTATATTTTATGAAAGAATTTATTCTAAAAACACCAAGGAAAAAAATAGTCAAAAACATGAACCAATATATTATATAGAAAGAATACTGGGAGCAGTTCACAAGACAGCACTGACCTGCAGAAAATTTATTTTATGAATTACAAAACAGTCTATAGCCCCAGAGGTTGGTGTAGGATAGACTAAATATAGAAGTGAAAGCCTAGGCAAAGAGAGGAAGACATAGAAATATGCACCGTTGTCTTCACTGGTGTCAGGAAATAAATAAACTCAGTTCAAAAGGACTGGTTTTTGAAGGTGAATTGGACAAATTTTATTTCTAAGTTTATTTTCATAAGATTGCAAAAGAGAATATATAGAAAGCCAAGAACAGCAAAAAAAGAAAAGATACTTTTCACTGTAGTTAGTAAAAACAATGGTAGTTGTGAGGTCTGTATATATACCTGAGATAAAAATATTCTGTAATGAGGGGTATCAGAGCTGCCAAAGTCAGATATCAATATGGAAAAGTTCCCATTGCCCATTTTTTTCTCTCTCTGTTTGTTTTTATCCTTGGGGTCAGAGATTAAGCTGGAAAAACAGACTGTGAGGAATCTCATACAGTTCAGCAAGAGGAAGTGCAAAGATCTGCTCGTAGGAGAAACAACTCTGGGTACAGTATTTGCTGGAAAGCAGTTTAATGGAAAGGACCCGTGGGTCCTGATGGACACCAAATTGAATAAAAGCCAGAAATGTGTCCTTGCTGCAACGAAGGTCGGTGRTATCCTGGGCCATATTAGGATGAGTGTTAGCAGCAGGTCGAGATCCTCCCCCACTACTCAGAAGTGAGGCCACCCCTTGAGTCTGTGTCCAGTTCTGGTCTCCCCAGTGCAAGAGAGGCATGGGCATATAACAGCGGAAGGCTAGTTTGGCCAAGGTGCTGAAAATACTGTTTCCTTGAAGTATTCTTTACAGTCTTTCCAGTGTAGTTTAGATAAATGTAAAACAGAATTTTAATTTGAAGCATATAAAATGTTATATATATATATTTAAATATATATATATGTATATATACACAAAAGATACTAGCACAGCATTTTTTTTTTTCTGTCTCAGTATATTTCGCTGAATCCACAAGTTACTTCAACTATATCCATAAATTACAACTGTTAGCCCCAGTCATAACAGCACAACAACTGCAGGGCCACTCCATCCATAAAGCCTCTCTGTGATACTTCTGCTCAGTACCACGAGTAGGATCTGCTCACTGTGTTTTCCCTTATCCTTCTTCAGCCATAGTTCATCTTCTTTTGTCAGGGCCAGTTCTGCTTGCAGTTCTAAGGACTGAGAGGARCACTTTTTTCCCCTGAAGTGAACAGCAAAATGTCTGCAGTTTTGTTCCAAGATCTCTGAGTTAGGTGATGAAGCTGTTAGCAAAGCACTGTGCCAAACCTGTAGGAAGTTGCAGTCTAGGTCCCCAAATCAGGGTTGGTGACAGCTTTCTTCCTAATAGCAATACAGACAGCTAATAACATGCAAAAGTAATTTGAGTCAGTAAAGCTTATACATTAGGAAAAAATAYCAGACGTAGATCCAGGGTGTCATTTTTAGTCTATAAATGTATTTAGATATATACATTTATTTTCTCTATAAATTTATTTAGATTCATTTTTGGAGGAGCTTGTTCCAATAATTTGAGAGCAAGGGATGATGAGATATTGTGTCACTAAATGTGTGTGTATCCATCCCAAACATAAATTGGATCAAAAGGTAGAACCTTCTGCCACCCAGAAGCTTAATCATTTGCATATCCAACATAAAAATCAACATCTCCTTTCCAGATGAGGAAGGGAACACCAAACAGAAAGGAAAGAGAGCTCAATGACTTTGTGACTGGGATGTTTTCCCAAAGACAGAAAATTCTGAGTTTGATTCAGATGAAACAGGCCCCATCMAACCAAGGATTTTGAAAGCAAAGATAAATTTTCTTGTGGTTTGGAAGAGGAATTCTGAGCTGATGCTGMAACTCCTAAATTTTATATCATTGGACCTTAAGCAAAATATATATCCTGTGAATAGTTAGGTGCCTCAGAATAAGATTCTGTTCTATGCACCACAGAGACTAAAGTGCTTCAAACTACCTAGAACAGAGTATGTACACTGGCAGTACTGTGGTTTCAGCCAAGTCTTTCTCACTGCCTGGGGAACCATATTTATGGGTTGTAACTCTGCCCTGGAGATAACACTTCTCCTGTCTTCCAAGTCAAGAAAGAGAAATGATCCTTTCTTTCTTCTAAAAGCAACTCAGCCTCTGTGGAGGTCTCCTGTGGGGATATCTAAGCAAAGCTATTATTTAATCCTCTGGTTTACAAAACACATTGCAACCTGCAAAGATGAAAAGGGACATTTAGCCTATCTGCATTTTAATCAAATTMATTTCAGTAGAATTATTCATCTTTGCATACTCTGCCATGCGAACTCAAGAAAGTGACTGCTTCTACCATCGTGAATATTAATTCTTTTGTCCAGAGAAACGTGTTCTCTTTTCAGAGCTAGCAGTTAAAAAGTACTTCACAAACCTTCTTTATATCTTGAGTCCTAGATTTTTTGGAGAACTTCATGAAAGAGAAACTCCTGAAATGGGAAGGTCTTGAGAATCATCTTTGTACCCTGTAGAGCTAGGTTTGCAACAAGTTGGTATAAGTTCCTGAAAAGTAATTAAACCTTATCTGAACTCCCAAAAATTCATCATACCTCAGCATTCATTATTTTTAGACTTTTCTACAGTAACTGCTAAGCACTATGGGAAGTAAGATCCCTAAACAAAAGTAAATACATACATGCCTGACTGGAAAATGAATGATGATGGATATCAGTACATGGCTGGAGCTATAATTGATATATGCTATGACTGGCAATAGGAATTTCACTTTTCTGATATAAACCAGTTAACTCACTGACATTTCACAAGAATGAACATTGTGCTATGAGCAGTAGTTTTTCATAAATCTCATCTGCGTTCTGCTAAGTAGTCATTGGATAACTTCCAGCCATCTGGCTGGCATCTCAGCTTCATGAAGGCACAATTCAGCATAATTGTGAAGAATAACTACTCAAGAATTAAAGTAATTAAAGTATTAAGTATTTTGTATATTGGGGAGGGAGGGAAGTTTGGAAACTTTTAAGAAAGCATATATTTTTCTCTGAAMAAAAGACACTTTGGCATCAAAGTGGTACCAAAAAGACACTTCTGGTACCAAGCCTTTCTRTTTTCCTTTGGATATTTGGAATCCCACTGATGTTCTTCAAATCAATACTTTTTTTCAAGTTCATAATTGTRGAAGACTTAATTACTTAAAGAGCATTAAAGATGGTCTGCAATACTCTCATTATGAACTAGGATTAGATATTAAAGTAATGTGAGTCTTCTAATTTTATTAAAGCAGCCCCGTTTTTTAAAACTACCTGATGGGAGGAGGCTAGATCGTAGCCTAATGCAGTGGGAGATGTAATATGCTGACAACATTAGGAGTATTCTTAGAAAAAAAACAAAACACTAAAATGCATTCAGTCTTGCTATTAACTTGGTTTGTTGAAACCATTATCAGAATTACTAATTTGAAAGAGAGTTAAGGAGCATTGCCCCTCAGTATTGCARTTTCTAAGGAAAATGGTCCTTTATGTTAATACAAGGTAAAGAAAAAAAGTGTTCTTTGCAGTTTACTTTCTCAATTTGGTATGCTTTGATTTTTGCATACTTTTTTTCTATGTGATCTACATAAAAGGAAATTGCTTCATTTTTTGCTAGCATGTTGAGTACTGGCACTAAGAAAAACTTGCCTAGTGCATTTTAATCCTAAATTCTGAACCTATCGTAAACAAAAATATAAACTCACTTCCAGAAATGGAATGTTTTATTAGTAAACAAGACCAGAAAGAACAGTGACTGCCTCGAGGGTTCTGTTTCCAGACATTGCAAGAAACAGCCTGGCAACAGCAGGAGTGGGAGGCTGGAATGAAAGATGTGCCATCAGTATGGTAAAGACAATTTTTTGGCCAGTCTATAAAAAGTGTTGTAATTTTCTCTCTCTCTCTCTCTGTGTCACAGTCAGTGCAATTCTCATTCTTTGAGTGCATGTAGAGTCTTCATTCTGAACAGCACAGGAAGCACAGAAATGAAAAATTGGGACTTTACTTGGTTCTGCTCTGATTCAATGGAAGGCGCTCTGGTGAGAAAGGGTTTAGTCTGATCATCTCTTAAAAGACTTTTTTCAGCTGTAGAATATCTCTTGATTGTAATCTGTTGCTTTAGGATTTTGCTTATTTGTTTCAACTAAATATCTAGATTGACACTTTAACTATTTTATTGCCTTTTTATTAAAGGAATAAAAAGCAGCTTGAGGTTGGAAGGAGTCACTGGAATCATCTGGTCTGACATGTCTGCTCAAAGCAGAGCCAACTGGAACACGTTTCCCAGAACTTTGTCCAGTTGGATTTAAAATACCTACAAGGATGGTACTCCAAACCTTCCTGGGCAACCTCCTCCAGCCTTTGATCCCTGTCACTATTAAATGTTTTTTACTTAGATAGAAGCTACTGAATTTCAGTTTGTACTTATTGTCCCTCATCTGTCACTGGGCGGTACCAAGAAATACGTGGTAACGTCTTTTGACCCATCTCCATCAGGTGTTTGCATACTTTGATAAGTTACCTTTGAAGCTGACAAAAATATGCTCTAAACACAGTAAGCTTTTCTGTGCTTTTTAGGCTGCAGGGATTGCTGATGTAAAAACAATTTTATAAGCTTGTCTGGTCAACATATTTGATCACTCTATTAAAATCTCATGGAAAAAAAGAAATAGAGATAATATAAGTTAAAGTTAATATTTTAAAATATTTTTATATTAAACACATTAAGATTTTTAAAAAGTAAAACTACTCCAGCTTTTCAAAGTTTTAAAACAGAACCTTTTGGGTTTTTTATCTGAAATTCATTGCTCCTCTTCATTACAGTTTTAAGAATTCTGAAAAYGGAAAGATTCAATTACTGCAATCTCTACTCCATTACAGGCAAAATATACAAAAAGTAGTMAAATCTGAATCCTTTTTTGCTTTGTTAAATCAAAATCATCCTGTGATCCTCACTTTATTGTAAATCAGAAGAAAAAGACAAAGTTATCCAGAGTTTGGATGTTTGTATACCAACACAGAAACACATTGCAGTTGCAGGAGATTTATAATCATCAACATTATTGTCATTATGGGCAGTTGGTTTCTTTGTTTCTTTGTTTATTTTTGTGGGGTTTTTTGGGTTTGCTTTTTTTTCATATAATACTCTTTTACAATTCCATTTATTGGAACTTTTCTTTTTCMCCTGAATTATTACTTTATCACACTGTTTCAGCATTCTGACAAGGCCTTTACTGTAAGTTTCTATCTGAACTTTTTGTACTTACAAAAGATTTGATTCAAAAAGGACTTCAACATCAAAACACCTAATCTTTATTGCTTCTGGAAATTTCAGGTTAGTGGTGGTAGGTCTACTAAGTACAGGATGGATAGATAAGAAATGTAAGTAGGAAAGATAGGTACCTTGAATGGGAGCTGTTGAATCAGCTCTGTAGGTGAAACCATATAGCTGTGTGTACTGACTTAAAGCTGTATGAGACTGTTGAAGAATAAATAGTTTAAATTGTAATATTTTTTTGGTAGCATATATATTTGCAGTTCCAAACAAATCCCAATCTCTGTCCATCTTTTCTACCAGGCTCAAGCTTACAGCCTCTCTGTATTCTATATTGCTGTTGTTTTTTCTGTATCTTAAAGCATCAATTAAAGYTCACCCACAGACACTTTCAGTTGGGTCTAACTTATGCTAACTGCAACAAGCAATGCAGTAATGTCCATCAATAGTGGTGCTAAGAGACATAATTCAGCCCAGTTAGCATTAAAAACTTAAACATGAGTCATCCAAGTTGTCTTTACAATAGATATTTCTCTTCACTAACTACGAAGTGAGGCTTTTACAGGTAGAGATAACATTAAGGTCATGCAAATCCCATTTTCAGGTACCCTTTAAGCTTAAGGGACAACTCAGTGAGGTGTTCAACTAGAACCCAATACTAGGTTTCTAAGGAAACTGCTGGATTTTTTTGTTGTTTGCAGACATCCAAACTCTCAAAATCAACTGCTCCCTTTTAAATTCCATTGTTTTCCCTCTAATTTTTAAAGCATAAGTTTGATATAATTCACCAACTCTTTATATATTTAGCTGCTGACTGATTTTTAAAAGTCCATTTATGTGGTCATCTAATGTTTTCTCAGACCATTTTTCCAAATAATTACTTCCAAAATCGGCTGTTTACACACTGCTCCCTTTGAAAGACACCATCTTTCTGACACTACAAAACAAACATAATTATATCCTCATTTGTCCTTTATGCACATGCACATTTTTGTCATAATATACTAAAAAGAAGAGTTTGAACACGAGATTTCATGACTTGCCCTGTGCCATTACTTGTACATACTCTTCCTCYTGAGTTGCTGAAGTCTTTAGTGGGAAATATTTAAAACACTTTTCCTCTCTGGTAGAGGTATTGAAAGCTTATGCATGAGACSTTTAATACCATCCCAGAACATCATTTGCTGTATTCTCCTGGGCATAATTCACATTGTAGTATTCAACAAGGACCTTCACTAATTCTACAGTAATGCCATATTTTTGAGCATAAAAAAAAGTGTTTGGCATTTATTTAAGCAGTTTAAGGCTCAAAATGTCTAGACTCATGTTATATTGCAAGTGCATGATTTGGTATTGAATTCTTACCTTACTTCATAAGATTTAACCTTATACCTTGGGCATTTATTATGAATTTGCTGCAACAGAAGAGAAGTTAGTGTCTTTATACATTTGATGTCTGTGCCTGTAAAAAGTACAACTGCAAACATTAGCATTTAATTTCCTCCAAATGTCTACCAGTTAAAGATCCCTGAGGATTCTGTGTAATTTGTAAGTGAAAGCTGGAAGCCATTCTGCTTTCTCTGTGTCTGTTCTCCACACCAGAGTTCAATTAAACATCTCCCCTATGGTTTCCTTCACCTGCAGAAACAAAGCAAATATACCAGGAGAAAAGCAACCAGCATCTGAAATAGGGACATGTTGGTTAGGTGGATATATGTGCAAGTGCATAGCCAAGCTGTCATTCCTCACCTTTGCCTCCAGAGAAAATAAATCACCTCTGTTTACTTTCACTCATTGAATCATCCAGAAAAGCATTTTTTCTGTTGATTAAAACAGTTACATCTTTCTTCTTTGAGTGCTGGAAGGTTGTGGGCAATTTTTTTTTCTTTTATATTTGTCATATGCTTTTTTAATCAACAGAAAAACATGAAATGCATTTTCAGGATGGAAGTACAGCACTTTCACAGATTAGCCTCTTATATCTTCAGATGCTGAAACACAAGTCAAAGTTGTGAAATGAAAATTGATCAAGAAAAGATATATGTGTTTTAATTTAAGAAAACTGTATTATGTGAAAAGAAATTGCAATTTTTCAGGTAAGAAAGCTTATTCACCTAAAAAAATCTGATTCAGCCAATGAGAAATAAAAATAAAACTTTTAAGATGATCAAACATACGTCTATATGAACTTCAGGTGATTGCCATGTAGCACTGGCAATCACCCAAGCCACAGAGTGAGAGAATTGTTTACTATTGTGTTTTGTCCTCTAGTGGCATGACTAATATATTCAGTGTTTTGAAGTTTGAATTCAAAGGCTCTGTATGTATGTGCAAGTATAGAATTGTGTAGTTTCATAAATATATGAAAAGAACAAAAGGAAGAAATTAATGGGTCATAAAATGCTAGTGAGTTTAAGGATAGCCTTTAGAAACATGTAGTGAATATGATGAGGGTGGGAACACTGAAACTGTGAGTGGAAAAAAGAGAGAATTGCATAAAAAGCATATTTTTGTACTGAAAGAAGAGGGTAAATTTATAGCACTGCACCAGTACTTTTCAGAATCATAAATTAGGTGCTGTAGGGAGCTGTCAAAGACTTGAAACACTCAAATCAGATACAGAAAATGGAAAAAAATGAAATTTCTGGTTGGAATGTTTTAAAATGAGTTGAGTTTGACTTAAAAAAGGTCTTCAAAAGGATCTTGGCATACTTTAGGAGATTAGTGTCCCTGCTGGAGAGGGTTATTACGTTACATATGCCAAACACTGGATTTAGATGCTAAGGTACAGTGGTGATGTTTTCTTTCAAAAAAGTAGCAGAGATGTGACTTGAACAATGCATTTTTTCCCAGATTCTCAGAGATGACATAGTATCTGAAGTATGTTGAGGCAAAATACCAGGAATCAAAGGCTAGGAGCAAATTTTTGTTCTGATGATTGATCACTGACATTGTTCAATGGATGCTTTACAATGTGGAGTTTACTGTCCCCTAACCTTCCTCAGACACAGCTGCTTTTCTTTTGGATATCATATTCTTCAGATCATGATATTAAATTATTATAATATCAAATTCTTAATTTGTTTAAAAAAAAACTCCATCACTGTTCAGTGGTTTTTTTGGGGTTTTTTTGGTTTTTTTTTGTTATATCTCTGCAGAGCCAAATAACCCAGTGCTAAATAGTTTGGTTTCCCTGCCAGTTTTGCTTGATATCTGTGTGTCTGATGTAGAATTATCAGTGTGTTTATTAGCCATTCTTGAGCTCTTTGTTCTCCTCAGGTCTAAAGGATGAAAGGATCTCATGTGGAGCCTTTTGCAGCTTCTGTTGTGATCTTTTTCACAGGACAATTCAGAGCTTAATGTAAGCAGCTCTGGCATTAGCTTTCCCTCTGCCTCCATGTGAGCATTTTTCGGTATTGCTTTCCTCCCTCATTAACAATGTCGGTGACAACTTCCCGGATTTTATACATTGTAATCATCCTTCTAGCTAAGTGGAAGCAATCAGCATTTGATCCATCTCTAACGTACATTCTGTTTGTTTCAAGGAATGGAATGAGACTTTCAGACAGGTTATGTATGTTCTCAATAAACATATAGGATAGTGGCACAAATTCACCTGCTAATGCATCTTACTTTTAAAAAAATAAATGAACCCCAAACTACATGGGACATTTTGAAATGCTGTCTAACAGGGAAAAAGTTACTGTCAAAAATTACATCCTATAATACGTAATATGTATTTGATATGGATTGGGAAATAGGGAAACATTAATCTAGAATGTAGATGGAGATCTACACAGTCACAGAAATGGCATCATGAGGTGTTATCTAGAATGTGCCAAATTCACTGGTAACAGGGAAGATATGAAGAAGACGTGCTTTCAACTAAGTTGCCTTGTACATGTGTTTCCAAGGAGAAATTATGTGTAACTCTTACCTCTAATCTTGAAAAAATTGCATTCAAACAAATGGACAAATTGAATCCCATGTTTGCAGACACCACTTGTCTTTATGACATGTTGGCAGGCTGCTATTCACAATTAAGGTGTCAATCTTAGGTCTAAATTTTCTTGCCTTTTCATTTCTTGACAAAGTTGCTTTGCAGCAGAGTTATTTTTGAAAAAGAAAACAAAACCAGCTTCAATTGCCATTTCCTTGAAACCACCTCAGATTAACAAGGCTGGATTCTCTATGTCTTCTTTTACCTTCTCATGCAGTGAGCTGCATATGTGACAGAAATAGATGGTAGGCCCTCTCTGCATGCTTATAAGAAAAGTTTTGCTAAAGTTAATGAGTGATTTCAAAGTTAATGAGTGAGCTGTGAAGCAGAGGAATGGTTATAGAGAGGAATAGTTATATAGGAATCCTGGTTTGAGTTGAGATTTATGGGGGGGAAATAGGTCTCTGGGACAGCAATATGAGAAAAGGAAGCTGTGCAGCTGAGTGGCTGCCAGCACATTGCAGGACTGAGAGCAAATGCATTGGATCAGCTGAAACAAAGGCCACAGATGCTCTCACTCCGTTTTCACTCAGGGCACTCTGTACCTAGAAACTTTTAGGGCCTCAAATGACTTTAGTCATGAAATCACAGCAATCTGAACAAGGCCTCTAAACTGTCAARAGGTAAATACTCTGAACCTCCTTTTTTTTTCAGCCTCACTTCATAGAAAAGAGCAAATAACCCATAGAGTGAAATTCATCTTTTAGGAACCATGCAGGGTTTTTGACAAAAAAAAAATGAAGTCAAAGTGCTGAAATGGAGCAGTATGACTCTTTTCCTTTTCCATTTTCCATCTTATGAAAAATATTCCAGACACATGATGTTCTTTCATTGCCAGCTTTCTTTTTTTCTGTCCTTACACACCAAGCKGTCATTTATGCAATGGAAAATGAGAACATCCCCAGCTGTGGAAASAGGGGAAGCCTAAAGAAAGGCCAGGAGAAGGTGTGATGTACAAAATGTAGCATTTTCTGTCAGTGAAGAACCTGCAAAATTWTTTGGCAGAAAAATTTTAAATTATTTGGCAGTTAAGTATTCATGATTTAAATCTTAAAGTATGTGATGATTTGTGAGATTTATTGTGATAATCTGAGATTGATATGGGGCATTCTTTTTCTTTAAATTGGCAGTATTGATTCCAGTCTGGAGATTTTTAGTCTGAAGGATTAACATTTGCCAAAGTTCTTAGCACTAGAAAACCATTGCATAAAATCAAACAAAATGTGTAAGAGATGATAAGACTGAAACTCACTTTAATTGTATTTGAGTAGTTTTAATCCAGTCACCAAAACAGAAAAATTTGTTTGCTCTGTAGACTGAAATGCATACTGTTTATGCCAGTGGCATGTTTTCTTTCTCTCTTGAAGATCATTCTTTCTATCCAGCTGAATGACAATCTYGGGTTTTACACTGTGTTTGTGCTGCCGTTCAGGAGGACCTGAGCACTCTGGAGAAATGGACTGACATAGGGCRAACCCATATTCCTTTACCTGGAAAAGAATAACCCCATACACCAATGMATGATGGGGAAAGGCCAGTGAAAAGCAGATAGCCAGGAAAAGAACTCAGGGTTATCATGTGAAAGAAGGGGAGATTTTGTCAACCCTTAGAGTGGAGAGATTTCCTCAACCCTTGGTATTCAATTTGTCTGTGAGCTCTCCAGGAAAGCAAAGTGCCTYGTGTCCAGGCAGCCTGTCAGAGTTCCTTCACTGAGCAGTCCTTCTGGATCAGAGGGAGCTCTACTTAGGGACACAGTCCACCTCACACTACATGACCCCTCAGCGGGTGTTCCCACTTTACTCAAGTGCATCACCCACTGCTGGTGACTGCCAGTGCCCTTGAAGGACTCACATGAGAAATTTACAGAATTACACTGTTTATTATTATGAAATTRTGACAGGTTAAGATTTGAGGATTGTCAATGATAGCATCTGATTGCAAAAACRTGTTCAAAGCAGCACACAGACAAGCTCTAATCYCCAATAAAAGCATTCAGCAGGCACAGAGTATGGTTCTCATCCAGTAGGCGTCCCTGTGGTGGAAAAGACAGTAGTCAGAGATTGTGATTTCACAAGTGCTCACCRCAACATGCCTTAGATCATTTGCAGAAAATACAGCTCAAATCCTGAAAGTATTTATTTTATATTTATTAAGACTGTATTTCCCTGTCTCATTTTCATTTCAGGTGATTTCAGTTAATTGAAAACATGAAAATCTGAAATAAAATTGTAATTTTGCCCTTTACTCATAAAATCAAGGTTTAATTTTGCTTTAAAATAATGCAGATAAGCACAATTTTGCTGTTGAACCACAGTTGCAGCATTTTGAATGGAGCGATGACCAAAGCCATTCTTCTGTAATTGTAGAAAAGAATAGATATAGCAGGAGATACAGACTTACACTAAGGGAAGATTTTCCATAAAGTTATCCCRGTGTCTGAAAAGCACACCACTGACTTTCACTGGGACTGGAACTCCCATAGTCTGATTTTGAAAAATCCATGTACTGTCTAGTTTTTGTAAGTTTGTCAGAATTATTAATTTTAGAGTAAAATGGCAAAACCAGTTCATGGCTGCCAACATTTTTATCTTCTCTGTTGTTCATTACATCGGTACTTTTTCTCTTTTTTTCCTGTAGTCAGAAGGCCCAATCTCTTTGTGGGAACTAGTTATTTCTTCAGTGTCCACAGAATTAAATATGTTGAAGGGCTATTAGTTCTGGAGACACCTTTGTGTTTGAAAATATGCTAAGAGTACTTGGTGATCTCTTCTTGTAAGCATTCTGAAAGCTCCTATATGTTGTGTTTATTTCTTCCTTAAAAGCAGACTTTATTTGCGCAAAAAGCTCCTGCAAGTGAATGGGACACAGTATTTTTTTCATTTTTTAACACTGTAAGATTTTGATTGTCTCTTCAGTGTACTAACATGGAAAAATCTCTCTAACAGCTGAGGATAATAATGAATCTTTTGCCCCCAGATAAATGCAATCCCTTTAATTTTGGGATATCTCTTTAATAAATTTTATACAATATTTGCTAATTGATTAATTAAAACTGCTGAGACTGAGTCCCAGATGTCTTTAGCTAAAGGGTTGTTGTAGCTGACTGCTTCACTGCACATATTGTTTTTAAGGGAAATGTTTTGATTCATTTGTTTTAGCTGTCATTTAAAGAAAGCAAAAAGTGTTATGTGACCTAACAAGCAAACTGAGATTTTTCATGGTTGATTTTTTTTGTTGCTTTGKTTTTCTAAACTGAGAATTTAATCAAGACTCCAGGCAGGAGAATTCTACAATAGAAATAACTGAAAGTTTTCTTCCAGCTTACACCTGAAACTGTAAGGCCTACTATGAAATATCCTATGGACTGACTTTTATCTCGACTGCCTTCTACACGATGGTCTCTGACTATTTTCCCTCTTAAAACAGATGTGAAACCCATGGCAATTACAAGAACTACCATGGGGCAATCTAAACTGAACTTTAAACCACTAAGAAGCCTGCAAGAGTAAAGCACAGAACTGTAGTGAAATTAGAAAATAATTAKTAAGGAGACAAGAGTGAGAATTCAGAAGTTTAGCTGTGACATTTCTCTCTGGCCCTCAGCAAGCCAATTGCTGCTCTATAATGTCATCCTGCATTTAGCTTCTTTGTGATTAAGGAATTTTACATTTTTCATATTTATAGACTGATATTGTAGAACAGATTTGAAGGCTCTGGGTTGTAGGAGGTCAGTTCAAATTATGCTATAAGTAACTGGCTTTCATCCCGAAAAGTCATGTCCTCAATTGCTAGGTACATCTTTAGGTTTTCTTTCCTTTTTCCTACTTGTTGAAAAGAAAGTTGTAATAGTGGTCTGAAGTTTGGTACTAAAAAAATAGAATTTTTATTGTCTAAACCAATAATAATTAAAAATTTATTACTAATAGTAATCAAATACATGCTATATACCATTTCATGATTTAGCCCAATTTTCCTATTAAGTGTAGATGGGTAATCACACCTGTAAATGCCAATTGCATCCCTATATTTCCTCTTGTGCAGACTCAATGAAGTCAAAAGAATCTGCCTATTAAATTAGCARGGCTTAATTAAAAACCTTAATTGTAAGTAAATGTATCAGTTAACTTCTGTAATGCACTTTCATATATCACAATCAAATTAAAGTGTTTTCCAAATAAAGCTTAGCTGATATGAATACCTGCAATTACTTCAACAGAAAGACTGTGATTCCCCAATGATTCTATTATAACATTTTAATTGCTGTTCCTATTCACATTGAACTATGTGCTCTATTTCTTTCATTATGGAGAAGTCTCTGGTAAAAATAATTGTTGTACATTAAAATAGATTGAAGCTGGTTTTTAGCTTAAATAATTCAACATCACTCACTTCTAATCTCATTTTCAACATTCCAGAAGTGATAATGCAAAATATATTGTTTAATATTTTTATAAACTTTTACACTAAGATTTTGTGGTGGTAAAAAGTGAATTAAAAGGTGAGAAGTGGAAGGAAGTAATCTCTTGTGAGATGTTTGGTTTTATTTCTTTTGACAAATTTCTAAAACTCCTGTGTCCCAATTAGGGTACACAAAGGCTAAAAGTAAGAAAAGATGTTTTACTTCTTTTTGCCCTGGTTCTGGCCAGGACAGGGTTCATTTTTTCAGTAGCCCAGAGAGGGCATGGCTAGGACACAGAGGGCTTTTTACACTATCTGCATCGCTGATGGAGKCAGGGGAAAGGAACTCTCTTCCAGGGAGGAGTGGTTCCTCCCAGTCCAAGAAAAGTGGAGAAAGCTGTCTGGTATTGTCTGTTACCAGGGCTTTTTTCTTGCATGTGTGTCATTTCTTTTTTTGACCTTCTGTYGTTAACATTTTTGCTGTTRCTTTTTGCTTTCTTATCTCACTGTGATTTCCAGTAAATTGTTCTTATCTCAGCCCCTGATCTTTGGCTTTTGTGCCTCCAGATTCTSAGCTCCCTGGAGCTGCAGTGGGAAGGGTGAGGGTGAAATGGGGGAGGGAGAGGAAACATCCTGTGGCTTTGGAGTGTCTCAGTGGGGGCACTGAATTGAGGAGAACCATTCCCAAACCACGATGATTTGCAAGTAAATCTCTCCTGCAGGTACTCATTTAAAGCTTTACAGGTCTTTCACATGTGACCTCTATTCCATTCCTTGTTGATAGCCAAATTTAYAAAAATTGCATCTTTTTGGTACCAACAGAAACTTCAGTAATATTACCTGCATGATATTTGCTCAGTCTTTGGCTATACAACTGTGGTCATTATTTCTGTATGAAAATACAGGCTGGGAAGGTATCACATAGACAGTCTCCAACTCTCCAGGGAGTTATTCCTCTGTGTATAATTCTTTATGGAGAAAAACTGATTCATTTTTGGTTATTAAAAAATAGTTTATTATTTGGTGCACAGTTTACACTGACACATTTCTTATCAATTTTACAGAGTGTTGGGGTGTACAGGATTTTAATTTATAACTAATAGTGTTCAGTATTAAATATTCTATACAACAGAGTATGAAAAGTGAATGCAATTTTTGTTTCAATCTTATTCTGACAGCAGTCAGTTTTCCAAATATTTATGAATTTGACCAAACTTCCAGTTCTGAATATTCTAAAAAAATATTTTAAAAGTTAAAGGTTTTATTTTCTCAGTCAGAAATTACTTTTATTTTATGGGCTTAGTTAATTTTATGAATTTTTTTAAAACTCCATAGATTTTAACAATTTTAACAAAATCGTGTGGACCATTTCAGTTTGTCCACACAAACAGATTTCAGAGAGCTCTGCACACTCTTCCAGGTTCTTTTATTTGGCAGTTTTTATAGAATTTTCACTGCAAACCACCTTTATTTTCAAATCACAAACTCCCCCCGCATTTTCACTGTTATTCAGTTATCACACAAATTTCCAATTAAAATTTGTTTCAAAAGTGCCCGATTCTTATTCAAAGAGGTTTCTAACTAAGGATTTGTTTCGTTGGACTGGTCTGTCCAGCAGAACATGCACTGAATTCAGATAAGAGCTGGGTGTGAAGTGCTTGAAGGCAAGGCCTGGTGATGATAGACATTTCATCATATGAAAAGTATACTTGGAAGGATGCAAAACCATGGTTCTGTTGGTATCTTGGGTTAAATAATCTTTGAAGGAATATCTGGAACAAATCGGTTAGGTTACATTTTTCARCAAAAAAATTCTTGATGTTCTCTAATTTTCTAAAATCTAATTTTATCATTAAAATGCAGGAAGGATGGTAGTTTTTCAAACATCTTGATGCTGCTGTTATTATCCAAATCCAGTGTTCAAAAACCACAGACAGGGCAGTCAACTGAGGATAAAAGGCTTCTACCATCCTCTCAAATATTTTTATTAGTAGAGCTTAGAGGCTTTCCAATACCCATRAAAGTCTCTGTTACTTACTTGGTCAACAAAATAAGTAATGCATTTGAGCCTATTAGCATCACTGTGATTTCAGAATGAATAAATATCACATAGTTTTCAATGGACTGCACAGATTTTCACACTTGAAACTTATATTTGGCTCTTCCTTCAGCTTACAATGAGGTGGTGATGCCTACCCACATTTTCCTACACCACTTGGATATATAGCCTAACTAATTACTATTTAAAAATTTATGGCTAGCACTTCTCTTATCCCACCTTTCATTGGGCTGTCACATTTTAAGTTGTTATCAACTGAAATGGCTTCTGAAAGAGACAGTTTTTGCTCTCCCCYGTCCTGCACAGCTGGRTGCGTTRCACCCGCAGGCGTGTTAACATCACCACATGGTGAACACCATCAGGCAACTAACACAAGTCAAACCTGACATATTTGGAGGATTTMTTTTAGCAGTAGTTAATTTTCAGATTCAGCTCCCTGCCTGGCTGCACAAGCTCTGTGAGGGGAAAAAAAATTGTGAAAGTCACAGATATGTCAGTGGCAAGATGGCATTTTTTAGCAGCAGTGCAAGATGATGATGRTTGCAGTGCTCATGATACTGGTATCAGCATCAAGGTTCACAGGGTCTGTATTAATTTTACTTTGTTTCCTCTTGCATTTTACTTAATAGACGATTAAATCAATTTTTTTTGGRACTCAGTGAGCTGCAAAATCTACAAAAAATTAGAACACACAGCTGAAAACAGAGGAATGGTCAGTGTGGGACCAAGGCTTTTTAAACATTCTTTCATAGGAGCAAGTCATGACCTCAGATGCATCTTGAACCTTTCTTACTTTGTGTCTTGGAGGAAAGAGAAATATTGATACCAGCTGTAAAATAAAAATAAAATTAGTGTCACAATTATTTTATCCAGTGCTGTATAAAAACAGCCATAAACCTTGAAAATTCTCCATACGGAACAAAACTGTCCCATCTAAACTGTTTTAAAAGTTCAGTAATCATAACAGCGATATAATTAGTACAACTATCTGTGAAGAGCAGATAAAAATCCCTTTAAAAGACCTGTCTTAAAACTTCAGTGTTTGGATTTCATAGGAAGGCCAATGTCCTTGTTTCAAGCAAAGGCAATTGATGATGGTGGACCTGTAAGTATTATATTGAAATAGGGTCTTTCTATATGACTTTTGACTACATATATTTACAGACACTAGCTGCAAACAAGAAAAAAACAAATCTCATAATGGTGTTTATGTTCCAGTGCAGATGTTTTGTCAATTTTGTAAAAAAAAAAAAAAAAAATGAAGTGATTTATCAGTTCCTTGCTATCTACAGCTTCAGCGATTTTGACAGGATGAATTTTTATATACTGTGTCTGTTAAAGACTTCTACTGAATTCATACATACAGGTTACATAAAGGATCCTGGTGAAGAGAACCTTCTTTGAGGATGTCATTTCTCTGAGAAATGGSTGATGAATGCTAATTACATAAAGCAGAGTAGACTGTAATATGTAGGCTCTGTGATCATAATCACCAGCAAAATCATGGGGTTTTGCATATTTGAGATTAGAACTGGTCAGGTTTTAGTATAAAAAATGCAATAATTCAGTTTTGAAAATGTCATGTCGAATCATCTCTGACAATGATTAAACACCATTTGCTTTGCAAATAACTAGAAACAGAATTACAATATTTATCCTAGACAGAACCATTTGAAACTGCATTAAAAAAAAGCAAAAAGCTGGCAATGTGTTCAGAACAGCTAGCTACATGGGGAGAGAAAAAAATGTGGCAGAAAGGGAAAGGTAAAGCTGCAAAAGATGATGCTTTTTTTCCCCCCCSATAAGGCCTCACATATCAAGGACTTTGTGAGGTCAGACTTAGCTGAAGTTGAGACTTATCCACCAATCTTTTCTGCAGATTTTTAGGTCAAGTGGCCAAGGTTTTGAGGATAATTATCTAAGTTGAATCATTTTCTGCTTTACTTTTTGATGTAGGGCTCAGGTCACTCACCCTAAAATTAATTTATCTGTCTTCCCTTGCTTCAGTCTGCACTACTTCTTTAATTTCTATATTGTAGGCACAGAGGAGGATTTTACTCAACATTGCTTTGGCAGGGAGCAAGTACTGAAGTCCAGGGAGGACCAAGGTACTGGTMTCTACAGGGTGAATTCTCATTCTTCATGGCTTCATGACCATTTCTTAACATCTGGGAGGCTCAGCCCTGGTGGCCACTGTCTAAGGGACAAGGAATTCCAATTCCAGTCTWCAGAAATTTAGGTGTGCAGGAAAAAAGTCCTCTAAAATTGCTCTCTGGTATAGATAAGTATATATGCTCTATCAACTTTAGTCAGGCCTTTGACTGTAAAATCATTGCCAAAGCCCTACYAAAACCTATAAACAACTGGGACACAAATGAAGTTTCACAGAACATCCAGAGRCAAGACAGATGTGCAGATACTGTCATCTCACTTGGCACTCAGGCTGATGTGTCATGTCTGCTGCAGGTGGGCAGACTGTGCCTTCTTTCCCATTCCCTGCCTTCTTTATTCTTTCCCAGTCAGATTGGCTGATCCTGCAAGTCAATGACAGATTAATTAGTGCCTTCATTTTAAACTACACAAGCCTTTTAGAATGGTTTATTGCCAATCAGTTTGCATTTGGATACTATGTGCTGTGCTGTCTTTTCTTCTCTGGAAAATAGTGTGGTTCATCTCTTTCTCTCTCTGCAGTTAAACTTCTCTGCATGGATGGAGTTTTCTGGGAAGGTGTGAGCCCTCAGGGCTCAACATTMATGTATTTCATGGGACATTCATTTGTTTACCTTCCTCTGAGTGCTGGCAGCAGCTGTCCCAGTCTTTATTAATTTAAACTAGGTATTTTGAACTCATGCACATGGTATGGTGCTCTCCTCTCAGATATAAAGCAAGATGCAATAAGCCATGATAACCCTCATGGTTTCAGGGAGGCAGGTTTCAAAAGTTTCCCTACAAGTCCTTCAGCACTGAGTCAGTTGCCTGAAGGTGTGCATCCATCTTTAGGTTCACAGGGCTCAGCAGTGGCTGAAAATTGCAAATATCCAGACATGTGTATATGGCCAAAACAGCAGGAGGGTAATGTTCACAGTGTACACTGGCAGTCTAGTGACACAGATACTGATGTTTTTTCAGGGAGATGGAAGCAGACAAGTCTCTGTTGGAAGACCTAAATGCTGAAGGAAACAAGAAATCTTAAATCTGCTTGAGGATTGTGTCCGTAAGAACCCTACTGAGAGTTGAGGAGTTCATCTTGGACAAAGCTGCCTGATGCTGTGGAAGTGATTAATGCAAGCCATAGAAGTCTGGAGTCATGAATAATTTTTTTTTAGACTTTGCCACAGGGTTCATATTGAATTAGGAACCAATATCTGACAGTTTGCAACAGCAAACATGGAGCATTTTATTAGTAAAATGTTCTTGGAAAGTGGATGTTAATGCTGAAGAATGTGTATTGACTCCTAGGGAAGGACCTGGAATGCTGCTACTCCTAATTTAAAGCCTTGCAGTTGATGTTATTCTCGGAATAGCAACATAGGGTAAGATCCTACATGTAGGTACCAACGTCCCTTGTGCCAAATCTCCTGTCAAAAGTACAGGGATTCCTGACCAGGAAGGGTAGGGCTCTGCTGTGCGAAAGGGAAACTCTGGTGCCTCTTGGAGTAGGCTTGGGTTATATCTGTAATGGGTCAAAGAGATGGATGTGTGGTAGGACCCTGGATGTGGGATGCTAGACATCAAGGTTTTGGGAAGATAATGCTGAGGATGAATAATAAGTGGTGGGGATTCTAAATGGAGCTCAGATGTGATTTTAGAAGAAAAGGGGGATTCTAAGTATTTCAAAAGGAAAAAGTAGAGCCTGATATAAGTCTTGGTTGTGGCCTCACATTGTCTAGTAATGGTTCTGGTTGCCATGGTCATTTTCCATTTATGTGGCCTGGAGTAGTTTTTCTGCAGGTGACTGATTACACATCAGCAGGAGAGAGTGGAACTTTTTCTTTTCTCAAGACCACAGAGGGAAGAAAAGAAAAAAAAAATCAGATTTGCCTCTGTAAACTCATATTGCTTTTCTTCGAATGGGACCTATTTATGTCAAGTAGATACTATTTATTTTTGGGACTAAAGTTTTAAAAATCTTGTTGAGATATAGAGATCAAATGCTATCAATAGCAAAAAGTTACYTCAAGCATAAATCATTTTAAGATCACTATTTTTTCTTTACAAACAATTTTAACTCTGTTGTGTTTCTTTGCAATGATTRCATGGTGTGTTGTTTTTAATAAGATCTGCAGTTTCATTCTACTCTGTATGGAGAGGATGCAATCAGACAAATAATAGAGAGTGTCACATTCATGTTAATGATATTCCAGCAAATTGAGGCATTTTACTTTGTAGTTCAGTTGTATTTTGCAGTTAAGCAGTGAAGTCTTATTTGAAATCATAATAATTTCAAAGCTTTGTTCAGGATTTATGTGTTYGCCAGTAGCCTTGACTTGATGAATAGATAATCAATGGTTAAAACAAATATMCTGAGCACTAAGATTATTTAAAGCTACTTGTATATCTCTATTCATTTAATTTTATGTGCAGTGAACTGATGAGAAAGGTGTGCACAAAACATCAGAAAAACCAATTTTTATAAGTAAGAGGAACTGAGAGGGGCGAACATGAATTTAATTTACTGAATAAAAATCTTGGGAGAAAATCTGTTCCTCTGCAGTTATGGTAATGTGAATGGGACTTATTTACATATATTAGGAGGCCTGTTTTCCCCAGAGATCATACACCTTGTATCAGTTTCTGCTTAAATAGGCATCTTGGAGTAGTTCTTTCTCCTTAYTCAGATACGGGAAGGCAGAGAGGAAAATTAATTTCAGATGGCTTTAAGCAAATGTTAGAAAGGTTAACATTCACAGACTTCTAAATATCTTTTGGGCAGCTGACATTTTCAAATACTAAGCTTTTTCCTTTAGCTGAATTACMGTACTGGGCTGAAAGCAGTGGATGTGTGAAATGAAATATGCCATTCAAATACTGGAAAGAAGGGGAAAACGGCTTGTAACTATTACAGAGAATAAAAGGTAAAATTGAAAGCCTCTGCAACAAGCTGAGTGTTCTGTTTGAGGCATATCACATGGACTTGATATATTTTATGTATGAGAAATGCTTGGAAACTTTTTTCWCTTGCTAAAATACCTCCAAAAGTAATTTATTTTTCAGATAAGGAAATTGGCTTTTCAAATGAGAGAAAGAKGTAGTTTAAAATTCCACAAAACCACACTGCAAGATGAACATCCGGCATCRTTACTAACTGGACTAACATGTCTGAGCACCACTTTGGATTCCAGAGGGAGCCAATCTGTTAATTTTTTTGCTTTAAAACTGAATTGCCTGTAGTGTGCATCCCTACAGTATGGAAACTGAGTATGCATTAGCAATAAGGTACACAAATACTGTTCCATACAAAAGATCGTTGCTGGAGTAAAAATTAAAAAATAAGGTATTTCTTACTACAGTACAGATACTTGCCCATCATTGACCTAATTCAATRTAACATGAGAAACACTTTCCCAGCAGCACTGCAGCAAAATATTTTGAATAAATCAATTTGTAGTACCATGGTTTGAGTTACCTTTGCAGCAAAAAATAGGTTTYGCCTAGAGAAACATGAATATCCAAATGTTGATCTCTCCAGTAAGATGGATTTTCTATTCAGATGTGAACATCTTTTCAGCTTCCTAAGAAACTAAAGCCAGTGCAGTATGATGTGTTTACCAGTGCTTCTCATCACTTCTGTGCCTTTTAGCCTTCTTCAGCCTTCACTCAGCAGTGGAACATTGAAATGATTTTGACTTCATTTATCCATGTACCAAAAAGGAAGAAAGGGAGCCTGTACTGCTAGAGGAATGTGCTGCTAGAGGAAACTGAGGGGATTTTAGGGAGGATTTTGTGATGAAAGTCTGCTAAATTATGACAAGAAGGGATAATTATATGGGGAGAATCCATCACTGCTGATGATGAATTGGGAACTGCCAGAGAACTGAAGAATTGCAGTGGGGTTGTTTTAATGATAGGATGGAGGAGAGATCTTGCTCTATTTCAATGAAAAGGCAAAGGAAACATATTGGAAGGTGGATTATATCTGTGRCAAACCAGGCTTAGCTCTAGTTTTATGATTAGTGGGACAATTCTGTAGTCTTTAATTAATCAGATAGTGATAATAACAGCAGTGGAATATCATGGAATCATAGTGACTTGGAAGGGACACATTAAAGTTGATCTAGTTCAACCCCTTCCAGGGACAGGGACACCTTCCACTAGATCAGATTGCTCTACACTGAAAGTGGCTTACAAAACTCCGGTGGTTTTGACTGTGCCGAAAGCCAAAAGCACTGCACCCACGACCTGCCCTGCCTTCCCCCCACCGAAGAGGGAGAAAGGAGAGCGAAAGCCCAATTAACACGAAAATTTATGGCTTTCAGATAACGTAATTGAGAGAAAGATACATATGTGCTCCAAAGAATAGTCAGACAGGCTGAATAACTTAAGTTGCAAAATAGATTTTATTATTACACACTACTAAGAATACTACGGCACTGGGGAGGGAAAAAAAAAAACAGAGATGGGAAAAGTTTACAAGGAGAAGAAAGATAAAAATGGACATTTTAAGACACCTGTTATCCTTTCTGGGGACCCGTCTCTTTCCCAGGTCTATCCCTCTCCACCCCCCCCATGTTTTCCCGCACACAAAAGGGGGGCAGGAATGAAAGTCTAACACAGATCAAACCACTCATTACAGTTGTTGTCCAACATCATAGGAGAAGCATTCTTACAGCTCTAAGCTGTGGAAGTTTTTCCCAAGAACAGTCAATGCATAACCGCTGATGGCGGAGGGAGTATTTCTTTACCTCATAGGAGAAAAGAAAGAATGTCCTTCAAGGCCAAACTGCATTGTTTTCAGCAGCGTGAGACCGACTATCACAAACCTCCTGGCAGAGCACAGCTTCTTCTAAGCATCAGACATCATGGGGGGGCCAAGCCTCTTCTCCCTTTTTGGCTGTTTAGTCCAGTCCTCAAAGGCCAGGTTTTTTTTTCCTCAGAGTGAAGTCACTCTCCTTTTTCTATTCAGGTCTCTCTCTCAATAGTGAAATAGTCCTTTCGAGAACAACTTATTTTCTCCATGTTCAAGAACTACAGCACAGCAATCATCTAGTCTTCGGCTTACTGATCTTCGGTCTCCATTTTTTTTCTTACATCTCTTCACCCTCCTGTTCTTTTTTTCCCCAGTGCAAGATACTAAAACTTCATGCTAACAACCTAAAACTAACATGGTGGCTGCCCCTATCTTGTTTTGAATTCTTCTTAAATACTACATAATACGTCATCACAGAGGTGTAACCAACCTGTGCAATTGGCCCAGGCCTGATGATCAGCCTCTCCATCACCCTCAGAGCCATGATGGATTGGCTCTGAAACACAGGGGGCAGGGCTCCTTTTGCTGAAGAAGAAGAAGACAGCCCCTAGAACTTCTCACAGCAGCGATCTTTGTGGTTTCTTGATCCCATCCCCCCACCACCAGAAAATCGGATCAAGTAAAACCATGACAAAAACAAAGGTGAATTTCCCTCCTACATTCATGAACTGGGCTGTAATTATAGGTGTTAAATCTAACACATGGGGAGTTCATTAGGACCATAACTAAACTCAACTTGGCACTTTATTCCGGAATGATTAGTCCTTATTTTAAACATCACTGCATTAAAACTCAACCTTTGTAGCAAATGCACATAGCAAGTGCACATGCCAARTATCTTCTCAGCCATAATTACCAGGCTACCAAAGTGGCCTTTCAGTGTGTACTCATCCTGTACATTCAACTGTTTGCTGGACAGTAAAAGCAGTTCCAACAGGAGGCTGAGGAGCACCATACACAAAGGATGTGGTATCACAGTCACAGCCTAAGAGTAGGTGGATTGGTTCTTCGGTTACTTATCCAAAAGAATGGATCTGATTCCTGGTGATGGAAACCTTAAAACTGCAAAAAATTATGGTATTTCACCCTCCTGTTTTTGTCTGCCGATTTTTTTCTATGAGCTGCAGTTTCAGCCCATGGATATCTCCATGTTTAGTGTCAAAGACACCTCATTATTATTATTATGAACACTGTAAAGAGCCAGTTACCCAAGCTGGTATTGATTCTGCTGGAGGTATAGAGACCTTTGCTGAGTTTGACTCTGTATGTCTTTTCCAGAGCTCCATCCCTATTAAAATTGGCTGAATGCAGTGAGGAGAATTTTTTTTTTCTATAAATTCACAAATGCTTCCAATTTTTTTTTTTAACAGGAACCTATTTAAACTGTTAAGATTATGAGACCAGACACAACTTTTTTCCTTCCTTCTTATATGTATCAAAATGAAAGATAAATCATGGTGCCTATAGATGTGAGTAAAATACAATTAATAGTTATCAAGACTTAAACTGAATTAGCTCATATATCCCYTTTTTTATGGCTAACTGTGATTCAGTTTGTGTGTTGACTTCTTAGAGATTAAAAAATCCAGGTTTTGGCTGTGATTTTATAGTATGTCAGCTAGTATTTCCCTTTCACACTTTCTTTTCAACAGTGCTAACTGAAAGGAAAAGGTCTGATAAATACATGTTTTAAAAAAACATGTGTTTCACATACAAGGTGAAGAACGCTGACTGTATAAAACTTGAGAAACACTTTAAACCCCACATCTTCTAAGTTATTTAAGTACATAACTCATAGCAATAGATATAAATATACACTTCAATATTTTGTTGAATTGTGCTCTAAATATAACTGATCATATGCTAGTTCTCGGGAGCAGGAGCATTAAAGAGTGACAGCAAGCTAGACTTAGAAATCTCATCCTGTCAGAACASCATAGCTCAGTGGAAACAATATACAAGTAACACCAAGGCAGGGTTGTGTGACAAAAGCCTCTGGATGTTGCTGAGGATTGAAAAGGAGAACAAGGTAAAAATATTTTGGTCCTATGGCAAATATAGGCCTACTGAACCTGAAATATTTAATAATAAAATGTCCAAGATTAAAGTGACTGCTCTTTAAGGGAAAATACCAAATTTTCAGCATCAGATGATTACTCATTTTGCACTGCAATAAAAACAAATTATTTCACGGGATTTGYCTGTTCACCTTCCTGTTTGTGCAATGCTCATCTCAGAGAAGTCTGGGATCTCAGTTCACATTCTAACTAAACACAGTAGTTATGAGCTCATTAACTATTACAGGGTTTAATTTTGAAGTTCCCCMGTGAAATCTGAATAACTTAATAATTTTAATTATTTTAGCAGTGATTTTGTCCTGGTAGCTAAGGTGAGGTTTGCTATGAGTTTGGTATTAAGTCTAACATATGGTTTATAAATTGAAGGGTATGAAAGTGCTTGTGGGAGGGAAGTCTAAGTTTTAAGCATAGTGTCTGAGGCTTGAGGGCAAGGAGTTGTCAATTTTTCTTCCACTCCAACAGTTGCATATTTTTATTTGTTTAAATTTTCCTGTCCCTTTTCTTTTTGCAGATCTATTTGTCTGCTTGGATTTCCTAACTACAGTGATCTTACTGCCTCAAAGCATCCTCTGTGCTCAGTTGCACCTGTTACTTTGTCAGACCTATTCTACTCATTTATATTACTTGAAAACATAGTATAAGAAGACGCAAGGCTGGACTTTGCTGTACTCGTTTTTGAAATTCTTCCTGAGATCAGTGAGAACTGATGCAGAACATGCAGCATTGRAGAGAAAAGGACTTTAGCTCTGCACTTGCTTTAAAGCTCTTTCAAAGCTGCCATAACTATKCTGAGATTATGGAAATTGGATACAYGATCTCTTGTGCTGAAAAGAATGCACTGTCACTGCATATATGAGATCAGTTAGTAATTTTCAAGTATATCCTACACAGTTTCAGGAACAGATTTACTCGTTTTTACACATTTGGTTCAGCATATATCTGTCTTGCGCAGCTTTTCATAAGGCTTTGTTCCTGTGCAATAACCACTAGAAAGTGCTTTWAGCTTAGCAGGATACTATCAATTTTAAAGTATTTCCCTGCATTTTACTGCTACCTTTGCCAATGGCACTGCAAAAATGCTGAACTTTTATGAGGCTAAGGGAAGAAGAGTTCTCTTTGGGGTAGGTTTTTATTTCTTGAACTATATATTGTATGAAATTAATAAAGCCTTGTCAGACAAGAATTCTCTRTATGAGGTTGGTAAGGAATTGGCACACAGTTAATGTACTCATTTAATTGAGTTCTAGAGCAATATTAAAACATACAGCTCTTAATTGACTTAGCATTTAATGCAGGATTTTTTCTTGTCATGTTTTACTATTTTTGCTCTTTATAATTTTATATTTCTGATGAGTTATTATAGCAAATTTGCACTATCTAAGCCCTTTCTTGTTCCTGCCATTTCCATTTCTGTCTAGAGTATTGCATTTGTATGTATTCTGTGACAGTTTGGGGAGATTAGAGCAGTTGAGACACTGAGAACCAACATGACCATTTAGTTTTATTTTTGTGGAAAAGAGTGCAATACACAAAACAAGAAAACATTTTTTTTTTTTAGAAACAGCAATGACTGCAAATTTATTTCCTTTAGAATGTCTGAAATCTGCAAGGCTTCACAACAAGGGGAAAGTCCTGCTTGTCAAACCTGATTTCCTTCYACCACAGGGTAACCCATGTACTTGATCTAGGAAAGCCAGTAGATCTGATCATTTTGGACATCATCAAAGCTTTCCATACTGTCTCTTACGRGATCTTTCTGGACAAAATACCCAGCACTCAGCTGAATAATGGTGTCAGACAGTGGTGGGCAACTGCTCCAAAGGGTTATAGGGAATGGAGCAACACCACGCTACACTAATGGGGTTCMTCAGGGCTCYATCCTCGGCCCAGTTCTTCAACATCTTCATTTATGACTTGGATGTGGGACTTGAAGGGATACTAAGTTTGCCAGTAACACTAAATTAGGGAAAGCTGTCCACTCCCTCAAGGGCAGAGAGGACAGATTTCTTTGTTTTGGTRTGTGCAATTGCAAGCACTCTCTTAAGTTACTTACCTACACAGTAGCATGAATTTAATTTTTTCAGTGAGCTCACAAATGTGTTTGACACCAGGCTTATGTGTTTAATGATTCTATGTGACAGCAATTCACTCTTTTTTTTTTTGGGGGGGGGGTATTTGTACACTGCTCAGATTTGGGGTTTCTCCCTTTATTGGTTTCCAGTAGGTGGCATCAATGCCTAATAAAGCTCTGTGAACCTTTTCTAGTCGGAGTGGTTTTGTATTTCATTCAAGAAAAAAATTTATTTCAGCATCAACCCACATACTAATTAAAAAAATAAAACTTAAAACCTTTACCTGAATTGTGGCTCCTCAACATGATTTTTATTTCTCTTCCTGCTAGACTCCAGAAGTTTTAAAATAATTAAATTATTTAAGAAAACCTTTTAATCCATGTGGATTTGTAAAACCAGATCTGTCCATTCTCAAATAAGACTCTTGCTTTCACTTCACCATTTCTAGATGTTTCACAGTTACTAAATACTAAATTTAATGGCAAAATGAAAGCAAACAATAGAAGTAAACACTTGCAATTCCTAATTCAAAATTAGAATTATGGAAGGAATAAACAATGCTAGTTCATTAGATTGTCGAGAGATTCAGATTATTTCTTATTTGGTCCAGAAAAACTTTTAATCAGTAATATAATCACAATTCTAACCCAATACCATCATAGGCATGTTGCTCATGTAAAGTGCAGGCATTCTCTGGACACTTCCACTTCCTTCCCCTATCATCTGTGATGTTCGGCTGCTGATTTTCCAGCTGATTAGTTAACCATGGCCAAATATAACTCAGCTTTCCCTTCTTTATTGAAATGGCTGTTAGTTATTAGTTCCTAAAGACATGTACAGAAATGCTGGATGCCACATCCTCTATCAAATTTTTCTGGAATTCACTAATGCTGAAGAAAAAATATTAGGGAGTTACTGGTAGATAGAGAATGAAACAACAGTCTCTTTTTTTTTTTTTTTTTTTCTTCCAGGACAAAAAAATGCAAGCTCTCTAGTCCTTGCAAAAAAAGTGATGTATACAAATATATTTCCATGAGAAAACACTTGCAAATGATTAGTTTCAGCATTCGATTTTGGACAAGTCCTGRTTTTCAGGAACAGTATCCTGATTAGATTATGAAATTCTAGGAAGTGAGAAAAACATACGGCACCACTTAGTTTTAAATCTTTTATAAAAACTTATGCTTCAGCCACTGCCATCCTACAAACYTCCTAGTGCATGTAAGCCTTGAGATGTTATTACAGGAAACACATCCACATTATTCCACTGTCTTTGTGGAGAAGCTCACCTTAGTTGCAGGCTATATCCCTTAGATAATAGAGATATCAGTGATTAACAATTGCTTCTGTGAAGTTCTTAAATCTAAATCTCTGACACTCAGCAATCTCAGAGTAATAACTGATTTTCTGGAGGTGCTGGCTTCTGGCTGTGGGATTACATACCTTCCCAGACATGATTACAGCTATCAGTAACAAGGATGTGGCAGGAAGTTAAATGGATGGGTAGAGTATCAGTTTGAAGKAGTGGTAGGAAAAGGTGGTGACACGGTGTTATATTCCTGGTTGGGGGCTGTAAAATGGAGGCTTTTTTAGGGTCCTAGCGCAGTTAGAGAGCACAGGGCATGAAGGGTATGGTTTCCTTATGTGTGGGACCCTTATGCTCTGAACTTCTGAGTACTGAGAGCTGTGAGYACCAGTGTCACATAGGAAGACTATAGTGTTTACTGTGGGTTTATAATATATGGAAAAACTTAGAAACATGCATTAGAGTTATTTAATCTAGCAAGTTTTGGTTTTATAGCTTTTCTGATTGTTTCATGTTTTGGCATCTGAAATTTTTGACGYGCTGATATTAATCCTTGCTGTTTTCAGTTTTGCTAACAAAGCAGAATAAGCCACATGAATGTAAAAGCTGCTGGTTACTTTATAAATGCCATTCTAAGCCCAACTATTTCAACTGTTATTCATGAAATAAGAGGAATTTCTCAAAAACTGTGKTAATAGTAGCCCTATTTATTTTGTGTCCTGAATCTAGACTAATGCAGCAAAGATGTCATAGGGAGTAGGATTTGGAATATAATAAGGAAAAAAAATACTTCAAAGAGTGTTATTATACTCCTACATGCATGGTCCCATATCCACTGTGCTGTGCAGCTACCTTGTACATTATGAGCACTTAGGAGATAAACTCCTGATAAATAATGGAAATTATTTATCCTGAAGTCCATGCAAAGTCTTTAGTGTAATTAGAAATAGGGGTGACACTGGTCAGAAACAAGGTAAAATAAGGATGTAAAAAGGAAAAAGAAAACGAGCACCAGTTATTGTACTGTGAATGTAATGCAGGAGCTAGAAGAAAAGACACAGTAATTCTATCTAATGCCTTTACATGACAGTGATTCCATCTGAAAATCAGTCARATGGGCAAATGTAAAGTGAATATGGTAATGCAGAGGTTGATTACATTGTTCAGAGCAAAAATARGCAAGTGAGAGAATCTCACTGAATAATCTACTGGCTTTTTCTCCTCCCTTTCCTCCAGCTGCAATGGATTTTGATTTTCATTTGGTATTCTATATTTTATTTTTATTTTTAAGTTTTGTTCAAGGGAAGCTTTCATTGAGAAGCACAGAAGCTGCAGTCCTACTGGGGAAAGGTTCCAAAGCCCAGCTCCTGCTCCCTTGGAGCACTGGCTGATTGATTGCTCAAAGTATCTGTATAATGGTGTTAGTCTTCTGGTAGTACAGCAGATGAAATCAATTAAAATTCACAGGAGTGCTATCTGTTGCACAAGACTCTTTTCTACTTAGAGTGAATTAACAGACCAGATCTGCTCCTCCATGTCTTTGAAGAAACTGGTAGTAAAATAATAACTTAGAAAGAAAAATCTCCTTAGTTTGATGTGGGAAAGGTTATTCAACTGGATAATGGATCATTTTAGATTTCTTAAGACTTAAATGTACCGATCTTCTAAATGGTGATCAATGTTTTTATATGAACCTTTTTACTGACCTATGCTTCACAGCCTTGAAGAAGGCCAAGGAAAAAGTAGAATCAGAGACATATTGTCAGAAGTTCAGTCTTTTAATMATTGGGATTATTTGAGGCTTAAAATGAGCTATAATATTTGGAAATAAAATCCTGATGTATGGTTGCTTGGCARATCTCTGAACTAAATCCACATATCAGGAAGATTAAATCTGGAATCTGCCAATGAAATATGGAAACTGTTCTCTGCTGAAATTGACTATGTATGCAGTTTCTAGCAGGATATCTGGAAGAAGTATGTGTATTGTTAAAGTATATATATGTTCAGTGTGATTTCTGAATATACCTTGCTAGTGTATTGACATGTGGAAGGCTGCAAGCACAAATGTGTTCCACTGAAACCAAGTCTGAGTGCGTTATTGTGCACAAACAACAGCAGGATSACCTGTATCAATTTGGAGTCTTATGTCTAAAAGCAGAATAAAATGAGGCAATGACTGTGTTTATATGATGTGGAAAGGTTTTCCTTCATCTGTARCATGATGTCAACATCACATATAACCCCTTTTCATCCCCAAGGATAGAGGCAGTAGGGCTGGTGTTAATGCTTGAGTCCAGGAAATCAAAAGTGTTCCCACATTACATAGTCTTAATATAGCCTAAAAGTCTGCAGACTGTGTTGAGGAGATAACATAAATAAAACAGTTTTGTTCTCTTCAGCTTGCTTATCTGATAAAAAGGTCAAAATTCGCTAAGTGATTAAAAAATAAAGATCTACAATGTTCAACTGCTGAGACAGCACATCATGCCATTCCTTAAAGGCAAGCTACAATATGCAGAAAGTCTACACTCTTTGCATATAAATGAGCATCTGAAACATCTAGTTAAAATATCTTCTTAAGTAGCTGTCATTTGATAATCATAACTTTGTCACTGATTTCTATCACTGCTTATTCTTGTTAGTTGATGCTCCAGCAGTTTCAAGATGAGAACATGCCTCAGAGCATTCTCCAATRCTTAACACTTCCATCTCACAGTTTACTTCTCTGTTCTTCAATGTCGGAAGTGTGTGCTTTCCATCAGGAGTGTGGGGATGAGTGACAGTCCCTCAGCTTTCCTCAATGCCTCTGAGAAGTTCCTCAGCAATCTGTCCAAAATGGTACCACCAGATGCTCTGGTCCCTGGAGCCATCCAGGGCTCCCCCTCAGYCTAGCAGAGAATCTGACAGGATGGCTCAGGCCCAGCTTCCCATGTGTCACTTCTACATTGGCTGGTCACTGCTGTCACAAGAGGGTGTGTCCATGTCTCTCTGTTCCCTACATCCTCTATCTGCTCCATCATGGGTACATCCCCTTAGCGGAAATTCACCTGCACGATTTGAGACAGAGTGACTGATATTTCCAAATYTCGGAGGTGAAGTATCAATTCTTCATGCCTGATACAATTTTCACAAGGTAATTCCTCTCTGACTACCTTCCATCTGTTGCTTTCTTTGCCTCCAGCTTCTGCTTGTTACTTGGCTCCCTGTCTGGGAAGCATYAAGTGACATGCTGCCATATTTGCACCTTTTCTGTTCATCCACGGTCTCTGTTTTTCATTTACTTCACTGCTCTAAGCTTGTAGATGAGGAGCCAACAAAAATATTTTTCTTCACAGTTGATGGTCTCCTTTTTTTTTCAGATGAAAATTTTTGAAAAAGCCCCAAACTCACAAACCCAAGACCATAACAGTTATCTCAGCRTGCAAATAACCTCATCCAGATAATATTTGTGGTGATTATGGAACTCAATTTTCATACACATGGATCTACCTCAAAACTTTTTGCAAACCTTCTATCAGCTTATTTAACGCTTTGCATAGTGCTATATGTCTAAAGAACAGAAAACTTTCTTAATTGTGGTGGCAGCACTGGGTGTAAACACTTTGTCCATTTTTCTTTTACTATCTGTGTGAGAGAATTTGGATTTAAAAGCTGTTGCTATTTTTTTTTTTTTTTTGGTAGAATAGCAAAACAGGGTTTTTTTAATAAAGCAACTTTGCAAGTAAGTTATTTCTTGAAATTCCCAGGAGGGGATTTCCATGGGTGCAGCATCTTTTCCTGCTTAGATGGCTGCTGTAATTCTAGTGGGCTTACCTTCATGCCAGCAAGGTGCTCAGTCATGTGTGGTTCTTTAATGTTTTGAATGGATAAAGTGGTTTGGTTTATCTGAGAATACTGAAATACAGAATTTGAGTAAGATTTTTTTTTTTTTTTAATGTCATAATCTTTTTGAATTTTCAAAGACTTTTCATATCCCATGTGTAAAACCATTAATGAGGATTTTGCTTGCATTTCTGTATTTGATCGCACAAAATGAGACTGTTCAAAGTACCTGTTCATGACAGCTAGGAGGGACCTTGCTAAACCACAACTGTTAACACAAATCCAGAAACATTTTTTTCTTTTCCTGTAGTCTAAAACTCAGTGATTTTTGAAAGAAAAATGTCAAATTCATTTATTAAGCTAATTTACTGAAAGCCACTACAGGTGCAATGCATAAAGCAATCCAGTTTTTAGCCAGATCCAGTAGCACAGCTCATGACACACAACATTTCTGCACCATCTGGTAGGGAAGTAAATCAGATAAACTGCTCATGAATCAATTATTTCAAACTGGAATTATTTAAAGCATGACATGACTCTARAAGTAGCGTTTTAAAATGTCCGTAGAGGCCACTTCGTATATTTAATCACAAAATAAGAAAGAAATAAATTCAGAATAGATTGTATTCTCTAGGGTAGTTCTGCACACCATTTATTTCAATGCTTAAATAATGTCATTTTCAAATCCCTTTAATTTGATTTTCATMTTTTAGCATCTTTCATATCTTTAATGTTTTTGAGCCTATGAGAAAAATTGTAAAGTGACTATTTGTGAATAGCTTTACTGCTTTTTTTGACTTTATTACAAAATTTACAGAATCTATTCGCTCACTTTTAATAAGTTTTTTACCTTATAGATTATAAATGAATGTAACATTATCACAAATAACTGCATGACCAAGGCCTTATTTATAACTTTTAACATTATCTTTCCACTTGTTAGAGATAAAATAATGATTAAATGGTTGCATTTCTTTCAAGAAGATGCATTTAAGCAATTTATATTCCCCTACATCATAAATGRCTGTAATTCTGTGGAGTTAAAATCAACTCAAGGAATAATAGGAATTTATGCTTACCAAGAATAAGTAAAATGTTTAGGCTATTCATTGCTCAAGCTGGTTTTTCAGTGGTATAGAGGGTTCAAATACTTATTTCATCCTGCAAGTACTTGAATTGTCTCTTTGWCTTTGATGCAAATATTCAAGAGAGGTGTTTCACTAATGTAGGGCATGTAGTCAGMCTGCTTAAAATCAAACTCTTCAAAAAAACCCACTGAGTGACTGTTTTCTTCTGGACTTGTTCCCTTTTCTGCCTGGAAGGATTTTGCCTTTCAGTCATGTAACTACAGCAAATGTCACGGTAGGCAATTTCTTCCTTTAAGTGAGGGACTCAAGCTGTAAATACAACTTTTTTTCTTTTTCTTTTTCTTTTTTTTTTTTTTTTTTTTTTTTTTTTTGTGCTAAGTTTTGCATGAGTTAATAACTGTATTTGTACCTAAATTCCGTATGGCCCAAGTTTATATTAAGAATTAAAGCTCACAGCAAAAATGAATTTTAATGGGAGCATTTTACCTCAGATGGCCATTTCACTGCGTGGTTTCTGTCAAAATGAAATTGGGTCATATGTCTTTTTCATAAAAACCCATTATGCACAAAAACTTTTATTTTTAGGTGGCTATTTCTTCYGCAGTGTAAATGGGTTCTTGGTGCTACACAGAAATGTGGCTGTCTTTCTGTGACTGAGGACCCCATTATGCATCATTAAAGGCAATGGGAGCTTGGTTGTTGAATCTGGATTACCATTCATTTGTGCTGTTTTGGGAAAAGGCAGGTGGGGCTTCCTTCCTTCCTTCCTTCCTTCCTTCCTTCCTTCCTTCCTTCCTTCCTTCCTTCCTTCCTTCCTTCCTTCCTTCCTTCCTTCCTTCCTTCCTT